>NC_056733.1:777206606-777526606 GCF_019279795.1 Protopterus annectens
CTGTCCAAAGGAGTTCATGTTGATGCCGTGGTGGTGGCGGCCACAAAGAATGAATTGTCGGAAACTTCTGCATCTATCCATCCTCCTCTAAAGAGTCCAGGATCATGGATAGATATGGGAATTGTGTAGTCCAATCTCACCTTCATTTTTACATATGGGTTTGGAGCCGATCCTCTGCTCCGACTCGGCTGATTTATAAGCTCGAAGACTTCTGGTTGGCTCGTGGCTAAGCAGATATCCCAGATTGCACCAGTATAAACCCCAGATCTCATTTGCCATGTTGACGAGTTTGGTTATGCTTTTCTTGACTCTGGGCTAAATGTTAACTTTTTTTGCTTATATATTGCTTAAAATCTTGTTCAAAGTTGTAATTACTGCAGTATAATAGTATTTGTTAGTGTAGGGTTGCTAATTCTTAGCTAATTAGCTCCTTTGCACCCCTTGGTGCAAGTGCTGGCCGTGGGCCTGTTAGTGTGCTTTGTGGTATCCTGTGTACCAGTTATAGATTTATTGTTAGTGCTGATAGTTTGATAAACGCTAGCATTTGTTCTAGTCTACGGTTTTGTAGAGCAGTTTGGTTTTGGCGGTTCTCCGCTGGTGTTTGACTTTTTTTTTTACAGTGGTGGAGTTCATTATTTGAAACTCCAGTTCAGCTTCCTTAGCAGAATAAAGTTTTTCTGTGTGTGTGAGTTTTTGCTGGTCTATTTAAGTTAGAAAACCTAGCTGTCCCTTTCTCTTCTGGAATAGGCCGCTTTAGTTAGAGGACCTAGTCTTCGTGGTGTTTCTTCCTCCTTCAGGGCTAGGCCCGTTTAAGTTAGAGGACCTAGTCCTCCCTTTTACTTAACTTCTCTTGTATTTTCATCTGTGTGTTATATCTAAAGAGGTTAAAAAGCACAAGCCTTCAGGCTTCAAAAAATGCATGAAGTGCTCCAAAAAAATGTCATTGATGGATGGTCATGGTCTATGTGTCTATTGCTTGGGGGCCATCCATTTGCAAGAGGCTTGCTTGTTTTGTCATGCCTTCTCCCCTAGAGTGTTACAAGAGAGGAGGAACAAGCTAATTCTAAAGGGTCTTTTAAAGCCTGCCTTTGAGGAAGCCTTGTCTAGCTCTTCCTCTTCTACCAAGTCCACTAAATATGCTAAAACTTTGAAAAGAACTTCTCTGGCATCGGCTGGTGTCACGGAGTCGCTTCCTAAAGTGGCAAAATCTGCCTCATTGGCTCCACTGCCTTCAGAGCCACCTGAGAGCAGCATTGTGGTGACAGGGTCGGTTCCTAGTTTGTCGGAGCCGACCACTGAATTTATGGAACCTGCTATTCCTGCAAGATCAAGATCCTCGACTATGTCCCCAGGTCTTCCAGGAGCTTTTCGGAAGATATGGAGAGGGTGGTCCTGAGACTGCTGAAGTCATCAGCTCTATCTAAAATGTTGTTGGCTCCGACCCAGTCAGTTCCGGAGCCTGTGGAACCTGTTATACCCTTGATTGTTATTCCTCCTCTGAGCCAAGCTGGCCTGTCAAAGTTGGAGGGCTTGGTGCCATTGGGGGAACCCTCGGCTCCAGCTCCACTTACAGTTGCTTCGGAGCTGAGTTCTGCTCCGACAATTTTGGTGTCGTCCGTTGTGTCCAGGGGCCAAAGCTCTCCGATCGGTGCCGACAAGGAAGGTTGGAATCGGTCTTCTTCAGTTCTGAGTCTCCCTCTCGGCACTTCAGCTAGGGTGAGTTCAGGCCCTGCGTCTATCTCGGAGCCAATAGTTCCAGCGCCGATAGCATCCTCAGTCTCTTCGGAGCAGGGCAGATCCTCGGAGCCGGAGAGGTCGGCATTCGAGATGATGAAGAGCGTGCTGTCCAAATCACCGGTTGCCACCAAGTGTACCAGCACTCTTCCCCCTTACAGCACCCACTTCGGTCTCAGCCCCTACTCTCTGCAGAGACCCTCAGCCTCCGGAGCCACCAGCTGGTGGCCCCCACTCTTCCATGACCTCCCCAGAATTCCCTTCTGAAGAGCCCCCCAGGAAGAAGACATGCAAGAGGAAGCATGTTGACTCCCAGGATGAGACTTTGACATCTGACACTGACCACGAGGAGTTGGAAGGGTCCCCCAGTTCGTCCTGTGATGATGTCTCCTTCATGGACATCCTGGAGATCCTTAAGCAGAGGTGCGGCTGGCCCACTGTCAACCCTTCTGATGAGGAGTCGGTGTACCTGAAGGCTTTCAGGTCTCAACCCTCTGCCTCCTGAGTGTCTCCACCTTTTGACGAACTGATGGATTTAGTTAGTTGAAAGCTGTGGGATACTCCTGATGCCGTGGAGCCAGCCCCTAGGAGACCCAAGTTTCTGTCTGCCCCTCCAGATAAAGAATTTTTGTCCAAAGGTGTCCCCGTAGATGCCATGGTAGTGGTGGTGGCCACTAAGGAGGAGCTTGCTGAGACGACTTCTGTCCATCCGCCGAATAAGGAGTCTCGACAGATGGACAGGTATGGGAAGCGTTTCTTCAGTTCAGTGGCTTTTACTCTTCGATCGTTGAACTATCTCACTCACTTCACGAGATGCAGCGGGATCTCCTCAAGGAGTTAGGAGATTCTATACAGGGTACATGTACTGAGGGAGTCCCTGACAAGATTTCTGCTCAGTTGTCCACCTTAAATTCTGTAGTTAATTCCTCCATGCGGCTTATTTCTTATGTGGCTAATGGAGCGAGTAGATCTGTGGGTTTAGGAGTTGCCCTAAGTCGTCACTCCTGGATGCACTTGTGTAATTTTGCGGAACTGTTCAAGTCCATTTTCACCAATGCCCCGTTTGATGGTTCCTCATTGTTTGGACCTAAGGTGAAGGACACACTCAGTCGGTGTGAGCAAGAAGGAAAGACTCTCTCTGCCATGGGAGTAAGTTTTACTGTTCTCTCTCGACCATACCCCAGAGGTCAAAGGGGTGGTAAAATGTAGTTCAGAAAGTCACAGAGGGTCTTTCCAGACACACAGGATGAACCCTCCTTCAGAGGCAGAGGAGGAGGAGGAAATGGGAGACGTCACCCTAGAGGCAGGGGTGGTCTGCAATACCAACAAGGTCGTGATTCCTTTAGGGGATGGCCTTATCAGTGCTCCTGATATTGGGCCCGACTGTGTTTCTCTGGGGCCGGTCGGGGGTCGCATTTCTTTGTATCCAGAAGCCTGGCTAAGTATCGTCCAAGACAAGTGGGTACAAAGAGTTGTTACCAGAGGCTATATCATACCCTTTTCCCTTCCACTGTTTGTTCCCAAGAAGATCCCAGGTGTACCTCCCAATCACAGGGATCAGGCAACTGTGGAGATCAACAAGTTGCTCTTAAAAGGAGTCCACCAATCCATCCCAGCAGACCAGATAGGATCCGGAACTTACTTCAGGTTCTTTTTAGTCCCAAAATGAACAGGAGACCGGAGGCCAATATTGGACCTCAGCAGATTAAATGAATCTGTGAGGAAGGACAAGTTTTGGATGGTAACACTGCCGTCGATGCTCCCTTTGTTAGGGAAAGACTATTGGATGTGCTCAATAGATCTCCAAGATGCCTATTACCATATAAAAATGAACAAGGCATCCAGGAGCCATCTACGCTTCCAGCTGGGAGCCAGTCACTATCAGTTTCGTGCTCTGCCCTTTGGTCTCACCACAGCCCCCGGGGTGTTCACCAAATGCATGGCAGTAGTGACAGCTCACCTGAGACATCAGGGATTCTAGGTGTTTCCGTATTTGGACGACTGGCTACTGACCGCCCCCAACAGGCATCTGCTTCTCCAAAACAAGGACGCCAATATTCAACTTTGTGCTCAATTAGGGATCTCCATAAATTGGGAAAAATCTGCATTATTGCCCTCTCAATCTGTGATTTTTATAGCCGCAGAGGTAGACGCAGTGAACATGACATCTCGTCTCCCCGCCGAAAGGGCACAAAATTTAATCTTTCAAATTCAACGTTTTCTCCCGTTGTGGAAGGTCAAAGCAAAGTGGGTTCTTCAGCTCCTCGGGACTATGGCATCCACCATCCTATTAGTACCATTAGCCAGGTTGCACATGAGAATTCTCCAGTGGCTTCTGTCTTCCCAATGGTCCTTCCAGTATCTTCCACTGAATCACCCTATTCTGCTGAAGGAATCATGCAAGGAGGACCTCCTTTGGTGGATAGCACCCAACCAGTTAACGACAGGCTCCCCCTTTGGTCCTCCCCAACCAGTTGCCACTGTGACCATGGATGCCTCCCAGATCGGGTGGGGGGGGCATTATCTCGGCAGGACTATCCAAGGCACATGGCAAGAACACGAGGCTCATCTGCATGTCAGTGTTCTGAAGAGGGCAGTGCTCCTGGCGTTGCAAGCACTTCAAGACTTTCTTTCCTCTAGGGACTATTGCGATACAATCAGACATGTCGGTAGTTTGGTATATCAACAAACAGGGCAGTACCAGATCTTACCCACTCTTTTGAGAGGTCATGTGAGTTTGGGAATGGGCAATTTCTTCCCAGCGCTTTCTGGTTGCAACGCACATTCCAGGGACGACCAACGTGATAGCTGACAAGCTCAACCAGGCGATCCTACTGCCTCACGAATGGTTTCTGAAACAGTGGAATAGATTTTACGCAAATGGGGACAGCCTAGCTGCAACCTTTCGCCAGTCCAGTCAATGCCAAATGCAGCAGCTATTTTTCCTTCATTTCCCCCTCCGGGGGAGACACACAGAGACACACAGAGACACACTATCTCACGATTGACCCCTGAGTCTTCTGTATGCTTTTCCTTCATTTCCTCTCATTTCCAAAGTGATTCAGAAAGCCAGATGGCTGCGATGCAAGTTAACTCATAACAGCCGAGTGACATCTCCAGGCATTTCTGCAGTTACCGCCTACTGCGCCTCTAGGCGTCAAATAGTCCCTGTTCATATTTGTATTAATAATTCCAAAACCATGCTACATACAAGGTATCAGAATATTTTATCCTGAAGCATACATTATGGCAAACATAATTGTATTGATATAAGAAGTCTGTCAATCAGTATTTGTTAGAATTTTAAGGTGATAACTTCATTTTTAAAAAGCTAAAGCCAAACCCACTGGGAGTTAAAGGTACACCATCAGAAAAGCTCTACTGGAGATGAGTTAATCCTCATTGCTCCTTACTGGCTTTGTCAGGTTTGGTTCCCCTTCCTCGATCCTCTTTTCCTGGACGATCCTTAGATTCTGGACCCAGCTCCAGATCTGTTGACTTTCATGTCAGGTTCGCTACATCCCTCAGTTCACACCCTCAAATTGACAGTGTGGCTGCTCCAGTTCCATCCCTAGTCAGGCTTCACGATGTATCTAACTGAGTGGCACATATTCTTATGGCCTCCTATAAACCTTCAACTAGGAGACTATATGGCAGTAAATGGAAAAGATTGGGCACAGAAAATGAATGTAGATCCCTACACGGCTTCTATCCCTGTGATTTTGGAATTTCTCTCCGAGCTTTTTCAGCAAGGATCTGCCACTGCCACTATCAGAGTCCAATTGGCGGCTATTTCTCATTTCCATTTAGGGTTTCCAGATAGCAATTTAATGTCTCATAAGCTATGCAAGACCTTTTTGAAAGGAGCCACTCTGGTGAGGCCACCACTCCAAGAACCTGTGGCTTCTTGGGATTTAAATTTTGTGTTGTCCAAACTGACATCTTCCCTGTTTGAACCTTCTCACTCATTTTAATTGAAATTTTTGTCTTGGAAGACTTTGTTTTTGGTGGCTGTCACTTCAGCTAGACGGGTATTGGAGTTACAAGTCCTGTCTGTTAAGCCACCTTATTTGATCTTTCATAAAGACAGGGTGTCACTGTGTACTAACCCCTCCTTTGTCCCCAAAGTTTGTTCCCACTCCACCTTAAATTAATCAGTCAAACTCCCAGTTTTCTTCCCTAATCACTGTAATGCAGCTGAATACCGGTTTCATCAGCTAGACGTTCATAGACAACTACGTTTTTATTTGCATCGGACCAAGGAGTTTAGGAAATCAGATCAACTATTCATTTCCTTTTTGAATCTGGATTGGGCTTACCAGTTTCTAAAGTGACACTATCTAATTGGATTTCCAGTTGCATAGCCTTTGTCTACCGTTCGGAGGGCAGACCTTTAACCCCTCAAGATCAAGGCTCATTCTACCAGGTCTCTGTCTACCTCTGCAGCCTCTCAAGCCAGGTTCCCACTTGATGACTGTGCAGCAGCCACGTGGGCTACCCCTCACACTTTTATTACACATTACAAATTGGATTTAGCTTCCAGGGGTAGAGCATTCTTTGGCTCCATGATGCTCAGGAGTATTTTCCAGTGAGCCCCCGAAGAATAAGATGCTAGGGATGCTGTCCCATACGTAAAAATGAAGGTGAGATTGGACTACACAACATAAAGAAGTTCCATGTTGGTAGTCCATCTCACCCTTCATTTTTACCAACCCGCCCTCCTGCCCCCATCCTGGAAGAATCTGGAGATATTAATAATTTGGTTATCTTTGGTTGGAGACCCTTTAGTATTGGTTTGTCTGTTATGGTTATTTCTTCTAGTGAGCAGCAAACAAGATCTAGGGTTTGTACTGGTGCACTATGGGATAACTGCTTAGCCACGAGCCAACCAGAAGTCTTCGAGCTTATAAATTGGCCGAGTTGGAGCCGAGGATTGGCTCTGAACACATACGTAAAAATTAAGGGTGAGATGGATTACCAACATGGAACGTTATGGTGAGTACATAACTTCTTTTTCAGTTCAGCGACTTTCACACTGTGATCACTGAACTGTCTGACCCATTTTACCAGACTGCAAGGAGATGATCTTAAGGAGCTGGCAGATTCTCTTCAGGGTACTGTAGCTGCAGGCGTCTCTGACAACGTTTCGGCCCAGCTTGCTACCCTTAATTCCATTGTGAACTCGTCCATGCACCTCATATCATATGCAGCTGATGGTTCCGAGTAGGGCTGCAGGTACACGGTTTGCTCTTCGCAGGCATGTCTGGATGTACCTCTGTTCCTTTGTGGAGCCTTTCAAGTCTTCATTTGTAAACACCCGTTTGATGGCTCATCCTTGTTTGGGCCAAAGGCAAAGGAAACATTGACCAGGTGTGAACAGGAGGGAAAGCCTCTGTCTGCCATCGGAGTCCGTTTTTCCACCCCTCCTCGGCCTTTTCCCAAAGGCCAAAGGGGAGGGAAGATGTGGTTCCAGAAAGCCCAAGGATTCTTTCAGAGGACACACGTGGAGAACCTCCTACCATGGGGCAGAGGAGGGGGTAATAATTGAAGACACCACCCTCATGGTGTGGGGGGGTCCGCAACACCAGGGTGATAGAGATCACTTCTCTGGCCAACCCTACCAGCGCTCTTGAGAGGAGGCCCAACTGTCCTGCTCTGGAGGCGGTCGGGGGTCGCTTATCTTTGTACCCAGAAGCCTGGCTAGATATTACAAATGACAGATGGGTACAAAGCATAATTTCCAGAGGATATTTCATACCGTTCTCCGCTCTATCCATTCCCGTCAAGAAAATCCCGGATGTTCCACCCAGTTACAGGGAACAAGCAACCACAGAGGTCCACAAGTTGCTAGAAAAAAAGAGTCATCCAGCCAGTCCCAGCAGACCAAACAGGATTCGGAACTTCCTCAAGATTCTTTTTGGTTCCAAAGAAAACAGGAGACTGGAGACCCATTTTGGACCTTAGCAGACTGAACCAATTTGTGAAAAAAGAGAAGTTTCAGATGGTCATGCTTCAGTTCATACTTCCCTTTTTAGGGAAGGACAATTGGATGTGCTTGATCGATCTCAAGGATGCGTACTACCACATAAAATGGACAGATCATCCAGAGATCTGCATTTCCAGCTGGGAGCCAGTCACTACCAGTTTCAAGCCCTTCCCTTTGGTCTCACTACAGCCCCAGAGTGTTTACCAAATGTATGGCAGTGGTCACGCCTCACCTGAGGCGTCTAGGATTCCAGGTGTTTCTCTGCCTAGATGATTGGCTTCTTACCTCCACCACCAGGCATCCACTGATTCAGGCGACAGAATCCACTCTGCAACCACTTAGGCATTACAGTCAACTTCGAAAAGTCTGCCTTGTCGCCATTGCAGCATATCGTCTTTATAGGGGCAGAGTTAGACACTTCAACCACCACTCTACATCTTCCAGTCGAAGGGGTATTAATTCTTCGCCAACGCATCACTTCACTGGTGTCAAAAGAACAGAGCTCCAGCTGCAGAGGTCTTGAAAGTACTAGGTTTGATAGCGGCAGCAATTTTAGCCATTCCATTGGCGAGGATTCATATGCAGATTCTTCAGTGGCTCCTGTTCACTCAATGGTCTTATCAGGGGTTGCCAATGAACCATATGATTCTGATCACAAACTCATGCAAAAGGGATCTTCATTGGTGGTTGACATCTCTACATGTCACAATAGGACGCCCCTTTGTACTCCCCCCTCCAGTAGCCACTGTGACCACAGACACTTCCCTGATAGGGTGGGGGGGGGGGCATTTTCAGAGAAAGACTGCCCAAGGCACATGGATAGATCAAGAGTCACAATTGCATATCAGTGTCCTAGAGATGAGAACGGTACTTCTGGCATTGCAAATACTTTCAGGACTCTCTCCCTCTAGGGACAAGTGCCATACAGACAGACAACAAGTCAGTGGTCTGGTATTTGATCAAACAGGTCAGAACCAAGTCTTACCCCATTTGCCGAGAAGCCCTCAGAGTTTGGCAGTGGGCTGTGTCATCCCAGCACTTTCTGTTGGCAATACACATCCCGGGGAGATACACTGTGATAGCGGACAGGCTGAGCAGGGCAATTTTGTTTCCACATGAGTGGTCTCTCAAACAGGAGATTGCGAACAGGATTTTCCACAAATGGGGCCAGCCTTGCTGAGATCTTTTTGCCAGCCACATCAACACCAAATGCAAAAGCTACTTTGCCCTTGGTACCCCCTCCGAGAGACAATTGGCCCCCGGGTCTCCTCTATGCATTTCTCCCAGTTCCGCTGATGCCCAGATTTTTTACAGAAAGCAAAGTCGCTGGGAAGGACTGTCATTCCTATAGCCCCCTCATTGGCCTCAACAGATTTGGTTTCCATTTCTTTACCATCATCTCTTGGAGAATCCATGGACCCAGTTCCAGACCTTCTGACACACTCGTCAGGGACCCTCCATCCTTCCTTGCAGTCACTGAAGCTAACTGCTTGGCTGCTCCAGTTTCCCGTATAGCCAGGCTTCATAATCTTTCAGATGGCACAAGTCAAATTTTGTTGGTTTCCCACATCCTTCTACCAGAAAATTGTGTCGTAGTAAGTGTAAAATATTTTCCATTTGGGCTTCTAACAAAAACCTTGATCCTCAGCATGCTCCTTTGTCATCCATACTAGAATTCTTGACTGAGGTTTTTCACAAAGGAGCAGCAGCTGCTACCATTACGGTCCAGTTAACCGGTATATCTAATTTTCATCTAGATATTGATGGACTGAATATTATGCAACACCAGTTATCCAAGGCCGTCTTCAAAAGTACCTTTCACGTGAGACCTCCAGTGAAAACTCCTTATTCTCCCTGGAGCTTGAATTTCATGCTATCCCATATTATTCTTTCTCCCTTCGAACCAGCATCATCTTGTGAGTTCAAGTTTCTGTCATGGAAAACTATTTTTCTAGTGGCCATTACTTCTGCCGGCAGAGTGTCAGAGCTTCAGGCATTATCTATCAAACCCCCTATATTATTTTTCATCCTGACAGAGTATCCCTTAGGACTAACCCTTCCTTTTTGCCTGAAGTATGTTCTGAGACAAACATCAATCAAGTTATTGAGTTGCCCTTTTTTTCCCAACCATACCAACAAATTAGAATACATGCTGCACAAACTTGATGTTCATAGACAACTTAGCTATTATCTGGACAGAACTAAAAACTTCAGAAAGTCAGACCAGCTTTTTGTTTCATTCTCTGAAGCCAGAAAAGGTAGACCAGTAGCTAAAACAACCCTTTCTAAGTGGCTTTCAGATTGTATCACCTACACTTACTCATCTACTAATAGGTCTTTGTTGCATAAAGTGAAGGCGCATTCAACCAGAGCACACTCTACTTCTTCGGCCTTTCAAGCCAAGTTACCTCTTGATAATATCTGTGCTGCAGCCACTTGGTCTAAGCCTCACATTTTTATCACTCATTCCAAAGTGGACAAGGCCTCCAGGGACAGGGCTTCCTTGGGTTCTACGGTCCTGAAAAATGTAGGATTTAGGGTGCTAGGGACGCTACCCATCAGTGAAGAATGAACGGCTAGATTGAACAACTTCACATAAAGAAGTTATGTACTCACCATAACGTTCCATGTGAGTTGTTCCATCTCGCCTTCATTCTCACGTCCCTCCCTCCTTCCCCCACCTGGCTGACCGTTGACCTGGAGACTGGCTTCATCCTGGTTATTCTATGTTTCTTCCTGTCTGGAGAGATTAGTCCTCTTATTAGGATATCGTACACGCAGCAAACAAAATCAGAGGTAATTCCAGCAATGCATCATGGGATAAGGGGCTTGGTCTTGAGCTACTGGTAATCTTTGAGCTTTGCTAATCGGCCGTGTCGGAGCCGAGGATCAGCTCCGAACCCATCAGTGAAGAATGAAGGCGAGATGGAACAACTCACATGGAACGTAATGGTGAGTACATAACTTCTTTTTTGCCTGTGTCTTAAGTGATAATTTAATAAAAGTGCTCAAAAAAGAGAAAAGAAAAAGAACTGCAGGCTCTGTCATGTCGATCTGTGTATTTGGTTTGCCATAAGGATAGGTTCTCTGTACCCTACAAATCCATCCTATGTGCCAAAGGTAGTTTCAGAGACGGACATTAACCATTCCATTAATTTGTGTGTTTTTTCCACAATATTGAAATAGAGGAGAGTACATTCCACATTGCCCTAGATATTCACAGACATCTCATTTAATATCTACAAAGGACTTAACACTTTAGAAAATATGATTGTTTGTTTCATTTGCCTTTAGCAGGCTGAGTCAAATAGTGTTAAAAGTAGTTACCTGGTGGCTAGCTGACCGTATCACCTTCTGCTACAGTTCTTTTATAGAAAGTCTTCCACATAAGTCTAAAGCTTGTTCTAGTAGGTCTGTGGCCATTTCACCAGCATTCTTCTAGAATTCATTAGTCAGTGACATATTTTCTGTTGTGAGATCAGCTTCACTGCATATTTTGACAAGATTGTATAAGTTGTGTGATCTCCTTGTCTTCCTTCAGGGTTACTCTGTAGATCTATGTTTGCCTTCAGGGTTTCTATTTTGTCATGATGTCACCCAAGACGTTTAGGTAGGACTCTGCCTTTCTGTATTGAAATGGACTGACTGGATAATCTAAGATATGAAAGCTATGTACTTACCATAATGTTGGATCTTAATTATCCATGTTCATTCACCCTCCTTTTCCCATCCAAATTGTCAAGTTTATTCCTTCCTTACAGCCATGTTGAGCTCTCCTGATTCTTTTACTATGGCTGCTCTGGTCTTTTCTTCTTGGTCTGATGCTGAATACTGCAAACTATCAAGAGAAGGAAGCAATGGGCATTGTGGGAGTTAAGGCAGGAGTTTGAGGTCTGAGAAGTATGCAGTTACCAATTTGGTGCAGGCTATAGAGACCAGTCTAACATTATGGTAAGTAGCATTTGTTTCTCATTATTCGCATAACTGTCTTTTTATTTTAAGAAGTAGGTGGTGTTTTGTTTTCCAGATCCTGCTCAGCTTGTCCAAGTGCATCTTTCTTATTTCACTTGTTTTAAACATTGTTCAAGCCCTTCAAATCCTATGTTAGCCTTGACAGAATGTGATTGTTTGACCAAGTAAAAATATAATTTAGAGGTATTTGATAGAAGATATTTGGGATGACTGCATTCATCCATTGGTTATATTAAGCACTTTTTTATTAAAATGGTTAGTATTTGGTAACCATTTGAAATTGTGGAATCTGCTAGAGTAAGCCTTAAAACACAGAGACTGAATGGCAGAAAAAATGGACTTTGAATATACCAAGTCTGAGATGGCCATTTCCTGGAATATTCCCTTTTCTCTGAGGTATGGTAGTCTCAGAGTTGGTATGTATAAGTTTGGGGAGTGTGGGGGATTGCCTCCCACACTGGGGAATATAGGGGGCCTGAAGAAGAGCAGTGGTCGAGATTCACACTTCTGGATTTTTTATCTGTTTTCTTCAGTCTGTTCACCCTCTGTACTATGAGTGCCGCATTTCAATGAGGGAGCCTTAGTATTTGCTATGCTGTTTCTTGGTTGTCACAGAATATCATGAAACTGCATTTGTTTGGCATTACTTGTCACTGTAAAACACAAACTAGCATAGTTATACATGTTATTTATATAATGAAAAAAACAGAATTCCCTTTACAGCTCATCCATTGTCCATATACCTTTTGCATATATCCTTGCTTGGTGCCACTGCATCTTTTTATATACGCAGCTGCTCAAAAATTCCTTAAACAGTTTGGAGTAAGTGGTCAAAAATGACTCTTACCATGGAAGTTGTTTTTGTCTGTTAAAAGTAGTGTATCCTAAGAAAATGTCTTGTTCGATAAATGGATTTATATGCAGAGTATTAATGCAGAAAACTGAGCCTTAAAGGTTACTGCTAACCTGAAATGAAAGATGTTTTTTATTGCTGGATGAAACAGAAATGCAGAAAACTAGAGTGGCAAAGTGAACAGCCAGGGATAATTATTGGTATATCTTTGCATTTGTAAATCTGTTTGTTCATGTCTTAGGTGATCCTCTTCACCTGAGCTGTGTCTGCAAATGGTCAATTGAGATCAGTGCACTACCCTTGTAAAAAATATAAATAAGTAAAATAAAATGTACGAGGGATTGAGTTAACAATGATGCATTATAGAATGGTTAGGTTATTGAACCATGTTGGAATATGTGTTGAAAAAATGTTAGTTTAAAGAATGGTTAAGCTCTCTGATAGGGTGGGATGTGTAAAAGAAAAATAGCCTACATTTTTCTCTTCTGTTGGGCTTGTCTCATTTTTCGTGTTTGTTTATCCTTGTGATTGTGTTTCTTATGGTTAGAGACCGGTCTCTAAAGATAACTTGATAATGTGATATGCAGTACTGTAGGAGATAGATGGATTAAAAGAGAGAAGCCTGTATCCATTTGAAAAGTGAAAGTGTTGGACTTGTGCACCAGAAAGGATTACTGTCCATTGGTACAGTATTGTGCTATGCCATACTAGGGCCTCTTGTACCAGTATAAAAGGTTGACAGCTTTTTTAATTAAAAAATGCATATTGTCTGAAAGAATAATATTGTCAAAATGCTTAACATGTTTTTAGTAGCTTCTGCATCCAAACATAAAACTTTATTGTTGTCTTTTTTAATTTAATTAGTTATAACTTTAATGCATTTATTGTAAATTTTACATACTGTCATTATTTTTGTTGTTTTAATAAATTACTTAGCTGTAAACATTTCAACTCTTAAATAAAATAAATAAAAATATGTGGTACTAGGAAACAACTAAAGAATGAGGCATCTGCCTGTCTTATGAGTGTTCCACCATCAGAGATGACAAACATCTAGGTTTGCAAATCAGTTAACAAAAATTAACATTATACAAGTTTGCTGAAGAGCAACAATAGGTGGAAGGAAGTTCATACTGCAAGAACATATTTATATTTTTGTTGTCACTAGCTGTACTGTCATCTCCAGTGTCCCACCAGACCCAGTCTTACTTGGCTTTGAAGTCTGATTTTTCATCCTCCCAAACCTGGCCCTGGTTAGGGCTTTTTGCAGAAAGCGTCATGGTTGGCTCCTTCTGTGGTAGGGTGGCTTTCTTTGAATCCCACCTTCTTCTACCACGTTATAAGGCTAAATACCCATTTAAAGGCACCTGGCCTTTGTACCTCCCAGAGCTTGGTTCATTAGATCCCATGCTAGGAAACTGTTAAGACCTGCAGGTGAAGTGGACTGAAGAGGTGTTACATCTCACAAAGGGATGCTCTTTTTATTGTAAGGTTTGGGCCTACCCCCTCGTTAGCATGATGATGCCTTTCTAAGCTGGAGGAACATAAGGTGTCGCCATAGGAGTGCGGCCACTGGGCCCTGAGCAGATAATTTCCAGGCTAGATAACATCAGAAGCCTGGCAGTCACTTCCTGGCTTCCACCAAGACCATGAGTGGCCCACCTACCATCAACATAGTCTTTCCTCTTTCAGGACAGGCACACCTATCCACCCTTTACCCCTTGCCATCAAGCTCCTGAGCAATTAGTCGAACTCTGGACACCTGCACTATAGTCAGGTCCTTACCCTTGTATACCACTGAAGAGGATTCTTTTCAGGTGTACTTATCCCATGGTGGAAGCATCACTTGCCTGCATTGTCAAGGGGCTGAGTTTCTTGTCGAACCCAGGTTGCCTGAACTGTAATCAAGCCTTTATTGCTGTACGCTACCAGTGACACTTCTGTTTAGCGGTGCTTGTCTTCAGGTGGAGTCATCACTTCTTCAGTCCACTGGTTGAGATCATCAAGGTGGTCCTTGTTTGACATCATCTTGAACATCTTTGTTTTTTTTTTTTTTTTTACTTCTGCAAATGCAATGCAGTGCTTGCACTGCTTTGCCCAACTGACAGTCCTGTCCTTCACACACTTGTGTCCTCCCTAGAGTGCTGTGCACCACTTGGTGTATATTTTGATTTATATTGGCTATTGTGCTTAAGCCTGTTTCTCAGACTTTAAACTGTTGTCACCTATGCTGTGTACCTTCTGGCATGTATATTTGCTGCCTTTATGTTGCTGCACTTAAAACCTGGTTCCTGGGCATTCACCAGTGCATTACATTAAGCTGTGGAACATGTCTGTACCTTCCCACTGGAAAGGGTGCACTGACAGTGCCTGCTTACTGCAACCTTTCCTGGTTGTTTCCTGTGCTAACCAGGCCTCATAATGGAATCCTTATCTTCTGGGGCGCAGTCATGACCCTATCTACCTTTATCACAAAACCAGCTATACTGCAAGAATTTGCTTACTGTGATTTTTTTTTTTTGAAAAAATACTTGGATAGTCCTAGTAATTTCTGATTTTCTTCAGTAGTCATGACTGTCCATTTTTAGATGCCTTTTCCTTCTCCATCCTCTTCTGCTATCGCTTTTATGTTTGAGAAGTCACTTTCAGGCTTTTTGTAACCAGTACTGCACCCCCTTGTGAAAAACTGACCAGAAGAGGACAAAGGCCATTTTAACTGGACACTATAGTGCCAGATGTCAAATCATGGTCTGGTGCATTTGCAGACAGTGTCTCAACCACGAAAATAATATGCACTTCTTCCCTGCTGTATTTTAGTGCCTCAGCATTAATATAATGTGTATTTCTTCCCTGCATTGTTTGTGTCTCTCCACTAACATATTGTGCACTTCTCCCTTGTAGTGCCTTAGTGCCTTAGGACTAATAAAATATGCAATTTGGGCGGCACAGTGGTGCAGTGGTTAACATTGTCACCTCACAGCAAGAGGTTCTCTGGTTCGATTCTTGGCTGGGGCGCCTTCTGTGTGGAGTTTGCATGTTCTCCCTGTGTTTGCGTGGGTTTCCTCCGGGTACTCCGGTTTCCTCCCACATTCCAAAGACTGTTAGTGGTGAGAGACAAACAATGCAGGGGAGACATGCACATTATATTAATGCTGAGGCATTAAAACACGGCAGGGAAGAACTGCACATTATATCAGTGATGAGGCACTAAAACACTGCAGAGAACTGCACATTATATTAATGCGGAGGCATTAAAACAAAGCAGGAAAGACATTTATTTATTTTTTATTTATCATTTGTTGACCGGGAATGTCCGACTAGGTTCCACAGAGCCTGTTTTCAGCGGAGGCCCGGGGAGAAATGCTCCAGATGCATGTCTTTGGAATGTGGGAGGAAACCGGAGTACCCGGAGGAAACCCACGCAAACACAGGGAGAACATGCAAACTCCACACAGAAGGCGCCCCAGCCAAGAATCGAACCGGAGAACCTCTTGCTGTGAGGTGACAATGTTAACCACTGCACCACTGTGCCGCCCAAATTGCATATTTTATTAGTCCTAAGGCACTAAGGCACTACAAGGGAGAAATTACAGTTTTGTACCTACCATAAATGTAGATGTCCTTCAAGGATGCATCTGCAGTCATAACAAATGGGTTGTCCTGTCATCAGGCAGCCCTTCGGTCGGCCGGATTCCAAAGTCTGGGTCCGGCTTTGGCTGATGTCGCACTTCACCCGACGTCATCTCTGCTGGTCTTCGGGTATAAAGGCATCAGCCGACGCCATTTTCCTCAGTCTTTCTTGCGCGTGGCCAAGCAGAAGCTGTTCGTAAGTGCCGGTCGGTCAGATCCAGAGATTACTACTACCGAATACTACTTCGAAGACTTCTAAAAAGCTAAGTACCCCGTTGGGGACTCTTTCTTGCCTCAGCCGATGTCAGAAAAAGTAAATAACTGTTTAACTTGTGGGAAACAAATACCTCATAAAGATTTCCACTCTTACTGCCTACCTTGTTTAGGCCCAGACCACGACGTAGCAGCCTGTTTAGCCTGTGCTTCTTCAACCGACGACGCTTAGGCGCCGGTCGGAGTTTGCTGAACAGTTTTTCGGCTCAGATTTTCCGTACATTATGCCGCCGGATCCTCCGACTACCCAAAAACGCAAAGAAAAAGACCGACACTCGCGGTCCGCGGTTTCGCCGAAACCACGGTTAAGCAAGCGAGTGTCTCGGTTTCGGCCGAAACCAAGAAAACGGGTCAATCTTCAGCCGAATCCATGACTACTACTGAGGCTCCTGCTACCTTAGTTGAATCGGCCTCTGAAGTTTTGCCTACTACTGTGGTTCCTAGTGAATTATCAGACACCATCCCTTTGGATGTCTCTACCCCAGCACGTGGTGCTGCTAGGCCTCCTGCAGCCATGTTTATAAAGGCCTTTGCCAGGGCTAAAGCAGCCAAAACTGTTAAATCAGTGCCTGTTAAGACCCCCTCACATAGGCCCACTTCTAGTTCACAAATGCTTACTCTGGCAGAGGATTTAATCTCCTTAATTAGGGGATCCCAATCTCATCCAGACAGGGCCTCTCAGCCTCCAGAAAAGAGACCTAGAGCAGAGCCCCCGAGCCAGTGTCCTCTGATGATTCTTGATGACTCAGACATTACAGATCAGCCAGAGGCTCCTTTTTCTACTTATGAAGATTCCGATGCTGAAGAATCCATTCCATCTGCCTCTCCACCAGAGGAATTTTCCTTTGGGGAAACCTTACATGCCATGAGAGAACAATTCCAATGGCAGGGACAAGATTTCTCAGATTCAAGAAAAAGGCTTAGGACCTTTCTGCACTTACCACAACATAGGCCCTTAGCTATACCTCCAGTTCTGCCTGTTGTGGATGATGCATTTAATGATGTTTGCACTGCTCCTGATACTTTACCTCCAGCCCCTGCCAAACCAGATAGATTTTACAGGGTGCCAGACACTCATCACCACCTATACAAGGCCCCACTTGCAGATCCTGAGACTATATCCCAGGGGCCTAAGGCAGTAGCTTCGACCTCAGCAAAAACCCTCTCCCTTCTGAAAGGGAATCTAGGTCCTTAGAGAGATGGGGGAAAAAAGTTTACACCTCTGCTACTCTCTCAGCTAGAGCTTTAAACTGTCAGTTTCACATGATCCAATACCAAGAGTTTATGCTTGATCAGTTAACTAAGAAGCTGTCCTCTGATGACTCCTTAGATAAGAAATATGTTTTAGAAATGGTGAATAACATTCAGCAGGTTAGTAACCATTCTTTAAAATGTGGCTATGATGCACTGGAGGCTTCATTTAGATCAGCCATGACTGGCACAGTGATAAGAAGGCATGCATGGTTGAAGGAACAGGTTTTGCCGGATCATGTTAAAGCAAAGCTGTTAGATGCTCCTATGGATAAGGCCAGTCTATTTGGTACACCTGCTCAGCAAGTAATGAAGAAAATGGAAGAGAAGGCAAAATCTGTACAAACAGTTAAGGATTTCTTACAGGTTCTGCCACCAAGGTTTAGCAGGAACTGGCCTGCCAAAAATTGGTCCTTTCCAGACTCCTCAAAATCTCAAAGAGGCAGGAATAGACGCCTTAGAGGCAGAAATCAATCCAGAGGAGGTGCCTATAGAGGACGCCAGTGGCAAGGCAATAACCAGAGAGGCACAGACACAACCACTGCCACTGCAACAGGACAATCACAGTGACTTGACTCTGACACCGCCTACCAGGGAGCAAATAGCAGCACCTTTAGGCGGAAAGTTAGCCTTATTTTCGAAAAATTGGCACTATATCACAAAAGACAAGTGGATTTTGCAAACCATAGACCAAGGCTACAGGTTCCACTTCCACACCTTACCAGTAAAAGAGGAATGCCAAACCTACCTCCAAATCAAAAAACAGAAGCTCTAAAGCAGATAGCTCAATTAACAAAGATGAGAGCTGTGGAAAGAGTACCAATAACACAACAGGGCAAAGGATTGTACTCCAGACTCTTCCTAGTACCAAGAAAAGAGAAAAGTTGGAGACCTATTCTCGACCTGTCCGTCTTAAACACATACATCATTGTACCAAAATTCAAAATGCTGACCCTACAGCAACTTCTTCCCATGCTGGGCAAGGAGTGTTGGCTGGTAACTCTAGATCTCAAGGAGGCATACCTGCACGTCCCCATACGACCAAATTGCAGAAGATACCTCAGATTTCTTGCAGGATCAGAGCATTATCAATTCTCAGCATTGCCCTTTGGCTTATCTACTGCCCAGAGTATTCACAAAATGCGTGGCATCAGTAATCGGCCATTGCAGGCTACAGGGAATCCAAATTTATCCATACCTGGACGACTGCCTGTTACAAGCGGACAACAAAAGCAAGCTGACAACAGATTTACAAAGAGTCATTTGCTTACTACAAGCCCTGGGATACACAGTCAATTTAAAAAAGTCAAGACTGATACCATCCCAGACAAGAACATTCTTGGGTGCGGAATTGGACACAGTAAAACAAATGGCATTCCTAACTGCAGAAAAACAAGCACAACTCCCTCTTTACTTCTTGGCATTAACAAAGCAGCACAAACTAACAGCAAGAAAAGTACTGCAGGCCTTGGGCTTCATGGCATCATGCATAATCCTGGTCCCCCATGCCAGACTGCATATGAGAAAACTACAGTGGTACCTAAAGAATTTATGGTTTCAACACAGGCACAGCTTAGAAACCGAAATCCCACTAATCCCATGCCTGAAACAAGAGTTCCTATGGTGGGCTCAAGCATGCCAGTCAAACCCAGGCTTGCCCTTCCACAACTTTCAAGCAAACCAAACCATCACAACGGACACCTCAGACCTAGGCTGGGGGGCACGCATGTTGGACAAGTGCATACAAGGATTGTGGACTCCAGACCAGCTGCACCTGCACATAAACCAAAAAGAAATACTGGCAGTAAAACTAGCAATCCAGAAATTCAAACCATTCCTCAAAGAAGGCCATTTAATGATAAGGACAGACAACACCACAGTCATGTGGTACATCAACAAACAGGGAGGCACTCATTCATACCCCCTATGCAGAATGACTCTGGACCTTTGGAATATGGCTCTGAGCTACAACATCCAGTTACAGGCAATATTTGTGCCGGGAAAAGAAAACACCCTAGCAGACATGTTAAGCAGAACCACCTCGGATACTCACGAATGGATGCTACACCCGGACATCTTCAAGGCCATCACAAAGAAATGGGGAATGCCACAAATAGACCTATTCGCATCCCCACTCAATCACCAGCTCAAAAAATTCTGCACAAGGACATGCCACCCACTAGCATGGAAGGTGGACTCTCTATCCTTCAGTTGGAAAGGCCTGACAGCATATGCATTTCCACCTCTTCCTTTGATGCACAAAGTACTACTGAAAATCAAAGAGGAACGTCCAAGGATAATTATGATAGCTCCGAATTGGCCAAGACAACACTGGTATCCTTTGCTGAGGAGCATGTCTCAGGGGAGAATGTGGCCAATACCCCTGATGCCTTTGATGTTAACTCAGAACAACTACAACATCAAGCACCCAAACCTAAAAACCTTGCAACTGACTTCCTGGAACATCACATAACAGCAACTAACCCAGACTTATCCCAAAGGGTTAAAGACATTATCATTGAAGCCCGCAGACCTTCAACAAGAAGGAACTATGCAGGAAAATGGAAAAGGTTTGTCATTTGGAGTACTGAAAGAGGAAAAGATGTCTCGAACATAGATATTGCTAACATCCTGGAGTACTTGGCAGAGCTTCTACATACGGGCCTGTCCTATTCCTCCATCAAGATACATGCATCAGCTATTTCCGCAGAATACAGCTTCGATCCACCTGTCTTTTCGCATCCTCTACTCAGGCAATTCCTCAGAGGGATCAAGAATGTAAAACCTCCTAGGAAACCACCATTACCAGCATGGGACTTGAACTTTGTGCTAGAAAAATTGACACTCCTCCATTTGAACCAGCAGCAACAGCAGATCTTCAACACCTATCATGGAAAACTGCTTTCCTACTGGCAATTACTTCAGCAAGGAGGGTTTCGAACTACAGGCCTTAATGGCAGTACAACCCTTCCTAATCTTCCATCAAGATAGTGTCCATGAGAACTAATCCTACATTTATGCCTAAGGTGGTATCCAGAGTGTCTTTAAACCAGGCAATCCACCTACCTACCTTCTTTCCCAATCCACAGAACAGGGGCGAAAGGCTGCTGCATACCTTGGATGTACATAGACAGTTACGCTACTACCTGGACAGAACCAAAAGTAACAGAAAAACTGACCAGCTTTTAGTAGCCTATGCAACAGGAAGGGAAGGAAAAGCAATTTCCAAACAGACAATCTCCAAATGGATAGGAAATTGCATAAGATTCTGTTACTCCTACCATGGAAAACCAGTTCCACAGAACATAAGACCTCATTCTACAAGGGCTACAGCCACTACCACAGCTTTCTTACGAGGAGTGGCAACCAAGGACATTATTGAGGCGGCTACTTGGAACTCCGTGCATACATTTGCCAAGCATTATAATTTACCTCTATACTCTAGATCCCGAGCAGGGTTTGCCACTGCTGTATTACAAGGGATCCTAACTACACCATAATTCTTCTTCCTCCTCCCCTAGTTTGGCTATGGTATTCTACCCATTTGTTATGACTGCAGATGCATCCTTGAAGGACATAGTACAGTTTTGTACCTACCATAAATGTAGATGTCCGAACAGGATAGCATCTGCAGTCAGGATTACCCACCCTCCTTCCCCTCTGTGGTACTCCTAGGGTATTTACCCTCCTAATAGCTAGCTGGGGGGGAGTCTCTTATGGTGTATTTGTTTGTATATATGTACATACATGCTTATTTTTTGTGTTTGCCTTCTACTATTTTGGAAACATTGGCATTTATCCAAAATTTAGCTTTCCTAGAGGGCAACTGGCATCTGGGGCAAGAAACACTGAGGAAAATGGCGTCGGCTGATGCCTTTATACCCGAAGACCAGCAGAGATGACGTCGGGTGAAGTGCGACATCAGCCAAAGCCGGACCCAGACTTTGGAATCCGGCCGACCGAAGGGCTGCCTGACGACAGGATAACCCATTTGTTATGACTGCAGATGCTATCCTGTTCGGACATCTACATTTATGGTAGGTACAAAACTGTACTTTCTCCCTTGTAGTGCCTTAGTGCCTTAGGACTAATAAAATATGCAATTTGGGCGGCACAGTGATGCAGTGGTTAACATTGTCACCTCACAGCAAGAGGTTCTCCGGTTCGATTCTTGGCTGGGGCGCCTTCTGTGTGGAGTTTGCATGTTCTCCCTGTATTTGCGTGGGTTTCCTCCGGGTACTCCGGTTTCCTCCCACATTCCAAAGACATGCATCTGGAGCATTTCTCCCCGGGCCTCCGCTGAAAACAGGCTCTGTGGAACCTAGTCGGACATTCCCGGTCAACAAATGATAAATAAAAAAATAAATAAATGTCTTTCCTGCTTTGTTTTAATGCCTCCGCATTAATATAATGTGCAGTTCTCTGCAGTGTTTTAGTGCCTCATCACTGATATAATGTGCAGTTCTTCCCTGCCGTGTTTTAATGCCTCAGCATTAATATAATGTGCATGTCTCCCCTGCATTGTTTGTCTCTCACCACTAACATATCGTGCACTTTGTAGTGTTTTAGTGCCTCACCAGTAGCTTAATGTATAGTTCTTCTTGGCAACATTTTAGTGCCTCAGCATTAATATAACGTGCTCTTCTGAACCTGCTGCATTTTACTGCCTCACTGCTAGCATATTTTGCAGTTCTCCTCTGCAGTGTTTTAGTGCCTCTAGCCTAATTCCAGGGAGTTAGAGTTAATTGGTGAAGACTAATCTAAAAGGTCTCAAGTGACATTAAGTAAACAGTTTTCATTTATTTTCCAGAATTCTGTACAGCAGCAGCACCAACACTAATAGATAATCAATTTATGTAAAAGTCAATCAGTGGTTTTTAGTTTCATGTAATTTTGCTGTTTCTTACATGACAGATTGGCAGCATTTGATCTTAAGTAAATGTAAGTCTTATATAGTGCCATGTTTATTACACTTATTATTTTGTATTTGTTTAGGTTTAAAAATGCTGAATCAATAGCAACAGAAGTGACCCGTCTTGTCAGATTGGATCCTGGTGCTGTCAGCGATGTATCCGAAGCTATCAAGGTATACAGATCCTTGGGGGTTACCTGTTAGCTTGATGTTTGCATTGATGAAAGAGAAGTGTCTTTTCACTGAAGTGTTTTAGGGGATCTTGCATGCAGTAGTGACATTACTAATTATTGCAAATCTATGCTGATATTGTGTTAATAGGCTGCCTCATTTAAGGCATGAATGCTCATAAAATGGTACTTCAAATTAACTACTGACAAAAAATGCTTGCACTCTACGGAAAGTCTGATATGTTTGAAACTCCCTTTTTTTTAACACCTTTATTAAATTATCATTTTATACATAGTTAAACATACATTAACAGAAAAGAAAACAAGCCATTTTTAAATTTTTCCATTTAAATGCAGTACGTATATATTTATATATATATATATATATGTATATATATATTTATATGTGTGTACATCATATATATTTTCTTTGCTTCTGTCATCATTCCAACATTTTAAAAAATTGCTGATTTCTTGCCTTCCCTTAAACCTCATTCTTCTTCTTCCTGAACAATTTTCTGCATGTATTGTTCCCATAATTTCCATTTACTTTAATGGAATTTGTGTTTTCACTTTTCTAAAGATCCCTCTTTCATTTTTTTCTCTCTTTTATAATATTCAGTACCCCAAATATAGTTGGTGTAGACTTTGATTTTCTTCGTCTAGCAATTGCTTTTTGGCAACAAGCAGAATTAATCTTAATAAGGCCTTACTACGTCTAAACAATTCAGAGTCTGTATTCCAGCTCAAAAGAATTATTTCTTTACAGCTGTTTGCTTACCCAGTATTTCTAATAGAGTGCTCTGTAGGAAATTTTTAAAATCTGCCAACTCATTACAATCCCAAAACATATGTTCCCAGTTAACTTTTTTCTGCTGTATCACACCTCCAACTTTTGCTATCTACCTGAGGAAAAATTCTTTGAAGTCTGCTTGGGTTATAAAAATACCTGTGCAAGCACTTCCAAGCAAAGATCCTAAAACTTATGGACTTAGTTGCATACTTGGGAGCCATACATTATATTCTCCCATTGTTTTCTTGTTAATTTCTTTTCCAGATCTCTCTTTTTAACCCCCTCTGATTGGTTCTTATAGTTATCACACAATATTTTATATGCCTTACTAATGATCCCTTTTTAACAGCTGCATCTGTTCTAGATTTAACTAAAAATTCTATTAGAGCAGGTCTTTCACTTAAAATCCCCCTGTCCCTTTCTCTTTACCTGTACTCTGAGATCAAGCACTGGCAGGGAAGGCAGGCTCTAGCCCTCAATCCAAATGTCTTCTTGGCCTCATCCCACTCTATTACCTTTCCTGCTTGCGTTATTTGTTCCCAGTATCTTGGCTTCCTTGCCAAGTTTCACCGATAATTTCCAGCCCCTTCTTGACTATTTTCAGTTTCTCTCCTTGTAGTCATCCCTATTGGCAAAATGTCCTTCCTCCATTCTTGTATTGGCTTAGTTCTTAGAAAACTTTCTGCTAATTTATGAATATAATGTTCTGCATAGTTGTTGTACTCCTTAAGGCTTTGCATCCAAAGTCCCTCTCTGTCTCGATTTCTTAACCCTCCCCCTTGCTTCATCAGCACCCCTTTCTACTATGAATTATTACCTTCTACTTGTATATTATGTACATGAGTCGTAACTGTGTACCTGTAAAGTATTCCTTCAAATCAGGTAAACCAAAACCACCTTGTTGGAAGGATCACCTTATCCAACATAACTCTTGCCCTCTTTTCCTCCCAGTTAAATTCCTTCAATTCTTTATTAATTATTGTCCACAACTTCTCATTGGGTTGATAAAATGGGTCTACTTCAGACCATCGAAAGCTGACATTGTCGAATCACACTTTATCGAGACTAATTCAGCAAAACTAGATGTTGTCGAAAGCAGACTTCATCGAACTGCAGATATGACCTATTTCTCCATAGCAACACTGTGAAACAGATTGAAGATTCTGTACATGTATACCTCACTGGGTGGCTCTTGGGTAGATGTGAGTGTGCCGTGGGTGTTTGCTGTCCTCTACAATGTAGTGTGTTGATATATTTAATGTGTAGGGTGGGTGAAGGGTGCAGCCCCCCCCTGCAAAAATATATGATGTGATATTTTGGGTGTCCGATGTTTTGGGCAGTGGATAATAGTGTAGGTGGAATTTGTGTGCTTTACTTTTATAGTCCGGGGCTGTTTTTGATGATGTGAGTTTTGATGTTTCCCGTTTCGATGAAATTGGTCTTGATAAAGTGTGAATCAACTATGTCAGCTTTCGATGGTCTGAAGTAGACCTGATAAAAATATGCTTGACCTGTATACAAGACTAAAGGGACTAAAAACATTTCACTGCTTGTATCTTACAATGTATATCCATAAATAAGAGTTTCCAGTTTGTTTAATCTCTTCCCACGTATCCTTAGCTGCCATAACAGAAGCCTATTTAATACATATTCCTAAATGCATTTTATCGTATCTCTATAAGTAATGGGTAGCGGTGAACCAATTCATGTTTGGGATCATAATTAAAGGCTATAGTCTTTGTTTTATCTTCATTAATTTTATGTCCCAAAATGACTTGAAACTGTCTTACAATGTTCCACAACACTGAGATGTCCTTTTCTGTATTTTTCATGCACAAAATAATATCTGCAAATAAAGCCAGTTTCTTGATGACCATACCAATTATATCTTTGATTTTTTTGCCAGCAGCTCTAAATTTAAAGCAAATACATCCATCCTCAACCCCTTTTTCCCTTTTCACACATGGGGTCGGGGTGTCACTTCAGCAGTGACAATCATCTTGAGCCAAGGTTTACACTGCCATGGTAGTTCATTCGTACCACTCACTCACACACGCACTCTCACCTACGGCCAATTTAGAGTGCCCAATCCACCTACCACATGTCTTTGGAATGTAGGAGGAAACCCACGTGACTGAAAGGAGGACATGCAGACTCCACAAAGAAGGCATCCCAGCCATGAATCAAACAGGAGAACCTTGTTATGAGGCAACAGTGGTAACCACTGCACCACCGCTGCACCCTCTAAATTTAAAGCAGTTAACACAGGGTAGAGAGGACACCACTGCATGGTTCTTTTGTAAAAAAACATAGCTTATTTGAGAGGAACCCTCCCACTTTAATTCTTATCTCTGATCCTTCATATATCCTTATAATTAACCTTATTATATTAGAGAATGCAAATGCTTCTAATGCCCTATTCATAAAATTCCAACTTACTCTGTCAAATGCTTTCTCTGCATCAAGGCTCACCAACAACAGATTTATTTTCTTACATTCTTCTTCCTTCTGGATCATCATTGTTCAGTTAATGTTGTCAAATGTTTGCTTCCCCTCCACAAAACCATACTGATCATATCTATCTATTTTGGCAACACCTTTGCCATTCTTTTAGCTGGTATAGACAAGCACAAACACTTTATAATCGTGGTTTAAAATTTAAATGGGTCTATATGAAGCTGGGTTTGAAGGGTCTTTGCCATCTTTAGGTAACACAACCACCACAGCTTTCTTTCAAGATGTTGGTGCTTCCTCTCTTTTTAAAATGCTGCTAAAATCTTTCAGATCTTTATCACTTTCTTCCCTCCAAATTTCCAGACTTCCACAGGAATGTCCACAGTGATAAAGAAGATTTATTATGCATCACTGTTTTTATCTCATCACCTCTTATCTTGCTGTTAGCTGTTGAGCCTCATCGGCCTGTAACCTTGGCATAGTTAAGGCTTCCATAAATATCTGCATTTGTACTCTTGATTTCTCTGCTTTATACAAATTTTCATAACATTTCTGGAATATACCTAAACCTTCTACAGGATCACTGATTATTTTTGTTGTTATAGGTTCTCTAGTTTTGGAAGCACCTTTTCAGTGTTCTGTTGCCGTAATTGTTGTGCTAAAAGTGTTTGTGCTCATGATTTGTTATAAAAAATATTTGCTTAACAGCAATCTTTCTAAACTCATGTGTTATCCAGATACTCCCTTAATTTCTCCTTAGCACTCTACATTTGCTCCCTCTGTTGTTCTGTGAGATTCCCTTTTGTTCTGAAATACTTTAATCACTGTCAGACTGTCTAAGCAATTTGGGTCTATATTATAGTGTTGAAAGACGAAGTACCCGAACACGTCTTTATTGACACGTAAATATCACCCTCTGCAATTGCCGAAAGGACGCTTCAGCGAATTTTTCCCCAGGGGAAAAAAATTGCTTGTCCATCATTGAGGATTTGCCCTTTTTCCCCACTGTAGTGCGATCTCGGAGTTGGTATATTTAGTTAGGGAGGTTGCAAATAGTTATAAATCTGGTAATAGATGTGATGATATGTGTGTAATGTTAATTTATAGCAATAATATAGGGTATGTGTGTGAAATTATAAAACGAAACTGGAAAGTCCTTTTAACAGATGAAAAGATAGGTGGCATAGTAGGACACAGTCCATCCTTTGGTTTTTGGGAGAAATAAAAATTTGAAAGATTTACTTTGTTGTGAACATAATGAAAACAAGGGCAATAGACAATTATCCCAACCCAGGGATACTTTTAAGTGTAGACATTGTAAGGCATGCCCATATATTATCAGTTCGTACATCCTATCAACAGGAAAAGAATATTATTTTAATAAGTATGCAGATTGTAGAACATGCAGTGTGGTTTATTTATCCCAGTCCCAAGACTGTAGCTCCTTTTATATAGGAAAAATGAACTGTATGTTAAAAAATAGGATTCTCAACTACTTGTCATCTATTAGGTTGAAAAATTGGCATAATGCACTTTATCAACAATATACAAAATAATTCTGACCATATGTTCAGGCTTATGGTCTTACAAATCATGTATAGTCACATTAGGGGAGGGGATATAGTTAATCATACAGAATTCAATGAAATGGAATGGATTATTGAATTAGCAGCAGATAAAACCCCTGATCTTAATGGGGTTATACCTTTAAAACCAGCACTAAAAAGAAGGAGGGTGCAATACTGAATTTTGATTGGATAGTGTTTTATTTAAAATAGTGTTGTTGATTATGTTTATCTGATAAAAGGCGTGGACCCGAAAGTACTCATGACTTTTGGATTTTATATGTGCTTTTATTAAAATACAGAAGTGTTATTCAGACTGGTGGTATACTGCCTTTATTTTCTTTTATCATTTTGCATTTTGACTGTTTGTGGGCAGTAGACCTTTGGTGGAAGACTTTCAGTTTTTTAGCTTGACATGTTTTTATCAGGTAGGTGAGAAAGTGCCAGTGTTGTATTTTCACTCCATTACCCTGCATTTCTATCCTAGTTTTTATTGGTGCATGATCAGAAATAGGCATTGGATATGTGTCAAACTTCCAATGAAGTATAATTTCTTTGTAGTCTAGCCCAGTTGTAGTGCATTGAGGAATAATATTTTAATTCTGCTGTAGTTCCAACTACTGAATTCACATCTTCCCTATCAAATATTTTCATAATTTCTTCAGAAATCTACCCTGTTTTGTTAGTGTCTCTAGGTCCCCTTATACTTCCTCACTGTTGCAAATGAAATTGCAGTCTTGTCCTATAAATAGTATTCCCTGCTGAAAGCTGATTATTTCTCCCAAAAATTTCTTAAGCTCCATAATAGCAGTGTTTGGTATAATTTAAAAGCATGCTATTATAATTCTCCTCCCTTGCCAATACCCCCTTAGTCTCACAAATCTACCATTTTTGTCTTTTTTCCTCATCTATCATTATTGGAGCCCCTCTAGTAATTAGTGTAATTGCTCCCCTTTTCCTCTGTTCCTGATATTCTGCTGAATATCCATTCTGAAATCCTCTCTTTGTCAAATTCATATTCTTATTTCTTTCTGTGTGCATCTTCTGTAGCATTGATATGTGTTCCAGGATAACATGGACAGCAAAGGCATCATGATAAAAAGCTGTTGTTCCCACCCATTATACTGGGCATTTTTAATATGGTTTTTTTTTCAGTTATTGTGTTACATGCACATACTGATGCTTGGCAGGCAGATCTTTTATACAGTTGTTTCTTCTCATTTCCATTTGAATCTATGTCACATTTTCAAGACTTTTTGTTTTAATGAAAACCTTCAAACAAAGAATTAAATACAAAACACCCCATACCTATTAACTTGGAACAAACAAACACAGCTATGTACATCTTCAAAACGTGAAGTTTAACCCCCAGAAGGAAACAATTGCATCACATTGACAGCTTGCACCTACACACATTATGTAACCTAAAATTAAGGTAACCCATGTTCAAGCAAATGCTACAGTCTGTGCTCTCACTTCCACTGATTGCTGGCTGATCTTTTTTTATCTCTTTTCTCTTCCCATTTATGAAAAACAGCTTGTATGCTTTCAGAAAACATTGACTTTTAGCCCTAAGAAAAAGTACCCTGGCTATCTTTAAATAAAACTAATCTGTACACTGTTCTGTTACCTGCATTAAAGTATTAAGGCTGCTAGGGAGGTTTTCTCTTATTCACTTCCCACAATTTCAAACTTAATCTTAATTATTTCACTGAACTGCTTGCCATTGTACCTTTAAATTTTGTATTTCCTTCAGCAAAGAATTCTCAGAATTCTCAAGATTAACTTCTTGTACAAGCAGACAACTTGTTTCCATGGAAATGTACTCAGCAATGAGTCTTTGTAATTTTCACTGGGAAAAGAATGCACAGCTGCCCTCAGCTGCAGACATCTCACCTCCACTAAACATTTGCCAGTGGAAAACAAGCTAATAACTTTGCAGTTGTAAGAAGCTTAGCATTTTAATGGTTTTCATCATTTTGCCAGATTTTCAAAGCCTACATGCCTACAAAAACACCTGTTTACAACTTAAGCCAAAGGTAGTAATTTAGATATTCACCTTTGTACAATAAAAAGAAAAAAATACCCTAATTCGGCATATTATATAATCAGTACATTTTTGCTCCCAATCCCCACCCTAGCAGAATAAGATCACAGCATATGAATATTAAACTTGATTTAGTCAATCCTTTTTATATCTTGTTATATTGTAAAAGGTATATTTCTTACCACTAAAAAGTACTTGTTTACTTTAGTATCTTTAACACATACAACAGTCAGTGAAAAGACTTCCCCAGCATTTAAAATACCCTTGACTACACACCACACAAAACTGTTTCAGTATATAACATGCAGTTTATAACATGAAATGTTTTATACAGGTACTAAAAAGAACAAAAATTGTTTTACTTACAGTTAGTTTTCCCCCTTTTAGTGTCCTTATAAACATCAGTGATGTAAAGTTTGGTATGTCATTTACAGTCCACCCTTAAGTTTAACAAAGTCAACAAAAGTCCAGTGTTTTTCAGCCACATTTCATGAATGTGATAAGATGTGTTATAATCTTCCAATTATTCACTAATTTCAGAGTTGCTGGTCTTCTTCCTGTTGATCTCCATCTCCAAACACCAGACTCTGGTTCAAGTCCAAGGTACTACTGATTATTTTAGTCAGCTTCTGTACTTTTTTGCCTATCAAGCATTTCTTGGAACATTGGAAAAGGTTTCACTGGCAAAGTCTTTCTGTGAGCCATGCTATAAGCTGAATGAGAAGCAGGGTCCCCTTTTGCTTCCCGACTTACTTTTTTGTTGGATGAACTTTATTTCTGCCTCAGTCTGTTCTGTATCAAAATGAGTTTGATCCCTCAGCAAAAATCACTTTGAAGATATCTGGCTACAACAGCTTGAACCTCACACTTGCCTCTCAACATTCCCTGATTGCTGGGACAAATTTACTTCTCTTCTGACTGGTGTACAGTGAATAATCATTTTCTACATATACTCTGCTCTCTGATTTTTAATATGTTGCCCTTCTGCCACAGTTTTGTCAGGATCAACTCTTTCTGCTTGTATGATTGCATTGATTTGCTAATATATAGGTCTTGTCTGATTTCTCATGGCCAGGTTTGGAACATACACTCTGTGTCCTTTAATTTATCAATTTCTGCTGTGGAACACCACCAGTTCAGTTTCTTATTTATGTTTTCATAAAGTTAATATAGTCATAGGTTCATACTAGGCTATCTGCCTAGGGCATTTATAAGCCTAGCCAGAATGTGTTTGGCTTTTGCCACCCATTTTAAATTTATTTTGCTATGCCCTTTTTCGAGGTTAGTATACTGTGCCTCTGTCTAACAGTGACACAGAAGTGATACCCGGGGTAAACCTACGATCTCCCATCCACTCATCAAGATTCCTCTTGAAGAGAGTCTGTTCCTTCTAGTTTCTCTGATACAGCAGGAAAATCTCAGGTTTTCTCTAAACGCTCTAAACATTTTGACTCTAACTCTACTATTTTTTAAACAGTTCTTGAGAAACCTTATATTTAACTAGCTTTATCCTTCATGTCGGCCTCTGATTTTCGCAGTTTTGTCAGTTCATCTGAATGGCTAGTTAATGCTTCTTTTATTTTTTTCAGCCTTTCTTTGTTTGAATTGATATATTGTTTCATTTATTTTAATCACTTCTGATTACATTTGATTTATTTTTTCCTCTAATTACTGGAAGCTATCTCTTGAACCAGAGCCGAAGCTTGAACTGATTTTTGTTGAACAGCTGCAGAATCTTTCTCAAACAGTGTTTTCTGTTCACCTTTTCTGGTTCTGGTTGATTTTCTTTCAGGTTTTCCAAATTTCTACTATGCTGGCATCCAGGCAGTGCATTTACTAGCCTGTAACTGAATTTTACCAAAAAACATTTTCATTGTCACTTCTTTTTCTCAGTTTCTGTTTTCACACTAATGCGAGCAAAAATTGTTTTACTTAGTTTCCCCTTTTTAGAGGAAGAGCTGAAGTTAAGCTGTTGATCAGTGTGCAGCTATCTTGGAAGTCCTGATGTGTTTAAAACTTATCCTTAAACGGAGTTGAATAAGCAGCAGTGAATGAAAATGGTATTAGGAGTGGAACCCTACATTTTAGTTATGTTCTTTTAATAGCATTACTTTCTGTTTCAGAAGGCCATGAAGAGACTACTGCTTCTATTTTAGCATCACCAACAGTCAGCCATAAGCATTCCAGTTGCATTTCTAACAGGTTGGCAGACTGACTAATGGCAAATCTTCTTATTAAAAAGGCCTACTTTTCAGATGGTAGTTGGAGTTATGTAGATAATAGTGGGCTACATGTCTCAAAAGTTGCATGTGTGATTCACTAGCTGTGTTTTGATAATACATGCTTATGGGTTATCGCTCCTTTAAGGAATTTCTACAGCTATCCCCAGTTTCTCATGTTTTTGTGAGAATTTCTCATCCTACCTATACTTTCCCTTTTGTGCTCTTTTAACATTGTGGCTCTTGAGTTGCTCCTTTCTTGTTATACAGATTTGACTTTCAAAGCAACTTCCAGTTCTCTAGTTTTCATATTAGTTAACACTAGAATAATATATAGGGACGACATTCTCTTAAATTTATAAAACCTCAGCTTCATTACACTTACTACATTTACACCTGCTTATGTATACCGCAGTGCTTACAGTATTAACCCCCTTTGTCCATCTTACGTTTAAAGTCTGTGACCTATATCCTAATATGGAGTATTGCCATAGTTGTGCTCCCCATGATGGTGGCCATATGAGTGACCCTGGTAACTGTAGGCCTGTTAGTCTTACTAACATTACCTATATAACATTGGAGCATATTATTGCTGACCTAATTAAAAATGACATACTGTAAGTAACCCTCATATCCTTGATCTTTAGCTTTTTTAAAGGCAGATCACATCTACTGAGCCTAGTCAATTTAATTGACAAAGTCACAGAAGCCTTAGCAAGGGACAGCTTGTTCACATTGCTTGCCTTGGTGTTACTAGGACCTTTGACACCAGTTCTTGTGTGGGTATTGTAGGCAAACTCTTCAGTCTCATTGCTATTCTTGTGTCATCTACTGGGTAGCAAATTGTCTTGCTGACAAAGAAATCACATTGTTAAGGTAGGGGATGTCTCTTCTAACCACAGGGATGTCACTTGCGATGTCCTACAGGGCTCTGTCTTTGGTCCTGTTTAGTTCTCTGAAGTGAACTTGGGCATCTGTAGTCTTTGGATAACCAAGGTTTTATATGACCCCCCCCACACACACACACACACACACACACACACACATACATATCCTCTAGCAGAGCCTGGCTCAGACGATTGCCTAGTATGATAGCTATTGGGCTAATCCCAAATACCAAGATGTGCAGCACAGTTACCTTTGAAGAAGTCCCTACCTCCTCCTCTTATCATTTTACCGGCATCTCTGCTTCAAAATAGAAATCAAGGTCCCTGCATAGACAGTGAGTTCTCATTTAATTGTCTTGTCTCAGATGTGGTTAGCAGTCCTTCCTCGCACAGTGCATCTGTCAGGGCATCTTATGTAGGTCAAAGGATTTTCTTGTCCCTCTGTAGTTCTTTCTTATTAGGCTTGTCATCCAATAGGATGCCCCCTATTGAATGTACATCTCAGTTCACCTTGTGCAATTTGAAGACCTCAAAGATTCCTGACCAAAAAAAAATCTCCTGCTTGAGTCACTTAAGATACCTTAACATGTTAAAAATTCCTTTTCCTTTACTTTGTCTCATGCAAGCTTATTAGAGGAGAGCTTTGCTGAGCAATTCATGGTGTGATGGAACCTATACTTTTTTTTACCTTTTCCAGCTACACAACTACAAAAAGTTTAACAAATACCTGATTCAAAGATGTAAACTTCTGTAGTGAGAGAAACAACACTTGCTGGTACAAACGGTTTCTTACCAAATGCCTTCCCCACCTTTGAAATGACCTCATTTCCGGTTTAGGCTGAATACCTTCATGACTGCATTTATTTTAGTACTTTTTCATTCTTTATACCTCCTTACTCTCCCTTCTTGACTTACTTCCTTACGGCTAATTCTCTTCCCTGACTTTCTCTCTAAATACAGCATAAGCCTGTTTTCCCCTTATTTCATATTGCAATTCCTGTTTGTATTAGACAGACTTACCTTTAATTTCTCTACAAACTGTCTAAACTTTCTCTGAATTTTAAATGATTGTCATATACCTTGTATCGATTCTTAACCAAAGTTGTTATGTTAAGTTTAATTTGTTACAGTTGTTTAAACTGTGCATGTTTTTCTTTTATATTTGAAGACTGTAAGATTATGGTTCTTAAAATGTTTCATAATAATTTGGAGCTTTCCTCCCTGGGCCTCTGCTGAAAATGGACTTCTACCCAGTTGGACTTTCCCAGTTATCATATTTCAATAATTAAATTAATTAATTTTTTCAGTTTGTTAACTGGATAGTTAAGCAGGTTTACAGACATTTTTCAGCCATGACCTGGGCTCAAGAGGAGCAATATAGGAAGTGTGCAGAGAATTTTCAGTGCTTACAGTTAGAAACAAATCAAAAGCTTTACAGTATGTGGGTGAACATACAGTATGCAGATTATCAGATGGCCTGTGGTTTTATAATTCTATACAGAGTATCAAACATTTATAGTGAATATGTGAAACATAATTCTTGTGGTCACCATGTAATAACTATACACACAGTGCTGCCTATTAACAGAATGTTTACAAAGTCACACACTGCTGACAGAGTCAAAGCCAACATTCATGTTTGGATGGATAATTGCATATTTGTGACTGGTGTTAGTGTAAATGATCTCATTTCCAGAAGGAACTAATCGACCCTTGTTATTACAAGTGTGATGTGGCTAAGCTTCTCCATGGCCCTCCAGCCATAAGCTTGTTGTTAATCTATCGCAATACCAGTAGATTGCCAGGCACCCAGTATTACTGCTGCACAGGTTAAAACAGCACTGTTCAAGGCCAAGAATACAGCTTCTACGGGACCTGACAGTATCCCTTGCTGTGTTCTACATGAACTACAGAGTGAACTGACACCTCACTTGTGTGGCCTGTTCAATCACAGCCTCACCTCAGGCTTTGTACCTACCGAATGGTGCACTGCTGCAGTCATCCCTCTCCACAAAGGAGGAGTGACTACAGACCCTGGGAACTATTGCCCCATTAGCCTGACGAGCCTGATATGCAAAGCTATGGAACACATCATCATGGACCTAATAAACAAGGTTATAGGGAATCTCCAAACTCTGGATCCCACACAGTTTGGTTTTGTGAAAGGTAGATCATGCCTGCTCAACTTGGTCGACTTCTTTGAGTCAGTTACGAGAGCTGTGGTTGAAGGCAAGATGGTTTATACAGTCTGCCTTGATCTGGCTAAGGCTTTTGATACCATTCCCCAGTCAGGAATCATAGAAAAACTCACTAAGCTAGGTATCAACCCCTATATCACTAGGTGGGATGCAAACTTGCTCACAGGTAGAACCCATAGTGTAAAAGTAGCTGACTCCAAGTCAGACTGCCGACTAGTCACGAGTGGAGTCCCACAGGGTTCGGTCCCGGGTCCTTTCCTGTTTTGGTATCTACTTCTCTGAAGTCCTGGCCAACATGAAGGGACTCTGGCTGACAGAGTTCACAGACAGTTGCAAGTTGGAAGCTGCTATTAACTCCCCAAGTGATGTTGACATCCTGCAGAATGGCCTCACTGAGACCAACGACTGGTGTCAGAACCATGGCCTTAAGCTCAATGCCAAAAAATGTCCCATGAATTACCACATTGATGGTAGTCCACTGAACACAGAAGGTGTTATAAGAGGTCTGGGAACACAGGTTGACAGCAACCTCTCTTTTGATCACCGCATTGCCACTGTGGTCAGAAAGTCCTATGTGGCGCATCTCATTAGTAACGGATTTGCATCCAGGAAGAAAGAGGTTATTGTCTCCTTCTTCTCTTCCCTCATTAGCCCAGTCATCGAGTACATTGCCCCATTTGGCATGTACCTCACTAGACACCTGCAACAACTGGAGAGGCTGCAAAAGTACCTCACAAAGAAAATCCTAGACCTTAACACTTGTCCTGTATGGACAGACTCAAAAAAACTCCAACTATTCTCTGTCTCATATTGCCTACTTAGAGGCAATCTCTGCTTGACTTACAAAGCCATATCTGACCCAGCTCTGTTAGAAATGCTACATCTAAGAAATCCCAATCTCTCCACACCACATGCTCCAGAGACCTCGACCTCATTACCACAATTAACAGAACATTCTGGAGGAACAGGTTCATAACCCAGAGACTGCCCATGCTATGGAATAGACTTCCCATACATGTCAAGCAGAACACCTTGCTTACCCTCTTCAAGAGAAAGAAACCAAGTTCGGGTGGCACTATGCCAGGGAAATCCTATGGCTAGGCTTGTAAAGGCCCCTGAGCCATTAGCTTAGTACACACCTATGAACTTATGAATCTACGATACAGTTGGCTTATGGCTTCTCCTTGCCAGTTTCACACGAATGCTTAATGTGGTAGCTGTAACCACCGCAGTGACATACTCCTCTCAGTGTTATTGCAGCATGGTGGCTTAGGCTGCCTCACTCATCTATGGTTCACTTCTAATACCTGATCACTGCCTGTATGGAATTTTTCATTGTTCCCTTCTGTTTGTGTGGGTATTCTCTTGGCACTCCCATTTCCTTCCACATCCTTAAAACATGCTTCTTGTTGTTTGCCTATTCTAAACTGTACATCTATATTTTGTACATATTCTTGTCCAAGATGCACAGGGTGTGGCTCAGGGTGGTCTGAGACTAGTGTGATGCCCGTACCCTGGCCCAGCAATCAAGGAGCCTCAATCCTCACCACTAACGCCAGAGAGGGTGTTTCATATATGAGGAAAGGATAACAAATACACACAGTAAAGTGCAGTTTCCCTTAAGAGCACACAGAGATCGCAGTCAGTCTGGGGCTGTTTGCTCCCTTGCTCTCCAGGTCCCCAGTAAGACTCCCCACTGACACAGCTATAGGGTGCAGACCTCAGCCTAGCTGGCAAGCTGACCTCCAGTACCCTCTCTGTCCAACCAATGCTTCATGTCCCTGCCCAAGTAGCTGACACACACACACACACACACACACACACACACACACACACACACACACACACACACACACACACACACACACACTTTGAGATAAGTATTTATACAACTTCACAGACACTCCTGGGAAAGGCTGACACAGATTATCCATCTCTGTCCCTATATCCAGACTATATGGTAGTAATTCCTGCCACCACCAGTCTAATAATTATCAGCTACCCAAAGGCCTTTAATTGTCCAATTATTACTCTGCAATATTATCCAATAGTAGTGTAGTGCAGGATCACTTATAAGCATGCAATATACTCTAGAGCTTAAATTATCTCTACATAAACCAGGCACAGTTGAAAAGGGTTAAAAAATATTTAATAATAAATGCTAAAAACACAAGACAATACTACTACACCACAGTGCTATTCAAGAGTTCAAAGATCACACAGAAACTTAAAAATAATTCAGTAGTACAGATCTGACATAACAGAAAAACACTTAGTCTAACCTCTTATAATTCCTAGCTATTGCTACAAGAAAACACACTTCTAAAGTAATTTACAAATATAGAGCATAGGCAGTGCTGAGTTGAATGTCCAAGATCAAAATGCTTCCAGTCTCTCTCTGAACAATAGTTTTTAAAATCACTAACAAACATCTCTGCTGGGCTCTCCCAGATTACATCATTTTGACACTTAGCCTGGGGTTCCTAGGCCAACAGGCTACATTATTTAGCAAGCTAACACCTTCTCAGAAAGCTACAACAATAAAAGACATTTCACATGTATACTCTAGTAATTATTCCTTAAGTTAAAACAGTAGAAAGAATGTGCTAGCCCAGACATAATGGCTCTAAGCTCTGGAGATCAAAAGAACATACAAGACATAATTTTAATTTCAAAGAACAGATGTGAAATGCTTGACTTAGTTTTCTTTACAGCAGAGGGCAGTGTTGCCACATTGTTGAAACAGCACTTTTTACATTTAAGACAACAAGCCTGCAGTTTATATCCATATTTACAAATGACAGAGTTGTGTACCAAATTCTGTTTGGCTAGGCTGGCAACCTTCACCCTTCTCTACAAGTCTTCACAACTAGTTTACATGCCTTGTTGACAAATGCATTATTAAATCAATCAATCGATCAATCAATCAATAAGAAAATTAAATGTTTGGAACAGGAAGGAATAGGTATCTCCCAGATTTTTCATCCATTCAAAAGAGTAACACATTTATTCTGAAGTGTACTGGAAAGGTAGTCGGGGGGGGGGCTTTTTTTTGTTGGGGGGGTACCAAACCAAGGATCAGTACAGGAGCTAGATGAGGTAGCCAAGACTCTGGCCAATGGACTTGGTTCTTGCTCTGGAGGTTTGAAAAGTAAATGTATAATGAAAATGGTCACATCATTAAGCCCTGCTGAACACCACTGGTTACCTTCATACTGTCTGATGCTGCAGTTGCCACCCTCACCATGTGGGTTCCATTTGTTAACCAATTGACTATCCACCTTATCACAAAGGATCTGTTTGTAACACATTTAGTTTACTAAGTTATAATGGCAGATGTTATCGTATGCCTTGGGGTGATTGTCTTTTTTGTAAATTCTTAAGAAGTGGATGGGTGCAGACTTATGTTGTAGTATTGGAAGCTGCAGCATTGTTCTTTTAGTGTAGGCTTTCCATGATGGAGTCGTAACTGTTACAACAGATTATGTGATTTATTTTAACATATCTTGTGACAAAGAGGGTTATGTTCATATTTGTGATCGTAAATAATGTGATACTATTTTGAGAAACAGATTCATTTAAGAATGACAAAGGTGATATTGAATGTATTAAGAGCTTTTGCTTTGCTATAGGTAACCTGTAAGCTCTTTACTAGTCTACTTAAGAAGGCTGTTAAGGTAGGTAGAATGAAACCTTTTATAAGCATGAAGTAAGTCTTTTTATATGTAGTTTATTTATACAGGTATTCCTCCACAGGCGGTTTGTTTTTTTAATTTCTCAATATATTTGGTGTGGATAAGGACTGCCTTATCAGTACAACTATTTAAGTGGGATCAGATGTCAGAATCATAGCTTGTGGTGTTAACACTGGGGATCTATTAGAGCAGGATTGCTGCAGAATTTATTTAAGTCATTTAGTAATTGAAGAAGGTCTGATTTTGTGAAGTTTCTAAATACAAAGGTATTTGCAGGAGAAGTACCTCCAGCTTTGAAGAAAAGGACACTGATTTTGTATTATTTAATAAGGGAAGATGATTCAGATGGAGGTGTACTTTAAGCGGCTGTATGTATGAGGAGTGGATCATAAGTATTCTGTCCCCTAGTAGGGTAATTAACTGTTTGTATAAGGGAGCTGTTGTTTTAATGTCATGGAAGTGTTAGGCATGACAGCTATTGACAGTGCAGGTTAGGCAGTTTATTGTTGGACAGTTGAAGTCCCTGACTAGAAGAGTGTCAAGGTTAATAGGAATTTCAGCTAAGGTGTTAAGATGACTATCATAATCAAAGGACACAGATGTTATTCTATAACAAGCTAGAAAGTGTTACTTGAGCGTGTTTAGGGCCACCTGGTTATATCCTTGGCCCTCTTGTCTTTACTTTATTTACTAAAAGTCTCCATAATGCCACCCAGTACTCCACTAATACAGTACACAGACAATTCTATCTTAGTATGTGCTGCCCTAATACTCCCCCCAACTCTAACTTCTGCAGTCCTTCTCCACAGTTGAATCTTGGCTAACTTACACTCAACGAATACTCAGTCTCAACAAAACAAAGCTCATCTTGTTTCACCTGACAAATCCCCAAAGGGGGCTCCCTGTATTCAAAATCACCTCATCAGACAATATTGTACTAACTCCAGTTTCACACACTAAACTCCTTGGAATTATAATAAATCATAACATGAACTTTGATATTCACATAGCCCAAACAATAAAAAGTAAACAAAAAAATTGGTAGCCTTTATAGGAGCAAACATTTCCTTATTAGTAACACAAAGGCCACCATTGCTAGAACTCATCTTATCTCAACACTCCTGTATGCATCTCCCATTCTTACTAACCTAAGGAAGTCTGATATAAATAAACTAGAGAGTTGCTGTAATAAAAGTTCAAAGTTTGCTACAGATGCTAGTTGTAGATCATATCACTCCCTTTCTCTTAAAGAGCTCTCCTAGCTAGAACTCCCCATTCAATTGGCTTACAATCAACTTTCCATGGCCCATCAAATACTTAACCAACCTGAAAAAACTCAAGCTGTCCAAAACCTGCTAACTCATTACTCAAATACTGGGCACTTCGCTCTACAAACAAAGCGTTAATAAACATTATTAAAAGTTAAAATTCTGCTGGCGATTCCCTGTACTCTAATAGTGTAGCCAAAATCTGAAACTCCCTACTTCTGAACACAAGATCCATCACCAGCACAACAAACTTTAAAAAACTTTTGGAAACTCACCTATCAACTACATGGATCTGCTCGTGTACTGACCCCGATTAGCGAATTAGAATATTCATAACTTCCAATGAACTGTATAACCTTTCCACTTTCTCTCTGTTTAAATCTTGTATGAACTGTATAATCTCTCCATTTTCTCTGTATTTAAATCTTGTATGAACTGTATCATCTCTTCACTTTGTCTGTATCTAAATTTTACAATCTTATTACAACAAATGTGATCCTTTTCATGCTCATATTTAAATTTACAGTTAATGTAAAATGAACTGATTATTATGGTAATTATTTCCTGGGCAGGAACAATTTTGGTATGTATGAATATATGTCCGTTCTGATATATATTGTACTAATTTATTTGTCTTTTCTTTAAAGCTGTAGATATGCACTAATCTGTTATTTGTATCCATATTAGGTGGAGTTTTTCTCCCTGGGTCTCCACTGAAAATGGACTTTTTGTCCAGTCGGACTTTCCCAGTAAACAAATGTAAAATAAATAAATATTTGGTGCCCCAAGGAATCATTCTTGAGTTGACAGTATCCTTGGCAAATACTGATAACTCCCCCACAATTGCTAGTAGGTGTGAAGACATGATGGGCACCAAGCCCAGGAATAAAAGGAGTGCTTTCATTTCATTGAAAACAGAACCTTGTGACTACACATATAAATGTGTTCAAGTAGCAGAGGACCTTGAGTGTAGGTACTAGTTTTGTTAAGACTCTTGGCATTAAGTAGAACCACTTTAATGTATTTTGAATTAGAAGTTACTAGTTTGGAATGTCCAGCAGATGCACTTTGTCTAAATAAAGCATTATGGAGGCAGCAAAGGCTCTACCAGAATGTGAAAGCCATGGAAAGAGTTGTGCAGTCACTGTCTGGCAAGCAAGGCAGGAAGGATTGCCAGCCAGTTCATCCCAGGTTGACACATACAGGATCCCCATAGAATGACATTAACTACATAACCAGTTATTGTAGCCAGTTATTTTGCCTTTGAATCTTGGTATCATTGTAGGTGATGGCAAATTATTGCTCAAGACCAGTGTCTTTCCTGCCTAGGATACAGTGATAATAAGCTTTGTCGTATATCATATCCTTCTGCATGTCCATCTGGTTAAAGTGCCTAAGGTCATTCTCTTCCAGTGCAAACCACTACTAGATCATAATGAGACTTGCCAGGATGGAGTTCTCAAAGATACCTTGTTATATCACAGATCTTGGCTCTGGCAAAACAGCTAACCATCACCCTGTTCTTGTCCAGCCTTTTGAGAGTGTTGTCTGTATGCCTGACAATAATCATCTGTTATTAAAATATTACTGGGACTGGATGCATTTTCAGTAAGCCTAGGGCTTGGAGTCCACACCCTTGTGAATCTTGGACATATGAGTACTAGCTATAGGCATGCAGGGTTAAGGTGTGTGACCCAGTGTTTGTGGTTTCCTAATCTTTAGTCAAGGAGGCTGCTTAGCATTCTGTAAACAAGCTCAGTACATATTGGTGTAGTTAAGGTGTTCTGTGTTGTAGATTGCATGTGTGTGCATGAGTGCTTCCTTGTGTCTGTGTTTGTTTGTGTTTACCAAAGGTGTTTTAAGGTTAGAGACTAGGCTCCATTTTCAACAAATGCTCACAGCTTCTCACATATTGAATCACTGTGAGGTAGTAATAAGTGCTGTTTGGTAAGCACAAGACAATCGATGCTCCACCTTAAAATACCTAGTGCTGGCAGTACGTCTGGAGTGTTTCTCCCAGGGCCTCCTCTGAAAATTGGCTTTGTTCCAAGTTGGACTTTCCCTGTAAGCAAATATTAAATAAATAAGTAAATAAATAAGGCTAGTTACAGAGGGGACAAGAACTGACTGAGATTCCATAATGGCCAGTGCAGATGAAGGAGATATGATAAAACGAGATAATTTAATAACCTGTTCTTTGTGTAAGACAGAAGGGGTTAATGGATAGAAATAGAACATTTTGATAATTTAATATGTGATTAAAGGATGCAAAAATATGATATGCGAGTACGGTAAACTTTGGATGCAGTAAGTAATCATCATCTTCTTTCGGCTGTTCCCGTTAGGGTTCACCACAGCGGATCATCTGTTTCCATTTCTTCCTGTCCTCTGCATCTTGCTCTGTCACACCAACCAGCTGCATGTCCTCTCTCACCACATCCATAAACCTTATCTTAGGCCTTCCTCTTTTCCTGTTACCTGGTAGCTTCATCCTTAGCATCTTTTTCCCCAATATACTCAGCATTCCTCCTCAGCACGTCCAAACCAACGTAATCTTGCCTCTCTGGCTTTGTCTCCAAACCTTCCATCCTGGGCTGACCCTCTAATATACTTATTCCTAATCCTGTCCACCCTCGTCACACCCAATCCAAATCTTAACATCTTTAACTCTGCCACATCCAGCTCTGACTCCTGCCTTTTTGTCATTGCCACTGTCTCCAACCCGTATAACATAGCTGGTCTCACTACCCTCTTGTAGACCTTCCCTTTCACTCTTACTGGTACTTGTCTGTCACAAATCACTCCTGACACTCTTCTCCACCTACTCCATCCTGCCTGTACTCTCTTCTTCACCTCTCTTCCACACTCACCATTACTCTGAACTATTTATCCCAAGTATTTAAACTCATCCACCTTCGCCACCTCTACTCCTTGCTTCCTCACCATTCCTCTATCCTCCCTGTCATTCACACACATATAGTCTGTCTTAGTCCTGCTGACCTTCATTCCTCTTCTCTCTAGAGCATATCTCCATCTCTCCAGGGTCTCCTCCACCTGTTCCCTACTCTCACTACAGATCACAATGTCATCTGCAAACATCATAGTCCACGGGGACTCCTGTCTGATCTCGTCTGTCAACCTGTCCATCACCATTGCAAATAAGAAAGGGCTCAGAGCGGATCCTTGATGTAATCCCACTTCCACCTTAAACGCATCTGTCACTCCCACCGCAGACCTAACCGCTGTCACACTACCCTTGTACATATCCTGTACTACTCTTACATACATCTCCGACACTCCCGACTTCCTCATACAATACCACAACTCCTCTTTAGGCACCCTGTCATATGCTTTCTACAAAAACACAATGCAACTCCTTCTGAACTTCTCTGTACTTCTCCATCAACAAATAATGGTAGCATTCAAAATGTGATAGCAGTGTGTAGGAACAGTAATGTTATCAGTGATACATGGCAAATTTATTGAATAGTTGTACCCAGTGATTACAAGTGCAGTAACTGAGAGCAGCAGTATTTTGCGTAACAGTGGAACAATCAGTACAAGCAGCAGTTATCAAAAGCGAGATCAAGTGTGGTGAATAGCATGAAATAACTGATAGTTTAATCCAGTACTGCTGTAAAGCAGTAACTTTAATGCCGTAACAGTATAGCAATCAGTAGCAAGCAGGAATGCAACACCAATGATCAAAAATAAACGATCAGTAACTAAGATAATAAGTCAATTTGGTTTCAGTCTACTTGGTATCAGAACCTGGCAACAGTGCAAAGCAGCACTCCAAATTAATCAAGCCTCTAGATATTTAAATTCAGTATGGGTCTGCCCTTTGCAGGAATCGGGCAGTCAGATTCATCTAATGACTCTGCAAAGCTGGCCAGTCAGAAATAGGCTCCAGTCCTTCACTACAACCCAAGCTCAGATAGCTGTTGTGTGAAAGCTCTTTCTCTCACCAAAAGATATAGAACACTGCAGCCCTGGTCCTAGGAAGCTGATAAATCATTGTGGCACTTTTAAATCAGTATGAACCCAGATGGAAAAGGGCTTTGTATTTAATTTTTTTCCACGTTTTAATTGTAAAATTGTTTGCTTTTGTGTTTTAACTTAGCTGACCTATCTGTTCCATTTTCTGGAAGTGACATTCTGTATTTTGGATTTAACGTTTAAGAGCTAAACGGGTATAATACATGTAGAACAGAGTGGTTCCACTGCTATTCTTTGAAATTCAGTGTCCATAAACATAAATCAACAGGAACAATTGCAGTAACTACTTGCCTGGGTACATAAACTATATAAACTTGTGTACTCTCTGTTAAGATGCAGATGTCTACATGCACAAAGCACGTTAAAGCATTTTGTAAGGGGGAAAGCCTCCCATGATATATTTTCACTCCAAAAAGGTCAGTCCAACTGAGAGAAAGAGCATTCAAATGCAAAAGTTCAGAGGTGCTCTTTATGCAAGACTTTGTGGTCTCAGAGCACACTATACACAACAAAATTTGAGCTCACACACATTTACTAGTAAGTGTAATGAACATTATGTATAGCTCAGCCAACTGCAAGACAGACAACAGAATTTCAAACAGCTGAATAAAACCCGAACCAGGACATACCATTTTCTGAAAGCATTTTATAGGAGAGAATCAGATGGACTTGGTAGCTTCTGCAGTCTAAACAGTGCAAGTCATGATACCATATTTGCCCACTATATAATGTGCATTTTACACACAGTAATGAGAATGTTGACCATTGCTGTTCCATTTCTAAAGTCCTCTACTTATTGACAGAATATTCTAGTTGCATATAGTCATTGGATGTGTGTACTGTAACAGTGGGCATTATGAATGTGCTTTAACTTTTTTTTTTAATTATTGTATTCTTGAAAACCCCAGCTTGATGATTACCATAGTGGATAAGATTTAGATTATTTGTACTGTAAGGTTATAGTGTTGTGGAGGTATGTTTTACACTTCTGCACTGTGGAGGCCAAAGAACTTTAGCTTACAGTGACTTTTTTTTTTGCTTACGTTCATTGGCCCAGTGTTCTGACGTTTGCTCAGTACATATTTAAATTCTAAACTTTGGTCTTAGGACATTGATGTGATCTCACTGCATCCACACCATTTTAATTTTGTACACAAGATAGAAATGCTGTGTATGCAGATTAGATGGGTAGGAAAATTGCAATGTAGCAAGTAGATGCTGCAGTTTAGACCACACAGAGTGCTGCAGCACTCAGGTTTGACTGCAAATGCAGTACTGGCTTTTAAAGGCTGGTATTACATTAAAGAGAGATGCAGATCAGCTGATTGCACCCCCTAACATTTTGAGCCTGAGGCAGTTGCCCTGATTCTAGGTACGCTACTGAATGTGGGAAAAGTTGATCACTGGAACAGAGTTTAATAAAGAAAGGAGGAAATGTATGATCGCTGAAACAATCTGTTAAGAGACAGAGATATATGTTTACGTTGTGAAAATATGCACTGTTGTTTTTTTAAGCACATTTCTGAAGTCATCAGTTAAGACATAGGTTAACATACAGTAACAAAAATGAAAACAAACCGTATTAACATTTTTAGAATTACATACTTTATGCATTAGATATTTTTTCTTTCTTTGTAACTATCGTTAGTCCAACGCTACATAAATTGCCGCATTCCTGCCTCCCTTTAAACTTCACTCCTCCTGAACATTATTCTGTATGTATTGCTCTCACAATTTCAGTTTATTTGTATGTAATTTGCTCCTTCCATTTTCTAAAGATCCCTATTCTGATTTTTTTATCTCTTATAATATTCAGTGCTTCACATACAGTTAGTTTAGACTTTTATTTCCATTTTCTAGTAATTGCCTTTTTGGCAGCCAACAGAATTAAACTTAATCATGCACTGTTGTTCTTATTACTGTAATTATCTAAGATAGACTTGTATGTAATAAATGCAAGTTGCACTATTTTTGGGTATTCATTTTTGGATATTGGGCAGCAGTGAATATTACAGTCAGTAAATCTAAACAAGCTTGCACAAACGATTATTAGGAAAAAATGAGGAATGTCTTTTTATACTTATATGTGCATAGGAAAAATCTAGACTGTTTGCCCCTTCTATCTGGATAGCTAGTTAATTAACTTGAATGGATTTTTAGTGGTGTAGTTTTTTTTTTTTTTAATATTTCTCAGTTATTAAAAATTTCACTCAAGGGAGAGAAAGGGTTTTTTACTGAAAAGATTTTTTTTATTTTAGAAACATGAGATTTTGTGTGTGTGTGTGTGTGTGTGTGTGTGTGTGTGTGTGTGTGTGTGCACACGTGCGTGCATGCAAAGCCAGATCCATCTCTAGGCAATCTAGGCAGCTGCCTAGGGCCTGTGTTTGGCTGGGGGGGGGGCTGATGGCTTGTGGGTTGATAAAAAGTAAAGTCTCTTTGTAAAAGGAAACAAGCCCAAAGACATCTGTGAACACAGTAGGGCTTTAGGATCTCACAAAAGACTTTCTGCAAGATTACTGTTGGGAGACTTCTATGAAGGGCAGCAAGCCCTAGAAACCTGAGCATTAGGATGTTGTCCTGACATAAACCACAGTGGGAGATTTCATTTAGCAGCAGCAAACAGGTAGGGGGCCTGGTCCATTACCCTGCCTAGGACCCCATTTGACCATAATCCCTGTGTGCGTGTGCGTGTGTGTGTGTGTGTGTTGGCACGTATGTGTATGTCTAGACTTTAGGTTTGTTGTTACCTGCTGTAGCTATTGTTTGTCAAACATTCTGATTCACAAATGTCAGGAATCTTTCTGTAATGTAGTGTTAAACTGTGGTAAACAGACAGACATACACACAAAAAAATTAAGATGGTTTGAAAGTTCATAGTATTTGTAGTGAAGTACCCAGTCATTGTAAAATGTGAATATTTAAATGTTGCCTGTCATCCTCACACACTTTTGTCTGTTTGCAAAGTCATAATTTTGATACTTTTCAGAAACACTTTCTCCCCTTGCTGTATTCCTTTATTGCTATTTGCAAACTAACATTTTAATATCAGTGCATGTTATTTTAGTCATAATTGTGAAATGCTTCACATTTGATATATTTGGGAAATGGTCTCTGTCTTAACATCTGTATTTTGGCATGAGTTTAGTGACATCTTATAATGGCACATATGTCTGCTAAAGAGAAGACTTTGGTAGCAACCGTCTGAACTTCAGCATCTTGTCGGCCTTTTAAGTTGTGAGCATTATGTCAACACAGTCCACACCTTGCTGCATATTAGTTTTACTCATTATTTTTTTATTAGTTTAATTTTGATGATAAGCATAACACTATCTGTATGTATGGCAGACTCTCCCCTCTCATGCATTTCCATTTTAAATCTCCTCTTAACTGTCCAAACAAACTGAAATATATAATTGCACCAACAGGGAAAGAAGTAAGAAGACTAAACTCTCTACCATACCCCTGTCAGTCAGAAGTGGGTCTATATTAATTTATTGAAGGTTCACTTCAGGGAGCCTTTCTTCATCGAACCCTAACCATCGAACATGCATTTCAGTGAACGTTCTCATCGAATAAAAATGTAAACAGGGAAACTAAGCACTTGGCCAAAACAGCACTGGAGCAGACATCACAGTATGTAAAACCCACCAGAGTGGAGGACTTCACCCCCCCCAACTATGTATGCCAACTCTGAGATTGCACTACTGTGGGGAAAAGGGCCAATTTGTGCTGCTGGCCAACTGCTTCCTTTCCCTACATAAATTTTTCATGGATATGAACGTTTGCTGAAATGAATGTTCGATGGTTAGGATTTGATGAAGAAAGGTTCCCTGAAGTGAACCATCGATGAATTTATATAGACCATTCAGAGGGATGGTGTGCATTGGCCAGCTGTAGCCTCACCTTTCTTTCATTAACTCCACTCCAATTTAAGTTCAGTTCTTCTGTCTTAAAGCTGCGCAGTAAACAATCTGCTCATTTTCTGCACCAACTACTGATAGCTGTCACATGTATAGAGAGCCAAAATAATGTAGTGCATACTGGGTGTTAAAATTAGCACAAATTGCTAATGTGATCAGAAACATTTAAGTGGAATTTTGTTTTTGCTGACTCTGTCTTCCTTTTACTTTTGTAGTACCTGGTTACTTGGCACACCATTGATGCTGATGCTCCAGAACTTAGCCACATCTTGTGCTGGGTACCAACGGATCCACCTACTGGCCTTTCTTATTTCTCCAGCATGTACCCACCACATCCACTGACGGCACAATATGGTGTCAAAGTGCTGCGTTCTTTTCCTCCGGTAAGGTTTATTTCTAGTGAATGACCAGTTGCTTGGATTACAGTATTCCTATATTTCATAGTTTTTAAGTGTTGTTATTACAAATTTGGTAGTCAGAAACGTACTGTGTTCATTTACCAGCAACAATGCTGTCTTTAAGCTCTGTCTTAAGATTGTCATCTTTATATCCATTTGCACCAATATAATGCCAGACCCAAGTGGCCAAGTATAACATGAGCACTAATCCAGGCCATCTTTTTTGGAGAAGGTTCCCCTGCACCCTAGTGGCAGGAGTGTGCAGTTAGAACTTGTCTGATTGAAGACTGCTGGAACAGGGCTCAGTTTTGAGCTTGTTTACTGGTTAGTTGGGTAATTTGTTTAAATCAGTTTGCTCATTTTCTATTGTTATAAAAAACTGCACTTCATTCATCTGCCTTTACTGTATTTGTATTTCTTTCTACTTCATTACTTTATTTTGGTTTTGCTGCCTGTTCTTAAAAGTACTTATTTGTATTTATTCTGTTGCATTTATTACTGCTTGTTAGTAGCCTGATTAAATTGTAACCTTCAAGGATGCATCTGCAGTCCTTACAAATGGGTTGTCCTGTCGTCAGGCAGCTCTTCATCTCTGCTGGTCTTTGGGTATAAAGGCATCAGGCCATTTTCCTCCGTCTTTCTTGCGGTCAGATCCAGAGATTACTACTACCGAATACTACTTCTAAAAGCTAAGTACCCGTTGGGACTCTTTCTTGCCTCAGCCGATGTCAGAAAAAGTGAATAACTGTTTAACTTGTGGGAAACAAATACCTCATAAAGATTTCCACTCTTACTGCTTACCTTGTTTAGGCCCAGACCACGGCTGGCAGCTTGTTTAGCCTGTGCTTCCTTCAACTGAACAGTTTTAAAAGGACCGACACAACCGAGCAAACAGGTCAATCTACGGCCGAATCATGACTACTACTACCAGCCCTTCTACCCTAGTTGAATCGGCCTCTGAAGTTTTGCCTACTAATGTGGTTTCTCCAGAATTATCGGACACCATCCCTTTGGATGTCTCTATGCTGCTAGGCCTCCTGCAGCCATGTCTATAAAGGCCTTTGCCAGGGCTAAAGCAGCCAAAACTGCTAAGTCTGTGCCTGTTAAGCCCCTCTCACAGGCCCAGTTCCAGTTCCCAAATGCTTACTCTGGCAGAGGATCTCATCTCTTTAATAAGGGGATCCCAATCTCACCCAGACAGGGCCTCTCAGCCTCCAGAAAAGAGACCTAGAGCAGAGCCCCTGAGCCAGTGTCCTCAGATGACTCTTCTGATGATACAGACAATACAGACCATCCAGAGGCTCCTTTTTCTACTTATGAAGATTCCGATGCTGAAGAATCTATTCCTTCTGCCTCTCCACCAGAGGAATTTTCCTTTGGGAAACCTTACATGCCATAAGAGAGCAATTCCAATGGAAGGGACAAGATTTCTCAGATTCAAGAAAAAGGCTTAGGACCTTTTTAGACTTACCGCAACATAGGCCCTTAGCTATACCTCCAGTTCTTCCTGTTGTGGATGATGCATTTAATGATGTTTGCACTGCTCCTGATACTTTACCTCCAGCCCCTGCTAAGCCCGATAGGTTTTACAGGGTACCGGACACTCATCACCACTTATACAAGGCTCCTTTTGCAGATCCGGAGACTATCTCCCAGGGACCTAAGGCAGTAGCTTCACCTCAGCTAAAACCCTCTCCCTTCTGAAAGGGAATCCAGGTCCTTAGAGATGGGGTAAAAAAGTATACACCTCTGCTACTCTCTCAGCTAGAGCTTTAAACTGTCAGTTTCACATGATCCAATACCAAGAGTTTATGCTTGATCAGTTAACTAAGAAGCTGTCCTCTGATGATTCCTTAGATAAGAAATATGTTCTAGAAATGGTGAATAACATTCAGCAGGTTAGTAACCATTCTTTAAAATGTGGCTATGATGCACTGGAGGCTTCATTTAGATCAGCCATGACTGGCACAGTTATAAGAAGGCATGCATGGTTGAAAGAACAGGTCTTGCCGGATCATGTTAAAGCAAAGCTATTAGATGCTCCTATGGATAAGGTCAGTCTATTTGGTTCTCCTGCCCAACAAGTAATGAAGAAAATGGAAGAGAAGGCAAAATCTGTACAAACAGTTAAAGATTTCCTACAGGTTCAGCCCCCAAGGTTTAGCAGGAACTGGCCTTCCAAAAATTGGTCCTTTCCAGACTCCTCTAAAACTCAGAGAGGCAGGAATCAATCCAGAGGAGGTGCCAGGCACAGATACAACCACTACCACTGCAACAGGACAATCACAGTGACTTGACCCTCACCCTCACACCGCCCCAGGGAACAAATAGCAGCACCTATTTTCAAAAAACTGGCACTATATCACAAGAGACAAGTGGATTTTGCAAATTATAGACCAAGGCTACAGGTTTCACTTCCACACCTTACCAGTAAAAAGAGGAATGCCAAACCTACCACCAAATCAAAAGACAGAAGCTCTAAAACAAATAGCTCAATTAAAAAGATGAGAGCTGTGGAAAGGGTACCACCTACAGAACAGGGCAAGGGATTTTACTCCAGACTCTTCCTAGTACCAAGAAAAGAGAAAAGATGGAGACCTATTCTCGACCTGTCCGCCTTAAACACATTCATCATTGTTCCAAAATTCAAAATGCTGACCCTACAGCAACTTCTTCCCATGCTGGGCAAGGAGTATTGGCTGGTAACTCTAGATCTCAAGGAGGCATACCTGCAATTGCAGAAGATACCTCAGATTTCTTGCAGGATCAGAGCATTATCAATTCTCAGCATTGCCCTTTGGCTTATCTACTGCCCAGAGTGTTCATGCCTGGCATCAGTAATCGCTCATTGCAGGCTTCAGGAATCCAAATTTATCTATACCTGGACGACTGCCTGATACAAGCGGACAACAAAAGCAAGCTGACACAAGACTTACAAAGAGTCATTTGCTTACTACAAGCCCTGGGATACACAGTCAATTTAAAAAGTCAAGACTGATACCATCCCAAACAAGAACATTCTTGGGTGCAGAATTGGACACAGTAAAACAGATGGCATTCCTAACTGCAGAAAAACAAGAACAACTTCCTCTTTACTTCTTGGCATTAACAAAGCAGAACAAACTAACAGCAAGGAAAGTACTGCAGGCCTTGGGCTTCATGGCATCCTGCATAATCCTGGTCCCCCATGCCAGACTGCATATGAGAAAGCTACAGTGGTACCTAAAGAATTTATGGTCTCAACACAGGCACAGCTTGGCACTAATCCCATGCCTGAAATAAGAGTTCCTATGGTGGGCTCAGGCATGCCAGTCAAACAGGTTTGCCCTTCCACAACATTCAAACAAGCCAAACCATCCCTCAGACCTCGGTTGGGGGCCCACATGCTGGACAAGTGCATTCAAGGCTTATGGACTCCAGATCAGCTGCACCTGCACATAAATCAAAAAGAAATGCTGGCAGTAAAACTAGCAATCCAGAATTTCAGACCATTCCTCAAAGAAGGCCAATTGATGATAAGGACAGACAACACCACAGTCATGTGGTACATCAACAAACAGGGAGGCACTCATTCATACCCCTATGCCGAATGGCTCTGGACCTGTGGAATATGGCTCTCAGCTACAACATTCAGTTACAGGCAATATTTGTAAAAACATCCAAGCAGACATGTTAAGCAGAACTACCTTGGATGCTCACGAATGGATGCTACACCGGACATCTTCAAGGCCATCACAAAGAAATGGGGCATGCCACAAATAGACCTATTCGCATCCCCACTCAATCACCAGCTCAAGAAATTCTGCACAAGGACATACCACCCACTTGCTTGGAAGGTGGACTCTCTATCCTTCAGTTGGAAAGGCCTGACAGCATATGCATTTCCACCCCTTCCTTTGATGCACAAGGTACTACTGAAAATCAGGATAATTCTGATAGCTCCAAATTGGCCAAGACAACATTGGTATCCATTGCTGAGGAGCATGTCTCGTGGACACTACCCTGATTCCTTTGATGTTAACTCGACTACAACATCCTGCATCCAAACCTGAAAACTCTGCAACTGACTGCCTGGAACATTACATAAGAGCAACTAACCCAGATTTATCCCAAAGGGTTAAAGACATTATCCTTGAGGCCCGCAGACCCGCGGACAAGAAGGAACTATGCAGGAAAATGGAAAAGGTTTGTCATTTGGAGTACTGAAAGAGGAAAGATGTGTCAAAGTAGATATTGCCAACATCCTGGAGTATTTGGCAGAGCTTCTCCATACAGGCCTGTCCTATTCCTCCATCAAGATACATGCATCAGCTATTTCTGCAGAATACACCTGTCTTCTCACATCCTACTACTCCAGTTTCCTGAGAGGAATTAAGAATGTAAACCACCATTACCAGCATGGGACTTGAACTTTGTGCTAGAAAAATTGACACTCCCTCCATTGAACCAGCAGCAACAGCAGATCTTCAACACCTATCCTGGAAAACTGCTTTCCTACTGGCAATTACTTCAGCAAGAAGGGTTTCAAAACTACAGGCTTTAATGGCAGTACAACCCTTCCTAATCTTCCATCAAGATAGAGTGTCCATGAGAACTAATCCTACATTTATGCCTAAGGTGGTATCCAGAGTGTCTCTAAACCAGGCTGTCCACCTACCTACCTTCTTTCCCAATCCACAGAACAGGGGGGAAAGACTGCTGCATACCTTGGATGTACATAGACAGTTACTACCTGGACAGAACCAAGGGCAATAGAAAAACTGACCAGCTTCTAGTAGCTTATGCAACAGGAAGGGAAGGAAAAGCAATTTCCAAACAGACAATCTCCAAGTGGATAGGAAATTGCATAAGATTCTGTTACTCCTACCATGGAAAGCAAATTCCACAGAACATAAGGCCTCATTCTACAAGGGCTACAGCCACTACCACAGCTTCCTTGACCTCCGTGCATACATTTGCCAAGCATTATAACTTACCTCTATACTCTAGATCCCGAGCAGGGTTTGCCACTGCTGTTTTGCAAGGGATCCTAACTACACCATAATTCTTCTTCCTCCTCCCTAGTTTGGCTATGGTATTCTACCCATTTGTAAGGACTGCAGATGCATCCTTGAAGGACATAGTACAGTTTTGTACCTACCATAAATGTAGATGTCCGAACAGGATAGCATCTGCAGTCACCTCCTTCCCTCTGTGGTACTCCTAGGTATTTGCCCACCTAATAGCTAGCTGGGGGCATCTCTTATGGTGTATTTGTTTGTATATATGTACATACATGCTTATTTTTGTGTTTGCCTTCTACCTTTTGGAAACATTGGCATTTACCCAAAAATTTAACTATCCAAGAGGGCAACTGGCATCTGGGGCAAGAAACACTGAGGAAAATGGCATCGGCTGATGCCTTTATACCCGAAGACCAGCAGAGATGACGGGCCAGACCCAGACTTTGGAATCCAGGGCTGCCTGACGACAGGACAACCCATTTGTAAGGACTGCAGATGCTATCCTGTTCGGACATCTACATTTATGGTAGGTACAAAACTGTACTTTCTAAGCCGTTGGTTTAGACACTTTGGCTTCAGACCAGTTGTTTTACATCAAGAAGGTTTGTGGTCTTCACTGTTGTGGCAGAACAGGTAGCTTACATCCTTCTGAGTTGGGAGTTGCTGATTGAAGGCTTAGTATCTGTTATTCTAAAAGTGTATTAGTTCTGGTTTAAACACTTGGGCTTAGGGCCAGTTATTTTACATTACGAAGGTGTGGTTTGCACTCTTGTGGGAGGAGAGGGTATATTCTGCCCTTCTGAGCTGGGAGTTTCTGGTTAAAGGCTTATTGTGCCTGCTTATTTGAACTGTTTCTTTCTGAAATTGGTACACCTTGTTTGTTGTAGCACAAGACTAGATTCAGACCTGCTGAATCTGGCTTTGTTTGTATAACTTGAGCACTAATCCAGGCCATCGTTTTATGGAGAAGGTACCCCTACACCCTAGTGGCAGGAGAGTGCAGTTAGAACTTGTCTGATCAAAGACTGCTGGAACGGGGCTCAGTTTTTAGCTTTTTATTGGCTAATTGGTTAATTTGTTTAAATCAGTTTGCTCATTTGCTACTGTTATATTAAAAAAATACACTTTATGCATCGCCGCTTAGCTAGGGTTAAAATATTCCTGGCACCATAAAGTGTGCTCTTCAAATTTTCCCTTAGAACTAGCCATTTTTTTTAGTTTTAGCATTCAATTCTGTTTCTTTGAGCTCAGAACTTGTTCAGAAAGCACTAAATAAGCTACAAATTATTACATCACTCAACTTTCCTTACTTGTCTAGAGGAAAACAGTTTTTAGTACTTAATAAATAAGCACCTATCCAGGCATGTCTATGGGTCAGCTCCCGGTGTTTTCTCCTGTCTACCTGATGAATCTGGGCATCTTGGGGCAATGCAGCAATTGCCTCATGTACACAGATAAACCTCTCCTCTTACCACCCAACCCTACAACCTGTGAGAGATGCACTTATATAGCCAAACTAGAAGCAAAGCTCTCTTCACCCAAGACTGGACTAGACAGTCAATAGGAGAGGGTAAACACTCGACACCACACTCATCACATAGTCCCTCAAAACCTATAGCACCAAAACACAGACATAGAAACACAAAATACACACCTGCATTCACAGAGGCTCTCAATAAAACTCTGCACAAGCAACAGAGACCTCCAAAGCAGAAACACAAGCAATCTCCAACCCCCCAACACAACCCAAATGACACATAGCTCACAAACTCAGTGTGCCACCCAACCACAGCCCATAAGGCATAATGTACCCAACACTCTAGTCATAGGTGACTCTATAGTCAGGCACACTGATGTTCCACTCACCAGGCTAAACAAGGAGAAAGTTACTGTCAGCTGCCTGTCGGGTGCCAGGATCCGCCACATAACGCACACACTCTGTTCACTCCACAACAAGTACAAATATGACTTTGTCATTGTCCATGTTGATGTAAATGACATGAGACATACTTCCCTGGACTACATGAAAAGAGACATGGAGGAGCTCTCCAATCTTGTAGCCAAGGCAGGTATGACCCTAACCCTGAGTGGCATCCTGCCATTACCCAGAATTATACCACAGTACAAGGACAAAGTGATTGACTTCAACAATTGGCTAAGCTTCTGGTGTCATTCTAAGGAGATCCAGTATCTGTCTGCCTGAGATGACATGATCGACAGACCACGATGCTTTGCCAGAGATGGCCTGCACCCATACCTCTCAACTGTCCCTGATTTTGACTCAAATTTTAGCTCTGTCCCTCTTAATCCCTCCTTAGACTAGTGACTTTTGGAGGAAAGGTGGTGAATTACACTTAATGAATAATGTCAGTAATTAAGAGTTATAGACATTTTTTACTTCAGAAAGTGTGTATTAATTCATATGCTCCAATTCTGTCAATGTTTCAAGTTAATAGCACTAATATTTTAAATGTGTCCCTGATTGTCCCTGATTTTTTCATGACTTGTCCCTGATTCTGTTGAAATTTGTCCCCGATTGGTTGAGAGGTCTGCCTGCACCTGTCACCTTGGGATTCCAGATACTGGCTAAGGCTCTTGCCACCCCTATAGTGCCTTTTGCAGGCAAGGTTCAAATGACAAATTCACCACCGTAACCGGTACAAGCAAGCAAAATCTCAGGGTAATGCTACTCAGTGCTATAAGTCTAAACCTCAAAATGCACTCACTCGAGGCACTCCTTAAAATGGAGAACATTGACATCTGTGCAGTGACACAGACCTGGTTCAAGGCTCCTGAGAGCACGCCTGCATTACCGGGCTATAATTCATACCACACCTTTCGGCCACCTAACCTGGACCGAAAAACTAAAGGCGGGGGCATGTCCATATTCATTAAGGATATCCACACTTCCAGGCTAGTTGCTCAGCGTAATGCATCCGAGATTATCCAAGTGCAACTAACTCTGGGCAAGACCGCAATTCAAATTGTAGCTTGCTACAGATCCTGCACCATGCCCCAGAATTCCTACTCCTCATTTCTTGATACACTGGAAAATATTAGGGTACAGCCCAATACCCTAATAATGGGCGATTTCAACTACCCCACCATTAACTGGGAAAACTACTCATGAACCAACTTTTTGCTCAACGTTTTCTGGAATTCATAAATTCCATTGCCTTGGATCAGCTTATCCACATCCCCACCAGGGGCAGCAATATCCTAGACCTGCTCATTACCAACATGGGACCGGTGTTCCACATCAGAGGTCAATTCCTCTTGGACAGATCTGACCACAAGCTAATCACCCTAGACAACCACATCCTGCCCCCACCCCCCATTAGGGAAACCACCGAAAAAATTTCTCCAAAGCCAACTTCACGCTTCTTAAGACCGAAGTGGCAAACCACGACATCCATCCAGATGGACAATAGAGGTACAACTGCTGAATCTTACACAAATGCACTTTATAAGCACTTACACGAGTGCATGGATTGTGCTATCCGTAACAGAACCAAGATGCTATCCTCCAAAAAAAGGAAGACAATCTGCTGGTCTTCTGCCATAAACAAACTCTACAACAGAAGAAAGAAACTGCTGCAAAAAAGAGTAAAATCCCATGATTGGAGGAACTCCATGGTCAGCCTCAGTAAGAAGCTGAGATCCGTCATAAAATCCTCCAAAGCTAGTTACAAAAACAAAATTGCCACCATTTCTAAAGACAACCACAAAGCATTCTATAGCTATGTCAAGAATCTTAATGGCAACACTCAGATCTGCTCTGAGTTACAGCACAATGGCACTAAATATACAGAACCAACTGATATTGCCAACATCCTGGCAGATAGGTTCACTGCTTACTTTACCCCCCACGTCCTAATGGGGCCCATCTCTATACCAGAAGAATGCAGAGTTCCTGTAATCATGGCTGCACAGGTAAAAACCGCACTCTCCAAAGCCAAGAGCACAGCATCCATGGGACCTGACAACATCCCAGTCTGTGTTCTACATGAACTACAGAATGAACTGACACCCCACCTAAATACCATGTTCAATCATTGCCTCACCTCAGGCTTTGTGCCCACTGAATGGTGCACAGCGACGGTTATCCCACTCCACAAAGGGGGATCCACCATGGACCTCGGGAACTGCCACCCCATTAGCCTGATGAGCCTGGTCTTCAAGGCCATGGAACGTATCATCATGGAACTTTTAAACAAAGACATTGGTAATCTCCAAACTCTGGACCCCACCCAGTTCAGGTTTGTAAAAGGCAGATCATGTCTCCTAAACTTGAAAGACTTCTTTAAAGCAGTCACCAAAGCTGTAGATGAGGGTAAGGTGGTTCACACAGCCTATCTAGATCTCGCCAAGGCTTTCAACACCATCCCCCACTCTGGAATTATAGATAAACACACTAAACTAGGTATAAATCCCTATGTCACAAGATGGGTTGCCAACTGGCTCACTGACAGAACCCACACTGTGAAAGTAGCAGACTCCAAATCTGACTTCAGACCAGTGACAAGTGGAGTACCACAGGGTTCAGTCCTGGGTCCTCTCCTGTTTGGTATCTACTTCTCTGAATTGCAGGCTAACACAGAAGGTCTTTGGCTAATGAAGTTCGCAGATGCCTGCAAACTAGGAACCATAGTCAAAACTCCTAACGATGTGGACATCCTACAAAAGGGCCTCACTGAGACAGATGCCTGGTGTCAAAGCCATGGCTTCAAGATGAATGCCAAAAAGTGCATTGTCATCCCTTTTGGTAAAAACTCTGTACCCATGAACTACCACATAGGCAGTAGTCTACTTATCACCGAAAGTTTGATAAGAGACCTTGGGACCCAGGTGGACAGTAGTCTCTCCTTTGATAATCACCTTGCCACAGTAGTCAGGAAATCTTTCTCCGTGACGCACCTCATCACAAAAGATTTCTCATCCAGGAAAAAAGCGATAATTGTTCCCCTCTACTCATCACTCATTAGACCCATTATAGAGTACAATGCCCCTTTTTGTATGTACCTCACAAGACATCTACAACACCTGGAAAGGCCGCAGAAATACCTCACAAAGAGGATTACCGGCCTCAAACAGATGCCCTACGCAGACTGTCTCAGAAAACTCCAGCTTTACTCCATTGCATATCACCTACTCAGAGGTGATCTCTGCCTAACATACAAAGCTATGTCAAACCCAGAGCAAGAATACCAAATCCCTCCGAGCTACATGCTTTAGGGACCTAAACCTTGTCACCATAATAAACAGAACATGCCGGAGGTATAGATTCCTGTCCCAGAGACTTCTCATACTCTGGAACAAACTATCTATGTATATCAAACAAGGCTTCTCATTAGCACTCTTCAAGAAAATTCTTGATGATTGGATGGGAAATAGGAAATTCACCCTGGGGATCTCTTCTGTGGCTCTGCTCGACAGTGGCACAGGAAAATAATTTTCTTGGGTGGCGAAAGCCAGGGTACCTTTTTGGCTAAGCTTATATAGGCCTTAGGGCCAATAGGCTAGTACCTACCTTTGAACATATGAGAAGCAGGACCTCTTTTAATTTCAGTAGGCCACACCAGAGATCTAAGCAGCACATTTTTTTTTCTTTTTTATGTAATTGTTATATGCCTCAACTGTTAATTCAGTTTTTTATTTTGTCTCTGTGCCGGTTTATTTAGCTGCCTCTTGTATTGCACTTTGTGTATTCTTCTTTTTGCCCTGTCTTCTATCTTTTTGTCTTTAGGTTATAAACCTGATCGGGTCTTCTAGGGTTGGCTATATGGAGATATGTCATCTTCCTAAATGGACTGCTGAGATACTTTAGGACCATCAGAGACTGAAAAGAATCAAACTTTCTGAAATGTTACGTACTTCAGAAAAACTGGTCATTCCTTCATTCAAGCAAATGTTTTGGGAAAAAAAAAACAATGATTTGTAATAGACAACACTGCAATGCCCTGTCTGTTGTTTGAGAGTACTGGTTGTTTGCGCTCACTGAACATTAGATGGCTGATTTTTCAAGTTTGACTGTTCACATGTGCACTTGAAATTATTTGTTTTTTGAACTGGCATAGTTTAAGGAGTGGTCTTGATTCTATTTAAAAGTATGTCTTCTGTTATTTCAGTTTCATTTTTTAGCTGAGTGATCATGGAACCATCCTGAAAGTAGGGGAGGTTTTTGTAGCATAAGTTCTAGGTGTACTTCATTTCTTATGCCTTATTGGATATGTGGTAGTAATCTTTTAACCCACTCTAGTGTACCTTAGTGCTTACTCTAAAGGGTCTTGAGTCCAAGCAAAGGGTGCAGTGCTGCATGGCTGAAGAAGTCCCAGTGTTCTGCTTAACCCCTTCCAGTGTAGTAGTATTTGGTTGCGTTTACATCATTTTGCCACTCTCTCTTTTTTGTGTTTCAGAGTATGTTACATTCTGCAAGCGTACTGAAAGTGAGATGATTTATCCTATTCAGTGTGCAAGTTTTATGCTGATGTTGACCAGATTTTGGCCAGTTCACATATTTTGCAAGAGCCTTTACCTAGCTCTTTAATGTCTACAGGTTAGGAGGTATGTGTGGGAGTATTGAGAGAGAGAGAGTCTTTGAACACTAACTGTCATGGCAGCATCTGTGTAGGTGGTTTCCTGTGCCATGTTCTACATGACAGTTAGCAAACTGGTCCCCATGACACAACACATCATAATTTCCAGGAACTGCAGGTTTCATCATGAAATGGTCAGATTTAGACTATAAATCTGACACTGAGCAGTCTGCTTCATGTTGCCACTCATGTAATGACTGTAATCACAGATAGCTCTACCTTAGTGTGAGGGGGCACTGTTAATGCCAGATGGTTCAAGTTGTACTCACATTGGTTTTCTGAAAATGAGGGCAGTTGTTCACACATTGCAATTTTTTTTTTAGGACCCCTTGCTCCAAGGTGCTGTAGCCATCCACTCTAACATTACATTCGCTTGGTATATAAACATGCAAGTGGAAGTCGCTCCTAACCACATCAAGAAGTGACAAGGGTATGAGAATGGGCAATGTCTGATTGTCAGTCACATTCTTTGCAAGGCTCTTTGCAAGGCCATTTTCTCAAGAAGGCAAGCCCAGTTATTGCTTGCTGATACTTCATGACTGTCTTTCTGTCTGTCTGTCTAATGCAGAACTTATTCCATCACTGAGGGAAGCTTTATGGTGTCCTGTTTGCATCGCTTTATGGTGTCCTGTTTGCATCCCTGACCAACACCAAGTGAAGCAATGTCTTTGGCTTAATTCCTTCTCTAGGAGAACATCCATGGGATGTTGTCATCAAAAAATGATGCGTAGGATGATGTTAAGTTGTCTATCTCGCCTTCATTCTTGCTGGATGGGTTGAGTTGGTTCCTATCCCACAATGCTAAGTTACCTCAGATCTGGTAAGTTTTAACTTTTCTATAAAAGTTACTCTTGTTTCTTTTTAGTTTAATTATTCCTAAGTTAGTGTAGTTTTATTAAACTCTATCCCCGAACCTTTTTCTCCCGTTCTTTGTCAAAAAGAACTTTTAGTTCTTCCCTTGGGGTGTTTGTGTAGTGTACTACTGCTTATTGTAATTTTAGTATACTTTTAATATAATTGTGTTTTTGACAGGGTATAACTGGTGTGTTTGAGTGTGTGTTTGTGTTCACCAGTTAAAGTGTGATGCGTGCTGTCAGAAAATGTCTCTGACACTCCTGTGCTGTCTGCCATGGCTTCAGCCCCAGGGTCCTGCAGGAAAGAAAAACAAGCTCATTTTGAGAGGCTTGTTGGATTCCCTGTCTGTCTCAACAGGGAAGCCCTCCAAGGCATCGAGGTCTTGACTCCGGCTTCTGAGCGAGACCTCAGGTTGTTCAACCTTTGCCTTTATCGGCTCCGCTGGAGCCGATAAGACTCAGTCCACAGTTTCTGTGGCTCCCTGCCTCCGGGGGCGGGAGGTTATCGAGTCCACCCATGCTCGGCTCGACAAGATCTTGAGCCGACAACCAGAAAGAGGTCTAGGTCACCTTCTCTTGGCTCCGTTCATTCGGCTCCAGGTTCTCCCCTGCTGTCTGAATTCCTCTAGGTCATCGAGGCTGTCTGATCATGACCTTCAGAGGGTGGTGAGTCGACTACTCAAGTCTGAGGCACTAGCCCAGATGCTTCAGAGCCCGACTCATCAGTCGGTGCCTGTCCCGGTCCATCAACTCCTTCCTCCAATTGTCTTCGGCTCGTCGTCGGCTCCGTTTTCTTCCATGGAGGAATCTCGGCGGTGAGTTCGGCTCCTCGAGCCATCACTGTCGGTGCCGGGGGGACCTCTGGCTCTGCCTGACAGGGGTGCATGTTAGAGCCTGGCTCTACTCCACAGTCGGCTCGTCAGCCCCTCCCTCTATGCTGCCTCAGGGTCTCACTCCCTCATCTCGGACCGCAGAGAGCCAACTCCTCAGGAGCCCCTGTGGGATTTCATCCTCTTCGAGGCCTCTCCTGATTTGGCAGAAGAGCACAGATCTGGATGATTCTGACCCTTCTGAAGATGTCTCTTTGCAGACATTCTGGAGATCCTTAAACCCCCTCATGCAGGTGGTTGCTAAACCTGATTCAGTGGAGAGACCCTCCAAATTCATCACAGCTCCAACAGACAAGGAATTTTATCTAAAGGAGTCTCTGTGGATGAAGAAGGAACTGGCTGATCCTTCAGTGCCTGTCCATCCACCTAACAAGGAATCTAGGTCCATGGATAGGGGATGTTCTCCTCAGCGACATTTACTATTCAAAGGGACTTGATCAAAGAAGCTGAAATGCTGCTTATGTTCCCAGCTAGCGGGTTTCCAAGAAAAATGAACACGCAGCTGGCTATCCTTAATTCTATTTCCAACTCCTCCATGCCTCCTCTCTTATGATGGATCATCCTTTTGGTCCACAAGTGAAAGAAACCCTGACTAGGTCCCAAAGGCCAAAAACAATCTCAAGGGACTTCGCCTGGCGCGAGAGTCCAGAGGCAGAGGGGAACAACAATGGTAGACGCCGCCCTAGAGGCAGAAACCAGAAACTTCTTCCGATAAGCCCTTTCAGCATCCCTGTGTCACTGTACCCAGAAGCCTGGCTATCCTTGACACAAGACAAATGGGTACAGTCCATCATTTCGAAGGTTATTCTATTCCCTTTCTTCGCTCTCCAAGTCAGTCAAAAAAATCCCTTCCAGATGTTCCACCGCTCAAAGGAATATAGCAGCTTTGGAAATTTCAAAACTGCTTGCTATTCAGCCAGTGCCAGCAGACCAACTAGGATCGGAATCTACTCAAGGTTCTTTTTAGTTCCAAAGAAAACAGGGACTGGAGACCAATTTTGGATCTCAGTATCTTGAACAGATCGGTCAAGAAAACAAGATTGATGGTCACGCTGCAATCCATTCTTCCCCTGTTGGGAAAAGGAAACTGGATGTGCTCTATAGACCTTCAGATCACATAAAATGAACAGGCGCTCAGAAGATTCCTCCGCTTCAGGCTGGGAACCAGTCATTTTCAATTCAGGGCCCTGCCCTTTGGTCTCACCACTGCCCCCTTTGGACCAAATGCATGGCAGTGGTAGCTTCTCACCTGAAGGATTCCAGGTGTTTCCATATTTGGACGACTGGCTCTCACAGCTCCCACCAAGCATCTCCTTCTGATGGCCAGAGATTACACTTTTCGTCTGTCAAAACTGGGTATCTCAATAAATGATACTGTAAACATGTCTGCAACACTAACGAACCAAAGGATATCAGACATTCAAAATTGGTATCACTACTTCTCAACAACAACAGAGCCAAAGCCAGGTTAGTTCTAAAGGTGTTCCCTCCTTCCATTGGCCAGATAGATCCTTCAGTGGATGCTCTTTTCTCAATGGTCATACCAGGAACTTCCAATGTCTCACACCATTATGATAAAAGCATCTCATGTGGTGGATGTCTTCCCCAGCTCCTGTTGGGGAGACCATTTGTTCCACCTCCTGCAACGCCATCCCGGGAAGTCAATCACATTGCGGACAAGTTGAGCAGAGCTATACTCATGCCTCACGAGTGGTCTCTGAAAGACTCTGTAGTGAGAGAGATATTTCTCAAGTGGGGTCAGCCTTGCTGCGATCTTTTGCTACTCCCCAAAACAGCAAGTGCAGAGAATACTTCACTCTATTTCCTTTACCAGGCCAACCCAGCAGGGACGCTTAGTCCAAGTTTGGTCTGTATGCATTTCCTCCTTTCCCACTGATCTCTCCAGAAGGCCTCATTGATCCTCATTGCTCCTTACTGGCCTCGACAAGTGTGGTTCCCCTTTCTGCATCGATTTCTTTTGGGGAATCTGGACCTAGTTCCAGATCTTTTGATCCATCAGTCGGGTCAGTTTCATCCCCTCCCTCCCTCTGAACCTCACTGCTTGGTTCCTCCACTTCCAACCGTAGCCAGGCTTCCTCAATTATCTCACTCTGTTAGAGATATTTTGATAAAGATTTATTTGAGTTTTTCATATTGGGCACAAGGAAAGGACATAGATCCTTTCACCATCCAACTAGTCCTCGATTTTCTGGCTGAACTCTTCCATGCAGGTTCATCTCCATCTACTCTTAAGGTTCAATTGGCAGCTATTTCTAATTTCCATTTTCTGCTCAGACCTCCTGTAAGAAATCCTCCTTCTCCTTGGGACCAAGTTATTATCATGGAAAACTCTCTTTCTGGTGGCTATCACATCAGCTAGAAGAATTTCAGAACTTCAAGCACTCAGTTGTCGTTCTCCTTACCTTGTGTTCCATAAGGACAGAGTTTCCATCCTTTTTGCCTAAGGTGGTTTCAACATCAAATCTAAACCAGTGCATTGACCTCCCTGTCTTTTTTCGAGTATTCAAATAGGTCTGAACAAAAATTACACTGTCTGGATGTTCATCGTACTACTTGGACAGAAACAAACAATTCAGAAAATCTGATCAGCTGTTTGTAAGGTATCTTTATCCAGATGGCTAACATCTCTGATTACCCTTGTTTATGAGATTAGACACAAAGAACCAAGACAGACTGCCTATTGACACCATCCTCACACTTTTATTTCCCATTATAAGTTGGATTTAGCTTCTAGGCATAGAGCTATTTTGGTTCCACTGTTCTCAGGAGTCTGTTCCTGTTAGAGGTGGTCTCTGTTATAGTTATTCTGTTTTATACTGTTACTATCTTTTTTGCACTATTCCTCATTACCCTTTGTTTTGAAATTCATACAGAAAGCCGGGCAGAGCATGCCCAACGTCATCACTATATCCCCATTTTGGCCTCAACAAGTTTAGTGTCCTCTGCTTAGGCCTCATTTTCTGTAGAAACATTTATACCCGAGACCTCTTGGTAACATCTTTACTCTTCAGTTCAACAAACTTCACTCAGCCTCTCGTCATCTAACCACTTGGTCACTCCATTTTCATTAATGGCCAGGGACTCTCTGTACCCTCTTAGGACAGTCCAGAAATAGAAGCTTGATACAAGAAACGTGTACAAAAATAAATTGACATTTTTTTTTCCATTTGATCTACTTCCAAAGATTTGATTCCTTTCACAGGTCATGTGTCAGCAGTTTTGATTTTTTCCTCAGATCTTTGATACTGTATTAAGCTGTTCTATTATAGTACACTTTACCGCCATTTCTTGCTTTCATCAGGTCTCTAACTTGTTCTCATTAACATCTTTGGGAAGTAAGGCCTTTTTCAGAAGTGCTTTCCGTATCCACCCTTCTATCAAGGATTCTCTTCATCCATGGGATTTCTGCTTTGTTTTTGAAATATTAACTCTTCCTCTCTTTAAACCATGTACTGCAGCGGACCTGAAGCATGTGTCATGGAAAATGCTGTTTCTAGTGGCAATTACATTTGTTGAAAGAGTATCTGAGTTGTAAACCTTGTGTTAATTCTCCATACTTGATTTTCTGCTAGGATAGAGCATCACTGTGGCAAGTGTTCACTCAGCTAGGGCAGTGTGACAACTTTGTCATGTATTTTTCAAGACTACATCATCCATAGTTGTGCACCAGCTGCATAGGGTTCATTGAATAGTTTCATAAGGTAATATAAGCTGGATGTGATTTCTAGGTCTTGGCCTTCCTTCAGGACTTCTCATATTAAAGTTATGTTCCCATGAAGGAGACCACCCAGGAGGATAGACTTTGGGCTCTTTATGTTGACAAAGACGATTTTTCTCATCCCCCGTATAAGATTTATATAATTACCATATCAGTAGATCTTAAAGCAGGCCGTACTTGTCAGCATACCCAGTCTTGTTCTTACCTTATCTAGATCCACTTTAGTGGAGCATGACAGAGTTCTGGAGTGTAAGCTTTTTTGCAGGGTATTATGGATAAAATGGGGTGGGGCTTGTAACCAGAGAAAATTAAACATGCAGAGGTGACCAAGTCTGGCGCATTTACTATTAATGGGGATGGACTTGCATATCCAGTTTTGTTTGTATGGTTGATGCATACTGACATTTCTACCTTGCTGACATGATGATTTTTCAGAAGGAATTCAGGTATGTCATCATAGCCTTTCATTGTCAAGGTAGGTTACCTTGGAAGTGCTAGTTGCTGTCATTTTTTTTTCTCTCATCTCTTTCAATGTCCTCCCAAGTTTTGTCCATGTGTCTTCCTTGCGTAAATAAAATAAAAATAAGTGGCCTGTCTGGAGGAATGACTTTCTGCCTCTGACAGTGATAGGTTATGCCCGGAGAACCCATTTTTCAATCACCATTGTGTAAAGGGCAACTGGTTTTATCAAGAAGGATCTTTCCAAATCTGCATAAAGTGTAATCAACCTTGCCCACCCAAGTCACCTTCAAATCAACAGAGGCAACAAAACAATTGTGTATAGTGACAAAAAGGACAGATCTTTCAAGATTTACAGTTTCACTCTTAGTAACATGGCCAATGTTTCTTTATGACCATTACCCTACATACGTTCTTCCCGACACAGCAACAAAGTGAGGTATGATGTCCCTTTGTTAAAACATTAACTTTGTCAGCATGGAGGATACAACGTTAATACCAAGTAGTAATAATTTTCCCAGCTACATATTAAACAACTTGAGAGAAGCCAGAAGGTGATGTAATAGGAAATTTTACTTATTGAGGTGGAATATATTTGTATGTTCAACTACATTAGAGGGTCTAGACCTATCTTATGTATCCCAGGGATTTTAGACTACCAAAACCATCTTCTGGTCAACTTAGCATATTCTGTTATGTTTCATATATCTGAAATGTCTGTCTGTGTTTTAACCTAACCTTGCACAGCAGTGAATCTGTCAATTAAGGCCTTTCTTAATGATGGCCTACACTTAAGACTGCCAAGAAGATAGATTTCTAGCATTGCCTCCATTTGAACAAGCACATACAACAAAGAGAAAGTAAAATTTGTGTAAAACACTTTATTATCTTAGTGGCTTATAACTGTGGCAGCTAGAGTTACAGGGATCGTATATGCAAGTTTCCTTATACAGTTTTCTGTGATGAAAAAGTGTCATTAAAACTAATCTTCATCATGCCAAAGATTGTCACAGCAGTGTTTCTGAATGAGTTGGTGTATTCAGCTGCCTTTTTTTTATCCAAACTGCCAAAATAGGAGAGTATCTTTTACATACGGTAGATGTTTACAGGTAGCTAAAATACTGCACTAGGAAGAGTTGTGTATTCAGAAGAATGTCATCTTTTTATCTCCACAAAGAATAAAAGAAGGCTTTTCTGTTAGCATGCATTATCAGAGTGACCATTCCACTGCATTGTCATTTTGCTGTGTGAACTTTCAGAGCACATTCCACCAGAGCAGCAAGGGTACTTAGTAGCTTACTTTACATATAATTTTTGCATGAGCTGTCAAACGGACAGTTGTCCACATGTTTATCCTGCACTACAAATTGGAAACATAGGTCTAAGGGTAAGATCCTGTAGCTATCCACCTTCCATAATTATAATAGCACTGTCTGGGATTCTTCCTATGTGTTACAGTTTACTGTTAGAGTAACCTTCCCCTGAAGAAAATATTAAGAGTTGTGTAAAGTACTCGTGATAACAGTAGATCTTTTGAGTAGAGGCCACTGTAACAATAAATATGCCTTTCCACCGTCACCCTGCTGGTAAATTGTACGTAGTTATTGTTGAAACTGTTCTATTTTGCAGATTTTTCTTCTTAATTCTCAGCTGTTCATTTAAATGATCTGGACTGTTTTGACAGCTGGAATTTGTCTGCTATATGCATACTTCCCTGTGGATCCTTACTAGCTCAAAGAACAGAAAAAAGTGCATGCAAAAACTGGACATTTGTCTCGTGCACCTTGAGTCAGTACCTTCAGAGGCACAAGACCACTCTTGGTCTTCTTGGAGAGGATGACGCACCTAAGCAAAGCTTCTCCAGACAAGGAACAAAAGGTTAAAAGTAAACATTATGCTTTTCTGTTAGTTTCTTCCCTTCAGAGATCATCTTTTATCATAAGTACATTGTACAACTGTGTAGTAGTAGTAGTACTAGATGATTAAGAATTAAGTGCATTATTTTTCCTTTCTCCCTTTAAATTTACCATTATAGAGAACAAGCATTCTTCTCAGCTGTCTTTGATCTTCAGAAATGTTTCTGATTTTGACTCAGAAGTTTGGTCTGTTTCTCTTAAAATGGTTGATTTTTTTCAGCAAAGATAATAGATTACACTTAAACATAAAGACAATCATTAAACTGAAGACTTATTTTACTTAAAAAAATGCACATTGGTTCAAGTTGTCTTGCCCTGTAAACTTTCTAAATCATTAGCAAAAATGCTTTCAATGTACCCTTGATTTGGTGCATTTGTCTCTGGCTTCCTCCATGCCGCCATGCCCTTCCCTTCAGGTCATGAGCAGGAGATTCCCCCATTGTCACCAAGGAATTACACCTCCTAGTTTGCTTCAGAGTACACTTAACCCTTACAAACCCCCAGGGGAGGTAAGCAAGCCATGTGCCTTCACTTATTCCCCACTTGTTTGCCTTCTCCAGTGCCTCGACCACTAGCCGAACCCCAGTTGAGAGGAGGAGTATTAGGGCTTCATCCGTCTGTGCCATGGAACTAGGCAGGAAACTCATTTGTAAATCACAAAACAACTTTCCTTCTCTCCCCACCCATTTAAAAATTCACCAACAGTTTTCAGATCTAGTTACTTAAATTGTAATACTCCTGTGCTTCTGAATCCTGCACCTAACAGAAACAGTAGTGCTCTTACTGCCTGTGGCACAGACTGTATTATAACTCTGAACTGTGAATGTGTGGATTCATAGTAAATCTGTAACGAGCCATCAGGGAGTCATACAAGAAAAATGAATTGATACAATTTAGCAAAATACAGTGGCATTGTGTATAAAAGGTAAAAATATTCTTTATAAGTAATCCCCATTGTATGATTATATGTTAATCTTTTTGTTAAGTACATTAATCTTACAGGAAATCTAAATGAATTCTTCATATTTCCAAAACTGCCTTTTTTGCATAGACCCAACCCTGCTATTTAAATTGCATATTGGGTAACCAACAAAAACAGCATTATTTAAAGTATTCTAAAAGAAAACAAACAGAACTATGCAGCAAAAGTAGAAATTTTGCATTAAAATAACTACTGTCTATATTTTGTGCAAAGGTTTATTGAGCTGTATATGTGCATATAGAGAAACATTAACATTTAGGTTCTCTTTGAAATCACAATGTATATATTTTTTTAATTTTAAGTAACATTGTTGAAATAATTTCATATTTGATCTTTAAAAGTGAATAAGAAATTTAAATCTGTATATATATATATATCTACCTATAGATAGATCTATTGATATAAAAAGTACTGTTTGTACTAGTGTTGCAGTATGGCAAGATGTGCGTAACTCATTTGTTATTCACAAGAGGTGGCTGTAAGTTGGTTATGTGGGTGCAGTTCTCATGACCAGACATTGCCGTCTGCCATGAGTAACGTGAATTATTTATACCCTGCCATGGTCTTATCTCCAGATGAGAACATCGTTGACAGTCATTTTGCTTGTTAGTCAAGACAGAGAACTGTGCAGAATGGATAGAAGCACAGACAGCAACGGTGTGTACTACCAGCCCTTTTGGAAGGAGGGAGTCAGATTTGTAGAGGTGCCATTTTTTTCACAGATTTTTATATGAATTTGATGAGCAGTCCTGAAGAAGGCATTATGTGTCACATGAGTGCATCTGTGTATTGGGGGAGGAATGTATTTGTGGGTGCTGCATTCATTAGGACAGTGGCTGATATGAAAACAGTGTTTGGGTGAGCAGCTCCAATTGTTTTATAGCATATAGTATTAAATAAGTAGCACCGAGGCAGAACACTTCCTGAAAAAATATTCTTATATGCATGTAATAAGTTTTTCAGTGTTAGCAGTTTTCAGTGGTAAGAAATGAGATCTTACCACTACCATTTATGTCTTGTACTTGATGTAAGCAAATCATTTTTTTGTTTTTGTGTAACTGCTGCTTGCACACCTAGGAATAGCTTATCTCAAGCTGATTTTATCACATTTTGTATTTACAGGATGCTATTTTATTCTACATTCCACAGATTGTGCAAGCACTCCGATATGACAAGGTGAGTGGGGTGATTTATTGACTTTCCAAGTGTTGCTAGACTCAATTTTTTTTATTATCAAATATTTTTAATGGCTTTCCATCAATGTAAAGAAAACTTTTTTTAACACCCTGCCCTACTCCCTTCCTTAACTGCTTTAAGATTGTTTAGCATCTTTCAGACCTCTGCTTTACTTATTTAAACATCCTAGTTATTTCGGCCTGTAGATTCGAAATTATCTTTTTGCTAGGTAATCCTAGTTTCTCTTGAGTAAAATATTTTTGTTGCCTTTTATTAAGTGCTAGGAAGTAAGAGTGTTTGTAGGCAGATCAGGGTGTCATAATTGTTTTCTGTGTGGTGGATGGTCAGTGTGTCTACCAAGGGCTGTGACACACAGTGACATCAGTGGGTGCTGATCATCAAGTATAGCAAAATCACTTGCTCCCTTACTCTGCTGGTATTATTAGGTCACAGGCTTGCACAGATGTAGATAGTTTCCTCCCTACCCCCCGGCACTGTTGGTCTGCAGAAGTTCCTTCCTACCCCTCCCAGCCAACTTTTTTCTGGCAGGTTGGGCTCATTCATAAAGATGGCTTGACAGTAACACAGATGGGCAGCCCTGTCTTTGTGTCTTTGAGCTGACCCAACACCAAAGTAGATTGTTCCTTGCACACCTAGGAGTAGCCCTATCATGTTGTTTAATCTTTTGTCTGATCAGCCACTAACCATAGATCATAGAAAAAGAAATTGCTTAACGTCATTAATATATTACTTATCTTTATTATCATTCTCTTTGAATTCTACTACTCTGAATTTATTGTACAATTTATTGCCTTTACCATGCAGTTCTAAACCTTGAAGATTTAATACTGAGTCACTAAGCAGATCAGAAGTTATATTTAAATGTTGTGATTCCCATGATGTGCGTGATGTCTAAGGTTACATCTTATGCACTGTAAGATTTTACACAAACATATGTGTATATAAAGTAATGTACATTTGTGTTAGAGTTGAAAGACTATGTGTCGAGTCCTTTGTTTTGTACTTTAATCATTTTGGCCATTGTGCTACTGCCACTGCTCATTTTTTCCCCATAATCAGGTTGAGAGCAGTCTGTGACATGGCCATCAATCAGGCAACAATGATGGTGTTTTTGTTTTGACCTAACCCCACTTCCGGTGGCTGTACTGGGTACCTGCTTAACTGCCAGGGCATTCTGTGCTATACTCCTGTCATATGTGTACTCCCCCCAATGAGAGCTGCCATCACCAGCATGGGATAACGAAACCCACTTTTGTTCCTGTGTCCACTGGTTGTGCACAAGTCTTTTTACAGGAACAGAACAGCAGATCCAGGCCACTGACTCCTCCTCCCAGGATGGACAACCTGGAATAAGCTGCTCACTCCCACCCATCTCGTGCTCTGTTCTTCCAGTTCCAGAGCTACTATTCAGACTCACCATAGTCACGGTTTTATCTCTATGCCATATAGCAGACTTAATCATCTATTTGACAATTTGATGTTCTAGATAAAAAAAGAATATAATGAGCTACAAAATTGCTCAAACATAAATTATTGGTCCTGTCTTCTTGAATCTGTTTATCTCTTTCTGCTTCCTTTTTCTGGATTACATGAACCTAAGCAGGCAGTGACCAAAAAAGAGAAGAAGAAAACGGCCCCAATGGGGTACTTATCTTAAATTTGAAGATCCAACGGCAGAAAGAGCTGATGTTTGACTGGCGGCACAGAAGTTCAGAGGAAAGGTATGTGCAGACATCGCGGCCAATGTCAGATGTCCCACGTACCATGCGGTGACTAAAGCTTTTGTCTACAGGCTGGACATTCGGGTAGCTAACAGAGGACAACCCAAAGGTTATGAATACTGCAACATGGGAAAAGAAGGACATACGCTACAAAGCCAGATTCTGCTGGAGATGGAAGAATGGTGTGTAGTGGATAGAATGGGTGCATGCACTTGGCTTTTGTCAAGTTGCTTCAACAGTAGTGTTCAAAAGGTACATACATTTCTGGGAAGGGTGTGCACAGACATATACATGTCCCGCCTCTAAAAAATGAGACAATGGCAAGATCTACTGGCACAAGAAGATAACATCCTCACTATGACCTAGCGACCACATTTCAATTATCAACTCGGGTACCTACTGGAGTTTGCATGGAAGGATGGAGTAATGATAAGGTATAGCCTGCTTGTCTCTATTCAAGGGAGGGGTGCACACTCTCCATGGCTGAATTTCCAGTGGAAAATGCAGATCTCATAGAGGGTGCAGCCTATGAGGCAGCACAGCCGATTATGTTGCATGCAAAACTGTGGATGCACACTGCAAAGGCCCACTGTACAATAACCACTTGGATGTGACTAGGCATGCATAGGACAGGAAAGGGCTCAATGCAAAAGCTCTGATCTCTCAGCAAATGGATGATGGCTCCCACTCTCAGCTTGCTTGATTTTCACCCGAAGTAAGAAATGGGTAGTAGGGCTCTTGTGCAAGAGAATGTATGGGTTTAGAGAGTGCCCAGGAGGACAGGGCCTGATTAACAAACATGGGTGCTGGCTCAAGACAGGAAAAACAAAAGCAAACATACATGTCAGCCATCAAGAGGCAGGAAGTCGAGAAATATCAGAAAACCCCTGAATGCTGCCTAGATAGCAGCCTGCCACAGTCAGGCTTCATCCCCAGGTGAAGGGGGAGTAAATGGGCATAAACTGACTTCAAGGGGTCTGATGGTCATCAAGCAGAAAGAGATAAACAGATTCAAGAAGAAAGAACCAATAATTTATGTTTGAGCAATTTTGTAGCTCATTATATTCTTTTTTTTATTTTTTTTTTTATTTAGAACATCAAAATTGTCAAATAGATGATTGTCTGCTACGACCTTTGCCTTTTCTGTCTAGGGCCCAACTATGACCATGAAACCTGTGCAGTTTGTCAGGCCTTCATTCCTAAGACTCTTCGTAGCCATCTGCATGCCCTAAACATGTACTGAGGAAACCAGCATCTTAAACATCTGGCTGTGACAATGGAAGGGCCTTTCGGTTAGACCATCAAGCCACCAAAAAAGAAGGCGAAAGTTTCCAGGCGTGAACCTACTGCTGCACCTGACATTCCCCCTGTGGCAAATGTTCACCTGGAGGAACGTACGGAACCAGCTGAGTTAAATGCAGCGGGTAGCATTCAGAAGCCCGCAGAACCTAGGGCTGAAAACACGTCCATGGAGGTTTTGTAGAGGTCAGACACGGACGACTGGAGGGAACCTCGGCTCGCAACGGACGTCCAGACTGGTCTTTCCACTGCTTTAGAACTGTCTGAACCTAGGCCCTATGCCCTCCAGGCCTACCTCTTCCTTGAAAAGGAAACAAAAGACAAAATATATCTCTTCTCCTTCAGAAAGCCTGCCTGATTGGCAAGCTTTCTCTCAAAGCTTATTTATTGCCTTCATGGCCCTTGGGCCTTCTTTCCCTCCAGCTACCCCTCCAGTTATCAGTCCTAGGCCTTAGACTGAAGATCCTCATTCTCTTGAAGCTGAAGACTCTTCAGGTTCTTCTTCAGAGGACTCCCTTTCCAGTGCCTCTCAGATGCCTTCCCCGAGGAGGAGTGTCCTGAGGCAGACTTCCCAGGAGAGGACCTCACCTTTGGTGAAACAATCTCTAAAATGAGAGAGTTTTTTAAATGGAATTCCACTCAAATGTCAGAGGTTCAAAAGAGGTATTTTGAACTCTTACAAATGGACACCACTTCACCTTCAGCCATCCATGCAGTCTTACCAGCCATTTTGGACACCTTTAATGCAGCCTCTCAAAACCCTGATTCCCAACCACCAGCTCCTAGAAGGCGTGGCAGGTTTTATAAGGTCATAGAAAAGTCCACATTTCTGATTAAATGCCCTGCTGCAGGCACTGTTTCAGTCTCTGCAGAAAAAACTTCCAGATTACTTCCCTCCACCTCTGCCCTTCCCACTGATAAGGACTGTAAGACAATGTAACACACTGGCAAAAAAAGTATACACCTCTGTCACATTGGCTTTTAGAGCGGTCAACTACCAGACACATGTCAAAGTATGCCCTGGCCCTTTTTACCCAGGTTTCTAAACTTTTGGCTGAACTCCCAGATTCGCATTCTAAGGGCCAAATATCTAGCCTCATCTCCTTGTCCTCTCAAGTGATAAGACACTCAGTAAGATGCATCTAAGATGCTGCAGAGACCTTGGCCAGATCTGCAGCTTCTGTCTCAGTGTTTAGAAGGTATTCTTGGCTGAGACTCCAGCCCCTACCTGATGATATCGGATCTAAACTTCTGGATGTACCCCTGGACAATTCTGCCATTTTTGGGGCTAAAGTGGCAGAGTTTTTCAAAACTGTTCAGCAAAAGGGAAAGGAATTAAAAGGATTTAAAACATTTGTTTGCGTCTCCAATCCCTAAATTCCGTAGGAATTATCCCACCAAGACACAGTTCATTAGGAAACATTCTGCTCCTACCCCTCATTCTAGGAGCTCCAGGAAACAGCAACCTCCTTCCAAGCCTGCTCAGACTCCAGTTCAGAAACCTCAATTTCAGGACAAGGTTATTGGTCTGTGACTACCTGCTTTCCCCATCACCCACACTGGATTCCATTCCCCTATCCCAAAAACACTGTCACTGTCTTTCCCATCTGGCAAAGCATTACCTCAGACAAGTGGGTCATGTCTATTGTAGAAAAGGGTTACTTCATGACTTGGGTCATTCCTCCCTCCTTAAGAGGCATCCCACAGCCACCAAAGGATGAGCTTCCCCTTTTCCAGACAGTCTAAGACAGCCTCCTCTCTCAAGGGACTATCCAACCTGTCCATCTGTCAAGAAAGGGATTTTATTCCAGACTTTTCCTAGTCCCAACGAAAAATGGCCCATGAAGACCCATCCTGGCTCTCTCCCACCTCAACATTTTCTGCAAGTATCCACTTTTCATATGCTTACTGTCCAGACTCTTTTCCACCTGATAATGCCTCAGGCATTTCTGGTCACTTGGACGTCAGAGATGCTTACATGCATATCCCCATCTGGCCCAATTAGAGGAAGTACTTACGCTTCTCTGTGGGGTCCTCACATTTTCAGTTCTCTGCCTTGCCCTTTGGACTATCTATTGCTCCGAGGGTATTCACCAAATGTCTGGTTCCAGTGGTAGCTTACTGAAAGGTCCAAGGGATTCAAATTTTTCCATACCTAGACGGCTTCCTGATCCAGGCAAGTTGCTCCACTTCCCTACACATCCATCTCTGTCCTATAGTCCCTATGGTTCAATATCAATTTCCCCTAGTCCAATATAGACTCCTCCCAGGACCAAGTTTTCCTGGGGTGCAGAATAAGGACAGATGTTATGAGGGCATTCCTCCCACCTCAAAAGGTGGGACGCCACTGCTATGACAGTGAGACAATGGCTCAGATTCCTAGGACATATGGCCTCCACTATACCCATGTTGCCACTGGCAAGACTCCACATGAGAAAACTTCAGTGGTACCTGAGGTCCACATGGACTCAACACTCCCATCCCTTGGACCACAATATTCCCTTCATACCATGCCTAAAGAAGGAGATCCTTTGGTGGTTGGTTCAAGTCTCTCAACCCAGGACTTCCATTACAACCCATCACCCCAGTCCAGGAGATGTACATAGATGCCTCAGGCCTCGACTGGGGAGCTGCTGTGGACATTTTAAAGGTGCAAGGCACATGGACAAGCCCCTACAAGCAGGAACACATCAACATCAGAGAAATAAGGGCCATCATCCTTGCTCTGAGGGCCGTGCAACACATTCTGAAGCAAGGCCCCCCGAAGTTGCTCACAGACAACAGTACAGTTCTTTGGTATGTGAACAAACAGGGACAACAAAGTCTTACTTGCAATGCAGACTTGCACTCCAGGCCTGGGAATTGGTGACCCAAAATGGAGTCACCCTGTAGGCACTCTATTCTCTCAGCTCAGAGCATTCAGGCAGACACCTTGAGTAGATCCATGTCACAATCCCATGAATGGATGCTACACAGGGATGTGTTCCTGGACATAGTCCACAAGTGAGGTACTACACAAATAGATCTGTTTGCCTCCCCTCTGAGCAGATGAATTCCACTCTTGTACCAGGGCACCCAGCCCCCCTAGTGAGGGCAACGGATGCCTTTTCTAACTCATGGAAGATGATGTTTCTCTGTGCACCTTAGGACCCCCAGTAGGCCAGCCCCCCCCCCCCATGGGACCTGAACTATGTTTTAGAGAAGCTCACTGTTGCTCGTTTTGAACCAGCATCAAAAGCTTCTCTAAAATATTGCACTTTGAAGACTGTGCTTTTGGTGGCCCTGACATCATCCAGGAAAGTGTCAGAGCTCCAGGCCCTCATGGCCACCCCAACTTTTCTAATCTTCCACAAGGATAGAGTCATCCTAAGGATTAACCCATCCTTCATGCCCAAGGTGATCAATGAGCTGTCCCTGAACCAATTTATTCACCTCCTCACCTTTTTTCCACATCCTCAGAATGACAGAGAGAGTCCTGCATTCCCATGATGTTCACAGACAACTAAGATTCTACCTGGACAAGACCACGTCCATTAGGAGATCTGAGCAATTGTTTGTTTCCTTTCATCCCAGACCTCTGGGAAAAGCGGTGACAACAGACCATCTCTGCCTGGATTTCCAGGACCATATCCTTGTGTTGCACCTACAATGGCAAACATTTTACCTCAAAAGTTAAAGCCCATTCCATTAGAGCCATGGCCTCATCTGGAGCCTTCTTCAAAGGACTGGACACTGATTCCATTCTAGAGGCAGCTACCTGGACATCTGTCCATACCTTCACCAAACACTACAAACTGGATTGTATTTCCAGGTCTAGCGCAAGGTTCCAAACCACCCTCTTCTTCTCTATGAGCTTTGGCACTCACCCAAAGGTTATGAATACTGCAACATGGGAATAGAAGGACATAGAATAATTCTATAAAATCTTACCATAACCATAGATATCCTCCTTTGCCATGTTGCATCTCTCCTCCCTACCCCCTATGTGTATATATATATATATATATATATATATATATATGTGTGTGTGTGTGTATGTGTGTGTGTGTATGTATATATATATATATATATATATATATATATATATATAAAATGCCTTGTTGGATGAGACAGAACTTGTGCAGCTATCCAGGGACTGGGGAGTTCATTTCTGAGGAAAGGTACGTGCAGACGTCAGTTATATGGCCCATGCTTCCTATGACCAATGTTAGATGTCCCACATACCTTGCAGTGACTACAGTTACTCACTGTTCCAGTAACTGGACCCTGCACTCCAGTAACAAAAACCTAGTAAACATCACTAAAAGTAGCAATAATGCGGGTGACTCGCTATACTCAAATAGTATCGCCAGAATCTGGAACTCCCCATCCATCGATATTAGATCCACCTCCAGCACTACCAAGTTTAAGAAACTACTAAAAGATCACTTAACATCTACCTGGCTCTGCTCATGTACTAACCCTGGATAACTTTCCCTCACTCAGATGTAACCTTGAACTTTGCTTCTTTCCACTCTATAACTCCTGTAACCTCCTTCTTCCTTACCTATATGCCCTTGTCTTCCTCGCAGTTGTAAACTGTATTCTGTCAAATGACATAATAAGTGTACTGTAGAAGCTTAAGAAAATCTAAAACATGTTGTACTATGTTTGTACTTTGTGTTAATCTCATCTCTCATGTATATATTTTTGTTGATTAATCTCCTATGTATATAAATTGCTTCACTGATCTCTGCTAAGACTGTATGTAGATACATGTAAGCTGTATAGTAAACTTTTGGTTTGTTGTGCTAGACATGTATCAGTAACAATGTACTTTGCTGGAGCTTTTCTCCTCGGGCTTCTGCTGAAAATGTACACTGTTGTCCAAGAACTAAAGCACTACACCCTCCTTGACTTCTCATAAGTATTAGGCTCCCGATTGGTCCTTCCTGAACAAGTGAAAAATCAGTTCCCTTCCCTAATCTGATCAGTAAAAAAACAGTTCCCTATACTAATCTGGTATGTCCAAGGGTCAGTTTCAAGGTTACTCTCCAGTCCAGCTGGTGAATCTGGAAATTTTGAGGCAATGTTACAATTGCCTTATGTACACAGACAACCCTCTCCTCCTTCCAACAAACTCTAATACATGTGAGAGATGCAGTTACACAGCCAAACTGGAGGCAGAGCTCTCTCAACCTAAGACTGGCACAGTCAGTCAGGAGGAAAAGGTAACCACCCGCACCACAAATCCAGTCTCACACAGACCTATTTCATCTGCATACCCAACACATAAACACACAAAAACATACTCAGAGGCTCTAAATAAAAATCTGCCTAAACAGCAAAGACCTCCTAAGCAGATATCCAAGCAACAGCCACCCCTCAACAATACCCACGAATCACATATCTCACAAAATCAGTGTGCCTCACAGTCACAGCCCTTAAGGCCAAACAGCACACCAAATACACTTGTTATAGGGGACTGTATTGTCCGGCACACTGACATCCTGCTCACCAGACTGAAAAAGGAAAAGGTCACTGTAAGCTGCCTGTTGGGTGCCAGGATCCGCCACATAAAGCAAGCACTCAGGTCACTCCAAAGCAAGTACAAGTATGACTCCGTCATTGTCCATGCTGGTGTGAATGACCTGAGACGTACCTCCCTGGACTACATGAAAAGAGACATAGAGGAGCTCTCTGATCATGTAGCCCAGGCTGGTATGACCCTGACTTTGAGTAGCATCTTCCCTCACCAAGAATGATGCCACAGTGTAAAGACAAAATGATCAGTTTCAAAAATTGGCTAAAGTATTGGTGTCATTCAAAGGGGATCCAGTGTCTGTCAGCCTGGGATGACATGCTCGACAAGCCAGGTTGCTTCGCTAGGGATGGCTTGCACCTGTCACCCTTAGGCTTTCGTATACTGGCCAAGGCTCTTGCCACCCCATAGTGCCTTTTTTAGGCAAGGCTGAAAGGACAAACCCACCTCCATAGACAACCCATGGATAAAAAAACTAAAGGTAATGCTACTCAATGCCAGAAGTCTAAACCTCAAGATGCACACACTCGAGGCTCTCCTCAGTATGGAGAAAATCGATGTCTGTGCAGTAACAGAAACCTGGTTCAAGGCTCGTGAGAGCACCCCAGCACTACCGGGTTATAACTCATACCATGCGTTTTGGCCCCAAAACTCGGACTGAAGCACAAAAGGAGGGGGAGTATCTATATTCATCAAAGATACCTACACCTCCAGGTTAGTGGCACTGCATGAAGCATCGGAAACCATCCATGTGCAACTAACAGTGGGAAAAACTGCCTTTCAATTTGTAGCCTGCTACAGAACACCCTCCCTTTTACAGGAACCCCACTTGGCATTCCTGAGAACACTGGAGAATATGAAGGTCTCTCCAAACACTATGTTATTGGGTGACTTCAACTACCCAGACATTGACTGGAAAAACTACTCAAGCCCAAACACCCTCGCCCAACGGTTCCTTGAATTTCTAATATCAGATCCAAACAGAAGTCACCACATGGAAGAATCAAATGAGTAAAAAGTCTTTTATTATTCCATAAAAACACAAGCGCTTTTGTTTGCTGCAGTTAGTTATACTTTTTCGGTTCCTTGAATTTATAAACTCTAACGAGATGGAACAACTGGTCACCACTCCCACAAGAGGGAACAACATATTGGACCTGGTCATCACCAACATGGGGACTCTATGTTCCACACCAGAGGTAAACCCCTCATTGCTAAGATCAGACCATAAACAAATTTCCCTGGACATTCATATCCCATCCCCACCCCCAGCCAAGGAAATCACTGTAAAGAATTTCTCAAAAGCCAACTTTGCACTTCTCAAGACTGAGGTGGAATCCTTCAAAGCCCCCGGGCCAGAGGATAATACAGCCCAATCCGCAGAATCCTTTATAAATGCATTCTATGAGCACCTGCAGGAATGCATGGATCGTGCTATCCCAAATAAAACCAAGACTCACTCCTCCAAAAACAGGAGACCGGTCTGGTGGACCCCGGCCATAAATAAGCTATACGACAGAAGGAGGAAGCTACTACATGACAGAGCAAAATCCCAAAAAGGAAAGGCATCTCTGATCAGTATTAGCAAGAAACTTTGATCCCTCATAAAATCATCAAAGGCCAGTTCCGAAAGAAATATTGCCCTAGACACTAAAGATAATCACAAGGCCTTCTTTAGCTATGTCAGGAATATGGGTGGAAACTCCCAGATATGCTCTGAATTGCTGCATAATGGTACAAAATATACCGAGCCTACAGACATAGCCAACATCCTGGCAGACAGATTCAGTGTAAACTTCTCCCCCCTTCCCCCCCAAAGGAGAAAATGCCTATCCCAACTGAATGTAACCTCCCTGACATCACAGATGCACAGGTGAAAGCTGCCCTCTCCAAAGCAAAAAACACAGCATCTATGGGACCGGACGGTGTCCCTGGCTGTGTCTTACACGAGCTCCAAGAAGAACTGAACCCTCACATTAAGTCACTGTTCAAACTTAGCCTTACTACAGGATATGTACCCAAAGAATGGCGTACAGCTACAGTAGTCCCACTCCACAAAGATGGTGCCACAATGGACCCTGGGAACTATCGCCCCATAAGCCTGACTAATCTGGTCTGTAAAGCTATGGAGCGTATTATCATGGAACTCATAAACAAAGACATAGGGAGCCTCCAGACACTGGACCCTACCCAATTCGGCTTTGTTAAGGGCAGATCTTGCCTCTTAAACCTAGTTGATTTCGTAGATGAGGGCAGTGTAGTCCACACAGCCTACCTGGACCTCGCAAAAGACTTTGACACAATACCCCACTTGGGCATCATAAATAAGCTTACCAGCTTAAATATCAACCCCTATATCACAAGATGGGTTGCAAACTGGCTCAGAGATAGAACCCACATGGTCAGAATCGCAGGTGCTATATCTGAATTCAAACCAGTTACAAGTGGCGTCCCACAGGGCTCAGTTCTGGGACGTCTCTTGTTCGGTATATACTTCTCTGAGGTTCAGGCTAACACAGGGGGGATTATGGCTGTCAAAGTTCGCCGATGACTGCAAACTGGGGGCCATAATCGAATCTCCAGCTAACACAAGCATCCTGCAAAAGGGTCTCACAGAGACGGATGCTTGGTGCCAGAGCCACGGCCTCAAGCTAAATGCTAAAAAGTGCATAGTCATCCCCTTTGGGAAAAACAAGGTGCCCACAAATTACCACATAGGTGGTAATCTGTTAAGTACGGAAGAAGTAATTAGAGATTTTGGGGACCAACCTAGGTAGTAATCTCTCCTTTGATAATCACGTTACCAAAGTGGATAGAAAGACCTTCTATATAGCCCACCTTATCACGAAAGGGTTCGCATCTAGATCAAGAGAGGTCATTGTGCCCCTGTACTCATCACTCATCAGGCCCATAATTGAATACAATGCCCCTTTTGGGATGTACCTTACCCGACACCTGCAGCAACTGGAGAGACCCCAAAAGTACCTCACCAAGAGGATCATGGGCTACAAACAGATGTCCTATGCAGCTCGACTAAAGAAACTCCAGCTCTACTCAGTTGCTTGCCGCCTACTCAGAGGCGATCTATGCCTGATGTACAAAGCCATGTCAAACCCAGAATTAATGGACATGCTCCACCTCAAAAAAATCCAAGTCCCTTAGAGCTACACGCTCCAGGGACTTAAACCTCAGGACAAAAATAAATAGGACATGCTGCAGGGACAGATTCATTTCCCAGAGGCTCCCCTCACTCTGGAATAGAATCCCAATTCATGTTAGATATAGCCCCTTGCTGACCTTCTTCAAGCAAAATCTGGACGCGTGGATGGGAAATCGCAAATTCACCCCTGGGATCTCTTCTGTGTCCTTGCTAGACAGAGGCACAGTAAACTAATCTTAAAAGGGTACCTTCTGGGACCTACTTTACAGAGGCACTGTAGGCTAATCTAATAGGGAGATGGAAGCCAAATACACTCTGGCTAGGCTTATAAACGCCCTAGGGCAGATAGCCTAGTATCTACCTATGAACATATGACCATCACAGTAAACAAATGTTTAAATAAATAAATAAAATAAAGCTTTTGTATACTGGCTGGATGTTCAGGTAGTTAAGCAGAGGATAACGCAAAGGTTATGAATGCTGCAACATGGAAGAGAAGGACATCTATGGTTATGGTAAGATTTTCCACAACTATTCTATACATCTCCATTCTGCTCCTTGAATGGGCAAGCTGACATTATCCATTGCATTCCTCCCCCTCATCCTGGCTCCTTCAGTGCTTGATCTGCTGTTTGAACTCATATCTTCTATGTCATAGTCAGGGCTTCATCCCTATATGCCAAGAAGACAGGCCACTGCTCAGTTCTTGAGCTATATACATTAAAATGATATGCTGAGATAGTTTTGTCATTCATTTGTGTGTGAAAATGTATTGCTTATGCATATGATTGAGATGGTAAGCCTTATTGGCATGGGAAATCGAGTGAACATTTGGGTTTGTCTGTTCATGTACATTTTGAAAACTGTATGAAAAATGTCATAGATCTTTGGGGATGGTCACTGTTACAGTAAGTCATAACACAGGTTTACCCACCTTCTACTTTCTTATGAGGTAGCTAGATGTTTTAGTAGTGGCTGTGCTCCATGGGAGGGGTAATTCAAGACCGAAACCTTTGAAGTTTATTAATTTAATTATTTATTACATTTATTAACTGGGTCCTCAGACCTTTTTCAGCCACGACATGGAGTCAAGCAGGCAGAGGCAACATTAACAGTAAGGCGTAGCACAGTAGTGTGACAAATACAACATCACTGAATAGAGTATTTTGGCTAGAGATAGAAGAAATATAATACGGTTAAGGATTAACTTAGCTTGTTAAGTGTTATATACATTGTGTACTTAATGTACAGTAACAAAAGTTCCCAAATATGTCATCATATATTATACATTAGTAAAGTTTACAAATACCTTAATCATGCAACAGAGGCATTGTGAGACTAGTATAACTCATATACTGGTGTAAGTACCAAGCATTTATTTATAGGTGCACCTAACAAGATAGGTAGAATATTGAATTTTAGGTTCATAGGATGATAGTAGGCTGTTGGCCTGGAGGCCCTTATAAGCCTAGCCAAGAATTTCGCCCATGTTCATAGAACATCAGCACCTGTTTCCCCTGTCCATCAGGGACACAGGTGGGATCTCAGGGGTGTATATTCTGTTTCCTATCCAGTCATCTAGGTTCCTCTTAAAGAGGTCTAGAGAGGTACTCTTCTTAACATGGAGTGGGAGTCTATTCTACAGACGCAGGAGTCTCTGGGACACAAATCTATCCCACCAACAAGTTCTATTAATGTCACAGTTTAGGTTTAGGCCTTGCATGCGGGTTGCCCAAGTGGAATTTGACTTATGGATATGCAGCAACTCCATCAAGGCTTGGTCTGAGATGGCCTTGTATTGCCAGACACAGGTCACCTCTGAGCATTCTGTAAGAGACTGAATAGAGGGACAGGGCTTTTAGCCTATCTGTATATGACATGTGTTTGAGACCTTGGATTTTCCTGGTCAGGAGCCTCTGTGTTCTCTCCAGCTGCTGCATGTGCTTGGCAAGACACATGCCAAAGGGGGCATTGTACTCGATAATGGGTCTGATAAGGGAGGAGTACAGGGATGATGTCCTTCTATTCCAGTGTTGCAGTATTCTACATTTGGGTTTACCCTTCTTCCTCTCCAGTTTGTCCAGCCAGGATTCCAGAGATATTCAGTCCCTCTAGGTTCATCAAATGTCTGAAGTGGCAGCAAGAACATGGGCCATAAAAGTGACATCTGCATGCATCAGCCCTCAGAACTTTTCAGCCGCCAGTCATATGCCAGGTGCTCCTGCTTCTCGTGGATGTCGGATCAAGAAACATTCAGTTGAGTACCCCACTGGGGATTCTTTCATTCCTATTGTTATTTCTTATAGTCTGTTCATGTCATCCGAAAAGGGCAAGTGTAAGTGTTGTTGGCACCCACAATCAGTGCTTCTATTTTTTTTTAGGTAGGGAACACGACCACAAGAACTACACTGTTTGTCAGTCATTCTTCCCTAAGACCTGACGTCACCATTTACAGGCCATACATCTATGTTTAGAGAAACAGTGGTTAAAACAAATATCATTAGGGATGGAGGCTGCATCCGCCACCCCGTCTAAACCGACTAAGAAAAGGGCCAAGACCTTGTAGCCTACTTCTTCAGCTGTGCCTCTACCGGTTGTTCCTCAGTCTGTGGCCGACATCGAGCTGACTGAGGATTCGGCTTCTTCCAGTCTGGGTGAAGTGGGTACATCTGAGGAAGCGGCACAATCTTGAGCAGATGGCACATCCGTAGAGGCTATACCGGTGGCTACCTTAGACTCCAGGGGGGGGACCAACACTTTCTGTGGGCATGTCTGATTTTGTCGCCACCATCCCTGCGTCTGACCTGAGGCCTTCGCCCAGCCAGATGCCAGCTAGGCCTCTTAAGAAAAAACAAAACATTTATCTCCTGCTTCTGAAAGGATGCCCAATTGGCAGGCCTTCAGCCAGAGTTTATTTAATGCCTTTATGGCCTACTGCTATAAAAACCCCTAGCACTGCTCCTCCCCTCCTAAGTCCTAGGCCTCTAATTCCGGAAACAAGGGTAAAACAATTGTAAGCGGAGGAACTGTCTGATTCCTCAGAGGATTCCCTTTCCTACTCCTCTCAGACCCCCCCCGCGGGATATGAATCTCCAGAAGAAGGCTCTATTGAGCCTGACTTCCGAGTGGAGGATTTAACTTTTGGGGAAATGATCAACAAGATGAAAGAATACTTTAAGTGGGAAGCCTTAGATATGACTGAAGTGCAGAAGAGGTTTTACGACCTGATACAGATGGACTCCCCCAGTCCTTCTGCTATCCTTCCTATTCAGCCCGCCTTCCTGGATGCCTTTACCTCTGCTTCCATTAACCCTGACCCCCAACCACCAGCCCCATGGAGAGCAGATAGACTCTACAAAGTCCCTGAGATAGAGAAATTTCTGATTAAGTGCCCCCTGGCTGACCCAACCACTATCTCCATTTCTATTGATAGGGCTCCCAAGCTGCTCCCTACCACAACCATTCTTCCAGCTAACAAGGACAACAAGACAATGGAAAGGTTGGGGAAGAAAATATACACTTCTGCCACCTTGTCATACAGAGCCAATAACTACCAAACTCACATGACCTAAGTATCCCTAGCACTGCTGGACAAAGCCACTAAGGAATTAGCTGACATCCCAGACTGTGCAGCCAAAGCTTCCTTGACCTCCCTGCTAGCTCTCACCTCTCAGGTGAGACACTCCTTAAGATGCAGTTATGATGCAGCTGAAGCTTCAGCTAGGTTAGCTGCATCAGCTTCTGAATTAAGAAGATACTCTTGGCTACCCCTTAAGCCCCTCCCTGACAACTTCAGGGCCAAACTTATTGATGCTCCTTTGGATCACTCTTCCCTATTTGGTGGGAAAGTGGCTGAACTCTTTAAGTCCCTGCAAAAAAAAAGGCAAAGAATTGCAGGACCCAAAACACCTGCTAGTCTCGCCCATCCCAAAGTTCCACAGGAACTACCCGACTAAGACTCAGTTCATCAGAAAAACCTCTAGGCCTACAGCTCCCTCCAAGTCCAGGAGACCCCCTAGAAGACAGCCCCCTCTGGCTAGAGCTTCTCCTTCCTCCAGCCAAAGGTCTCCCTTTTCAGATAGGGCAGTAGTGTCTGACTGCCTGCCAATTTCTCACCTGACCCCTCATGCATCCCTTCCCCTGTCTGCCCATCTCTCTCACTGTCTCCCTGTGTGGTCACTCATTACCTCATACAAGTGAGTTCTGCCCATCATACAGAATGGTTACTTTATGACCTGTATCACCCCCCCCCCCCCAAGGCTGGGCATGCCTCAGCCACCCACCAGTCAGTTACTCCTCCTACAACAGGTACTGCAAACCTTACCAATACAAGGCACTGTAGAACCAGTGCCTACAGGATCAAAAAGAAAAGGATTATACACCAGACTCATTCTGTTGCCCAGAAAGGACAGATCATGGATGCCTGTACTAGACCTCTCTCTTGTCACAACTCCTTCTTAAAAGTTCCTACCTTCAGAGTGATCACCCTCCCTACCCTCTTTCCCCTCCTCATTCATGGCAGCCCTGGATATAAAAGATGCCTACCTTCACATACCTATAAAGCCCACCTTCAGCAAATACCTCAAATTTCTGGCAGGCTCATCCAGTTTTCAGTTCTGTGCCTTGCCCTTTGGGCTTTCCACTGCTCCCAGGGTATTCATAAAATGTCTGGCTCCAGTCATCACTTACTGTTGGACAAAAGGCATCCAGATATTCCCATGCTTAGACCTTCTAATTCAGGCAGATGATCAGAAGACTCTTCTTCTTCACACCCAGGCCCTTCTGCTCCTCCTCCTGCAGTCTCTAGGATTTCTAATAAACTTCCCAAAATCTCACCTGGAGCCTGCACAGGACATTGTCTTTCTGGGTTGCAGAATCCAGACAGACCTTATGAAGGCCTTCCTACCATCAGAGAAGGCGGTGCCCCTGACACACCACCTACTTGGTGCCCTTCAAGCATTAGGACTGACACCAAGGCAATTTCTAAGACTTCTGGGTTACATGGCAGCCACCATACCCATGTTGCCCTTAGCAAGACTGCACATGAGGAAACTACAGTGGTATCTTTGGTCAGTATGGACTCAGCACTCCCACCCCCTAGAGTTCAGGGTTCCCCTCCTTCCCTGCTTGAAACAGGAATTGTGATGGTGTTTGGCTCAGGTGGCCAAGAACCCAAGCCTCCCTCTACAAACACCCACACCCTCCATGACTATGCATACAGGTGCTTCAGATCTGGGATAGTGAGCAACTCTAGGACAAAGAAAAGTACAAGATTTGTGGCCAGACAGACATAAAGTAGACCACATAAATGTTAGAGAAATGAGAGTAATCATCCTTGCTGTACAAGCCTTCCAACCGTATCTAGAGCAAGGCCCTCTCAAGATATTAATGGGCCACACCACAATCCTGTGGTATCTCAACAAACAGGGAGGAATGAAGATATACCTCCTATGCAGACTAGCTCTGCAGGTGTGAGAACTGGCCACCTCAAATGGAATTACCCTACAAGCAACCTACATACCCTCCCTGCACAACTGCCAGGCAGATTACCTAAGCAGGACCATCTCAAACAACCACGATTGGATGCTTCAAAGAGATGTTTTCCTGAATCTGGTCCACAGGTGGGGTATGCCTCAAATAGACCTGTTCGCCTCCTCCATAAACAGGAAACTTCCTGGTTACTGCATCAGGACACCTGACCCCAAGGCAATGGCAACAGATGCCTTCTCAGTGTCCTGGGAGGGAAATTTTTGTATGCATTCCCCCTCCTCCCCTTGATTCAAAAGGTGCTGCTGAAAATTCAGCCGGTCTCACCAAAAATCTTGCTGGTGACTCCCTACTGGCCAAGACAGCACTGGTTCTCCCTTCTCTTTCATTTGTGCAAGGGCAATCACCACAAGTTACCCCCTCAGTGGACCTGATCACACAGCACAAGGGGACTCAGATACACCCACAGTGGCAATCCCTGCACCTCACCCTGTGGCTGATAGGATTCTGATCTCCTTCAGACACCTGTACAACGAGGACGTGTTCAGTGTCCTACAGGAGGCCAGGAAACCCAACACAAGAAAATCCTATCTCTCGAAGTGGAAAGGGTTTTCTATTTGGTGTCACAAAAGGCAGCTGGACCTGCTGGAAAGCAACATTCCTCTTATCCTGTTTTACCTGTGTGAACTAATGCAGACAGGACTGTCGTACTCATCTTTAAAAACACATTTGTCTGCAATCTCTGCCTGTCTACCTCTGGATCCACTCCTTGCATACAGACTTCCCGCTAAACTCTTCCTCGAAGGGATACTACACTTGAGACCACCCAGGAAACCATCCCCACCTTCCTGGGACATAACTGTGTATTAGAAAATCTCACTTTATAGCCCCCTTTGATCCAGCAGACAAAGCCCCCATAAAATTTTGCACATGGAAAACTGTTTTCAGCCAGAAGGGTCTCAGTGCTGCAAGCTCTTATGGCTACACCACCCTTTTTAGTTTTCCACCTTGACAGGGTGACACTCAGGACTAACCCGTCATTCACACCCAAAGTAGTGAATGATCTATCCTTGAAGCAGGCCATTCACCTGCCTACCTTTTTCCCCAACCAGCAGGGGGATAGTGAGAGAGTACTTCATTCACTAGATGTCCACAGACAAGTTCGATTTTACCTAAATAAATAAGCCCATTAGGAAATCAGACCAACTGTTTGTCTCCTTCCAACCCAGAGCTCTGGGGAAAGCTGTGACCAAACAGACCATCTTGGGCTGGATCACGAGGGCCATTTCTTTCTGCTACCTACACCATGGGAAGACCTTGCAGGGCAATGACAAAGCCCACTCCACCAGAGCAATGGCCTCTTCTGGAGCTTTCATTAAGGGGCTAGACACCAACACCATACTTGAGGCAGCTACTTGGTCCTCTGTGCACACCTTCACCAGACACTACAAGCTGGACCATATCTCCAGAGCCAGGGCAGGGTTTGCCATGGCTATCTTACACTGATTACTAGAAACATCGTCTAGGTCACCATCCAATTCTCAATGAGCTTTGACAACTCACCCAGATGTAGAATACTGCAACATTGGAATAAAAGGACATAGGAAAGTTCTGTAAAATCTTACCATAACCATAGATGTTCTTCTTTTCCGTGTTGCAGTATTCCTTCCCTCCCTCCTTCTCCTCCTGTCAGTTTGCACTTGCTGTCCTGGGTGACACCGGACAGGCTATGCCCTTATAGGACTGGCTCCAATTGGGGATTGTTATGTTCTGAGGGCTGGTGCGTGAAGACGCCACTTTTATGGCCCATGTTCCTGCTGCCACATCAGATGTCTGACACACCTAAAGGGACTGAAAATCTTTGGAATCCTGGCCAGACAAATTCGAGATGAAGAAGGGTAAACCCACATGTAAAACATTACAACATAGAATAGAAAGACATCTATGGTTATGGTAAGATTTTACGCAACATTCCTTTATCACCTTCTTGTTCCTGAATGAAATACGCTTACTTATGAGATGGGCCATGTAGAAAGCCTTCCATACAACGGAGGCAAAATGGTGGTCAAAAGTCAGATTGCTATCAACCTGGGTGCCCAAGTCCCTCACAACTGCTTGCGTGCTTAGTGCATTGTTATTAATATGATAATTAGTAGGGACAACATTTTCCCCAAAGGGGTTAATGATGCTTTTCTTGGCATTCAGTTTGGGACCGTGCTGCTGGCACTAGGCATTAGTTTGGGCAAGGCCCTCTTGGAGGATGTTCACATCACTAAGGGAGTTTAAGACAGTGCCTAGCTTGCAGTCATCTGCAAACGTGGTCATCCACAGACCACTGGTTTTTGCTTGCACCTCAGAAAAGTCTATCCCAAACAGTAGAGGCCCCATTACTGATCCTTGGGGTGCACCACTCGTGGTACACCACTCGTTACAGGTCTACTAGTAGAGGTGGCTTCCCCTGTTTTGACTGAGTGGGTTCTATCAGCGACCAGTTAGCTACCCATCTGGTAACATACGGGTTGATGCCTAGCTGGGAGATTTTATCTATTATGCCTGAGTGGGGAATAGTGTTGAAGGTTTTGTCTATTTCAAGGTAGGTGGTGTGCACCGGCTTCCCTTCATCCATGGCTTTGGTGACTGTTTTGAAGAAGTTGACCAAGTTTAATAGGCATGATCTCCCTTTGACAACTTGTACCTAAAAGTGCATCTATGGCTTTAAGTATACACAGTGTTTTAAAAGTGATGCAGTATAAAACAAGGTGTACTTATTCTTGAGCAGAAGCTCTTTTAGTTTCTTTGTGCAGTGAATCATATGGAGCAAAACACCTAAATAAGTGTTATATTATTTAGAATGTTCTGCATTTCTCACTAGCTGACATACTGCTGTTCCTCAGATTGCTCTGGAAGAAATGGATAGCGGCTTGGGCTATCTTTTGTTGCTTATTTTGTAGGAAAATATGTTACTGATGTATATTTTCTTTTGTAAAGCAAAGAGTCTTTATTCAGAAGTTGAAGAAAGGAAAATTGTCTTTTTTTCCTAGATCAGTACTGAAATGTGTTTGAAGTAACAAATTTCACCTAAGGATTACCAAACCTAGTGCTAATTTTCCTTAGGGCCAAAGCATCAGTTTCAATCTAGTGAAAATTGATTTAGACTTAATAGTGTTGCTAGACCAAGTTGTTTCAAAGCTTTGCCTTCATATCTTATTAGTTTAGAGAGAGAATGTAAGGAAATGAAAAAGAGAGAGTTTTAAACACAGGCAGCTTGAGAAGACAAAATAAATGGATGGTACTGGTATAGGGTAGAGGTGGAGGAGGACAAAATTAAAAAGAAAAACTTTGAGAAGACCCTGGTTGCATGGTGCAGAGGGATGGAGCCCTTTCTGAATATCCAGAAGACCATGGTTCAATTATTAGCTCTAGCAATGGAGGAGACATGTAGGGAAGGAAAAGACTGAAAGTGCATGGCCTACTGGCCTCTCAGGGTGGGGGTGGGGTAGAGAGTGTGTAATAAGTGCTTGGCAGCACATTGGAATGTGTGGTTTCTCCAGTGGAGACCAAGAAAATGATGTCCTGTGCTTCAGGGGAGGGGAAGGGCTGCTTCTTGAAATGTCCCATGCCGAAGTGAAAGATGACCAGTGCAGACAGCCCATAGATTCCTAGATGTACACTAAGCTAACAATCACCAACGCCTTTATGAATCTAGCTGTGCAATCCAATCCAGTTGTATCCCCTTGTAACTTGTGTTTAAATTAGAAGTGTTTAATAGGGCAATGCTAAAAAGTTATGTGGGGGTGTTAGAGGATGTTTACTGTCAGCCTCTGTCTATAAGAAACATGGGGGTTGGCCCCGGGATGAATTTACAATTTCCCATCCAATGGTCAAGCTTATGTTTAAATAGGGTTAGGGATGCACTCTGCTTCACATGGCTAGGGAGCCTATGCCAGAGCATGGGGATCCTTTGAAACACGTATCTGTCTTGCCAGCATGTTCTGTTTTATGTCGCAAGCAAAGTTTAAGTCCCGTCTTCCTGGTGCTGTTTGTTTTGAGGATGTGCAAAAGCTCATTCATGGCTGGATCAAAGGATGCCTTATATGCTAAGCACAGATCACCTCTCAACAATCTGTAGGAGATAGAACAGAGACAGGGCTTTACAGCAATCTGTAGAGGACAATTTGTTGATATCCTACATTCTCTTGGTGAGAACCTCTGTTGGCATTCCAGCTGTTGCATATGCCTAGTCAGGTAAATATTGAAGTGGACATTGTACTCAATGATGGGTTTGATAAGGGCTGAATAAAGTGATACCATAACTTCCTTGGACCTGGATGCCATACCCTTACATATAAGTTGGGCAATGTAGAATTATTTTCTTACCACCGTGACTGTGAATTGATCAAAGGCCAGATTACATCTGCATATGTTCTAAGAACTCAAACTACTGTGTCAACTCTTAGGGGTGTCTTATTATTGGAGTATTTGCCTGGGTTGACATTTTTCCAAGAGGCACTATAATGCACTTTTTTGCATTGAGTTTTTATCTGTAGCTTTGGCACCATTCATTAGCCTGCATTAGACTTTATTGCAGGATGTTGGTGTCATGGGGGAATTTATGATAGCTCCCAGTTTGTAGTGATCTGTGAACTTGGTGATCCAGAGGCTGTTGACATTAGTCTTGACCTCCAAGAAGTAAATGTCAAACAGGAGTAGGCCAAGCATAGAGCTCTGTGGTACTCCATGGTGACCTGAATCTTGGTGCATTTGGTGTCACCAGTTCTGACTTATTGGTCCTATCCATTGAGTTTATGTATGGATTTATGCCTAGATTGGTGAGTTGGTCTTCACTACCTGAGTGAGGTATTGTAATGAATGCCTTAGCTAGACCTAGGTAGGCAGTATGCACCATTTTCCCTTCATCTGTTGCCTTGGTTACCTTCTTAAAAAAGTCTACCAGGTTGAGTAGGATGATCTTCCCCTGACAAAACCAAACTGCTGTGGGTCCACTGGCAGTAGGTTGCCAGTGTCTTTGATCATTTCCATGATAATTTGTTCCATGGCTGTTCATATTAGACTAGTTGAGTAATAGTTCTGTAGTTTCTGGGGTTGGTTGATGATCTACCTATGTGAAGGAGGATAACCATTGCAGTTCTCCATTGTTTTGGTATGTAACTTGTTTTGATAAATTGAAAAGTGACTCAAATGGTTCTAATAGGTCATGTTTCAGGTTATTTAGAAAACACCCAGGATATTTTCAGTCTTTCACTGAAGCTGTGTTTTTGACCTTAGCAAGTGCCATCATAACTGGCTCCCTGAACTATGCTCATAGAAATTTCCCAGGGGGTGACAGGAGGGGAGTGAGGGGTGACATTTGAGCTGAATTTGCAAGGTTTGCTGTGTCATTGTGCTTAGTGAAGGTGGTACCATTTACTAGCAGTTCACACTTCTGCGTGTTACATTTGAGGTTTTAGACATAGCTGTAGAAGGCCTTTTGTTTGTCTTTAGCCTGATAGGCTATCCTAACCTCATAACTGGGCTTGTATGGTTTAATCACTGTAAGAACTGAAGGAACTGGATGATACTGGAATAAACTGGAATGAGGTTTGAATGAATGCCTTTATCTTTTAATTACTCAGAACTGTGCTGAACAGGTGCCATTCTCTCCTTTATGTGCCAAATCTTCTTGTACCTTTCAGAATAAAAGTCTGCATGCACTGTAGTTCAGGTAAGAATGTTTTGTTATGTACAGTAGAGGTAGATGTCAACAATATCAAACTCAAATGTAATTATCTCCAGTAACAGTGCTGATAAACTGAAACAGATTGAATAATAATGTCCGTAGTTTCTGCACTCATTATCTTCAGAATTATTCTTTTCCTCCTGAGTAATATAATTGATATTCTGGAATGCTGAGTATCTGACTCCTACACTCACTCATTAAGTGTCTGTACCAAACTTCTGTGATCTGTACTGCAATGACTTTGAGTACGAGTCCAAACTAACTTCTGTGTCTGAAAAATCTCTCCTAATAATACCAAAACTCTGTAAATTTCCTACAAGTTCAATGTGCCTCTTTATCCTTGGTTCCTAAGCCTCATACCATCTAAACAAGATCTGTTTGTACTTTATGTACTGCATATTCTATTAGCACATTTTATTCTCATCAGTATTCTTGACTGAAGGTTACCTATTTTTTATTCTTATCAGTATTCATGACTGAAGGCTATCCATTGGCCACAGTGGTGCAGCAAAAAACACACCAACCAGTAAAAAATAAGTAAAGAACCACTCGCTGAAGTAAAAGAACAAAAGTTTTACTGAATAAATAAAACACTCAGTATTAAATACAGACGTTGGTGCTTTCATAAGGCACATAGACCAAACTTCATCAGGCCAGGTCTGATGAAGTTTGATCTATGTGCCTTACGAAAGCGCTAAAGTCTGTATTTAATACTGAGTGTTTTATTTATTCAGTAAAACTTTTGTTCTTTTACTTCAGCTAGTGGTTCTTTACTTATTTTTTACAGTGGTGCAGCGGTTACAGTTGTTGCCTCACAGCAAGAGGCTATCCGGTTCGATTCTCGGCTGGAGTGCCTTCTGTGTGGAGTCTGCATGTCCTCCCAGCGATCGACTAAACCTGAAAAGACATGGAGGTAGGTGTGTGTGTGTGTGTGTGTGTGTGTGTGTGTACGCGCGCGCGTGCCTTCTTTGAAGGTTGAGCACCCGGCTGGCAACTCAACACCGTAAATGATCCACTGCCAATCATAAGCGGACTGGTGATCCTCTGTGGTGACCCCTAACTGGGAAAAAGCCGAAAGAGTCATCATTCTTGACTGAAGATTATTAATTTGTACTGAAACATTCCTTTTTATTGCCACTGCATGTAAAATGTAAAATATAGAATTAAGATGTAGACCTGCTTTATTATGGCTGCATTTCTATGCCTATGCAAAGAACATACTGTATTTGTCTAATAAACTACATTTAACATAAACCTAATCTTACAATCCGTCGTCTTAGTTTCCTGTTTAGTTTAATTAGTGAGTTCTGGTCATTATGAGAGTTGCTCTTTCCGATTTAGGCCATGACTTTTTTTCTTTTGTTTTAAACCCTGTTAAGATTAGGAGTCCACCATTTTCTTTGGCAGGGATGGTGCTTTGGGAGTATTTCTGGTAGTTACAGCAGTTTGCATGCAGACATTTACATGTTTGTACAGTATTTCTGTGAACAATTCTGAATAGGCTGTTGTGAACTGAAGTGTTAGGCAGGGCATTGAATTTTTGACAAACTGTCTGTTAATAGGTTGTATCATACCTCTCAACCATACCGAATTCCTTGGTATTTACTGGTTTTGAGGGCAAAATGATGGGGTGCCACGAATTCCCGAGTGGACCCTTTAATTCCTGATTTTTAAATTTTTTTTTATTGTTTTATTTTTTTTTGTATTACAACTTTAAATGACATCACCATGTATCACCTGCCTACAGGGTGTGCCACGTGCATGTCTGTGTGATGACGTCAGCTACTGCCCATTCTCTGTCAGAGATTTAGTTTGAACTGTTTGGAGGAAATGTGCACACAGAGTCCGCCCACATGGGCTCAGCCTCCAGGAGGTATGAAAAGAAGGAACTGTATTTGTTGTAAAAGTCCGTTCAAATTCCTCTAGCTCTGTGTGTGATATTTTGATAAGCCACTCCCTCCATTCAGAACCAAGTGTGTATTAAGTTCATTTGAACGAACTGCGCTCACTGCTTCTGCAAATCCTGTGTGCGATATTTTGCTGGGCTGCTCCTTAATTCAAAAGGAACTGTGTATGTATCCTTTCCTGCTGCAAAGTGTGTGTGAACAAACTGCTGCGTGCAGTGTGTGATATTTTGCTGGGCCACTCGCAAACTGTGTCCTTCTGTCATTATCATCCAAAGGTAAGTGTACAAGGCTTGTAAACGATCTACGGCTAGAGTGCAAAATTTCATTCCCAACACCTCAGTTGTTTATATTGACTCTGCAGTATACAACTACCCATAGATGGATACGCACACCAGTGCTTGATAATAAGGAAAAGAAACGCTACCGAGTGTGTTGCTCAGATGAATGGTTCGGTTTGTGCAATATATAACATGAATAATCTGCTCTAGAAGCTGCACAGGACTGAAGAAAAAGCAAAGGGTTACAAGGTTAGTGATTGTAAAGAAATTAAATGATAGGTTTTATTACCTTAAAGATGTTTTCAGTACACATAGGCATCAAGAAGTGTGGGAAAGCAGCCTCTTCATAATTTAAGCTTGCTTTTCTAAGTAGTTCAGTAATTAGTAGTTCTAATGAGAAATACATTTTGTGTGTGTGTGTGTGTGTGTGTGTGTGTGTGTGTGTGTGTGTGTGTGACAACTATATGCACTGCAAAACCTTCCACATAACAGCAACCTCAGTTCTAAGGTCTATACCATGTATAGGTGTAAGTAAGGTGACAGGTGAAACTGGTAATGTGAGCAACCACTGGGGTGTATGTTTTCAAGTTTTAACTAGATTTCCTAATTGCATCACCATTCTGTGTCAATACTTTGTGGAACAACTGAAAAACTGAATTAAATTATTCTCATGCCTTCGGGTTCTGACTGTTTGTGACATCACTTAGACCAAATCCATTTGACTTTGTTACAGTTGAAAGCGGACATTTAGATATTAATACATGTGTGTATGTGCTTGCATGGAAACATCAATTGAATCAAATCCCAATAACTGTGTTACAGTTGAAAGAGCAATATTAGATATTAATATGCCATTCACGTGTATGCACGCGCACACTACTGACAGTGAGAGGGAGAGGGATGAATTGGGGAACAACCTTCCGTAGTTCTTGGAGCATATTTCTAAGGTTAAAGGTCATTCTCGCAGCTACTGCCAGCCCTTTTACATTCCTCTGCGTCTCTATTAACATGAGCCAGTGACTGGAGGGTTGTTCCTGGTTCTTAGCCAATTGGAAAGCACAATGCTTTCTTGCAGGCACTTGAGAACAGGAGAACTGACTGAATGGGGTAGTTAAGTTTCGTTTGTGCCATTATCTACCTATTGTTTATATACTCAAAAGTGAGAAATGCTTTCAATTAGCACCTTAAACAGAAAGATCTAAAAAAGATTAACTACTAGCGAAATGAACGGAAATGAGACGAAAGGTGCACATTGGTGGTGGGAGGTAATATAAAGGTGATGTTAACAATGTTGGGAGTTCTCAAAATTTCAAGTGAAGCTCTGAAAGGTAAACTGGGTGGTCACACGTAATAAAGTTGGTTGGAGTTTTACTGTAAGAGACACTTGTCCTGTATCATTTGGGAATGGACTGCACCAGTGAGACCCCCCCACCCTCAATTTTTTTTTTATATAATTTCAGTTAAGTGTTTATTGTATCAAAAAAATTAAATCTGAATTATGGAGCATTGCTGAATTGTATAGATAGGCACAAAAATGATTTACTCGAGGAAGGCTGTGCAGTATTGGGGTACAGGTGGAATGTGAGTATCTCGGAAAGAGATCATTCGTTTAATACAATGTGCACATTGAGGACTATAACATTTGGAGCCTTTCTAATATTTTAAACTGATTTTGATAAGGCATTTTGCAGCATGGTTGAAGACGCAAAAAAATACATGTATTTAGTCTGTGTATTTATTTATCCTTTCCTACTCCAAGGAACTGTGTAGTGTATTTATTTATCCTTTCCTGCAGCAAGGTGTGAAAGTGCATTTATATTTGTCTTTGGTGAGCTTTTAGAACAAGCTTTTCAGCTGGGTTGGGCTGCTGATTTATTTGTAAGTCGTTGCTGGGCTTGCTGATTTATTTGTAAGTGTGTGTGTGTGTCTGTCTGTCTGTGTGTATATGTATGTAAAATGCCCCAGTTAGGTGTAACTGGTGGTAAGGGTTACCCAGACTCAAACCCTGTACCTTAGATACAAGGAGCAAGAGCCTAAATTCTCTACCTGTACCACCACCACTTGTGATTCAAGGAGTTAAGTTCTCATGTTTAGCTCTTACTTTTGGTGTGTTCCTCTTAACATTTGTGGTTTTCTGGCAAATCAGTGAGAAAGGAATTGAATTCACTAAATAACGATAGCCATCTAAGTTTCATTCTTCCTATCTGGAAATGCATGGTAACAAAAAACATTTTATTCTAGCAACTTTTCTAAGATTATACAAGCAATGTTTAAAATGTGTCCCTGGTCTTGGGCCCCCCCCACCAAATAATTTTTGGCTTTTTCCAGATTTCTCGTGCTGGATAGTTCTTCAGGGGGACAGAAGCTTAGTGCTGCTTATGCCAAGTCTTTGTGTTAGTGGCACAACAGGTACAATACTTGCATTTGAGGCAAATGGCTGTGGGTTCTATTCCCACAGTATGCAGATGGATTGATGATACTGTACTGTGTTGTACTTTTAAAGGGGGTGGATGCTACAGTCCTGAGAATGTCCTCTTTGGTGGAGATACCCAGTAACTATGAACCTGTTATCAGTTTGCCATCCATTCCCTATTGCAGTATAACTAGCTTATCATTTTTTTAATGTAACATATGCAGTTTATTCTTCAAGGGCAACAGACATGTTATATTTCATTGCTTCATCTGCAAATAAAGTTGTTTACTAGCAGCAACCTCTTCATTAGTTAGAGATCTTTTTAATGTGGAATTATTTAGATGACTTTTACTTCTGCAGAGATTATGTATATATACTGATACTGGTGGATTATAGAAGTTTGAGTAGACTTATAATGGGAATGTTCTGAACTGGGCAGTTTTGTCATTATTGATTCATGCATTTTGTTTCATAGCTTACTGGAAAATTTTTCAAAACAGTACATTTAAAACATGCTCTATTAAGTGTGTTGTATTATACAAGGAATCTAATTTAATACAGTCAAGAAGGTGTATCAAAGAACACATGTATGTTTCGTGTGCAAGGGGCCTATGATTTGAAAACAGCCCAAAGGTAATCTTTGTCCGCCACTGGCCAGATGCATTTTCTTTGAATGTGGGTTTCGGTGCTTTTTCAATGAATGTGAGTTTCAGGGGCAGAGAAGTTTTAATGCTAAGTCTATTTTCATTGTGCGACTGTATTGCTTTGTTTAGCAGATGTCTATTAGTGTTTGTGTTATAAAATGTAAAATAAAAGTTTTAAATGAAATTCTAATAATCATTGTAGAAGTAAAATAGTATGCACATTACAGTGTTTATGGTAAATGGGGTGAAATAACCAAGTAATGGAACATTGGAATGGCTGCAGGGGGAAGGACTGTGTATGGGGGGCCCCATTCAACCAAGATTTTGTGAGGGGGGGAAGGGTGGCAAACTCAGACAGCCCCGGGCAGCACAAACTCCAGCTACGCCACTGATCAGTAGGCCATGGAGAATGACTTTTGGAGGTCGTAGCAAACTATAATATTCTTTTGCTAAGATTAGAATATTGCCTACCATTAAATGCCCTACTTTTACCTCAAAACCCACATACTGCAAGTCGCCAAAAACGAAATCCTAAGGTTCATCATCTTCTTCCTTCCTAGTTGACATCATTGGTACACATTTAAAAAATGGTTACCATTTACTTCAGGGTCTGGAGCCATATTTTGGTTGTTTTTCAGCTTGCGTTTGAAAGTTGGTATCCTACAGTTCCACTGGAGTGGGTGGGCTTACATAATTATGTGTGCAAATTTTATGTTAATCAGCGTACAGATTTATACCTATTTTTCATGGGCCTTTGTCCAGATTTTTGATGTTTTCAGGTTGAGAGGTATGGTTTTAATTTACTTTACAGTAGTTCTTAGCTGTAACAGGTTTTGCTGGTTTGCACCATTGCACACCCTTTTTTGGCTCTGTAAGCTAAGTATCCCTAGGGAAAACATAGGACTATGCAGGAAAAAAAAGCTTTGAATCACCTCTAATGGTTACCTAAATGATGGACACTTCGGTCAGTCCTCACCCAGGTGTCGGGAAATGAGTGAGCCTGATGGGGGCTGATGTTCAACAGATAGTGGAGGCAAAGAGCTTAAAAAAATTGAGTGGGAAACCAAGAGATTCTTCCATTTCTGAGTGTAGCAAGAAAAGAACGTTTTCTAGCATCTCTGCAAATTCCGTATGATGGCAGCAAAAAACAAGGATCAAAAGTCAGTCTATACCTAAACAGCAACCAATGAAACTGCTGCTTTAGACATTAAAATTCTGCAAGTACCTTTGTTGACATATGTATCTGAGCTGTCCAGATTAACACCGGAAGTTTAAGAGATGGGTGATTCCAGGTGCATTCTTGAGAATAAGTCAGCAGTAACTTCAGCAAAGAACCATTGACCAGCACTCCAGTAATGTCATTTCTAACTTTTGATTATAAATGTTTGCCTGGAAGTACTTTAGTGCTGTTCAGTAGATAGCCTAGCAGCAGGGATGTGCTGGCCTCTGCTCCGGACCACCTTGTATCAGCATTTAAAAATGAGAGATGTGAACATTTGCTGGTATAAACTTAGATCTATGAAAGGAAAAAGGAAATTTAAAAAGGAAGGACTTTGTACTAGCACAGATTGAACTACCAGGACTTCTACACTGAAACAGTGAAGATATGATCTGATGTTGTTAATCTTCTTTCCATTCATCACTGATGGGTTTGGTTCGAAGCTCTCGGAACCGAGTCAGCCTATTACCAAGCTCGCACCAGCCAAAAAAACTCTTGAGCTAAGTCTTTACCCAGAATTCCCTTCTCCCTGTTACCTCCGATCTCGTTTGCTGTGTAGCCATAAAGCCGTGTTTCAGCTGAGCTCTCAACTAAAATCTTTTTTGATATTTGTGTAAAAGTTTTTGGATATCTTCATATTTTACTAAACCTTTAGTACTTCTAGTGTCTTTTCTTCAATCTAACCGTATATTCTCCACTCTACCCATTCTTACTGGTAAGGCCTTTTCCCTTACCCTTGTGGTATTTCTTCAATACCATAGCTGGTATTGCTTTCTCTTGCTTAACCTGTTAGCTTTTATCTCTATTCAGGTGTTTCCCTTTCTTCTCATATACAGTGTGTTGTAATATTGGTATTTTTCTTGTGATTTTTGAACTGAGTGACTTTTCACTGTTGTAGTCATCACACTTGGGTTATCCTGCCAGGGGTAGCCCTCAGTCAGCCCGAAATCCAAAGGCTTAGGGTAGCCCTCAGTCAGCCCGAAATCCAAAGGCTTAATATTTCTGCGTCAGTTGCTGTCACTCCAGGACTGACATCAGGTCATTAGTGGTATAAAATCAGGCAGCCGACGCCATTACATCAGTCTTTCTTGCAGAGGAGCTCGAAGCAGAAGCAGTTCGCACGAGTGCCAGTCAGCCGCTACCTGAGTTTCGTTTCCGAATTGAAGTTGAAGTCTTCTAAAGCTAAGTACCCCTAAACATTTAGTATTTCTAGTGTCTTTTCTTCGATCTAACCATATATTCTCCACTCTACCCATTCTTACTGGTGGTAACCTTAAGTACCATTGTTGGTATGGCCTTTTCCCTTACCCTTGTGGTATTTCTTCAATACCATAGCTGGTATAGCTTTCTCTTGCTCAACCTGTTCAATTTTATCTCTATTCAGGTGTTTCCCTTTCTTCTCATATACAGTGTGTTGTAATATTGATATTTTTCTTGTGATTTCTTGTGAACTCTTTGAACTGAGTGACTTCATTATTGTTAGAGTTTACAGTTAGTTGTGGTGTCCTTTCTATTAAAATGTCAGATATCGGTTCCGGGGTCCCATCCCTCTTCAGGCGGGCCTGCCTTCTGTGCGAAGGAGAGGGCTCTTGCTTCTGGTAGCACTCCTATGATGTCAGAATCCCAGTTTTTGCCCCCTGAGTTGCAGCTGTCACAGATCATCCCCTCCGGGGCACTGGACAGAGAAGTCGCAGGACACCCCTGTTCAGGGTAGCCACTCTTACGAGTCCTCCTCAGAGACCCCCCACTGAGGAGCCCTCTCACAAGAGGAAGCACGTGAACTCACCTGTGGAGTCCTTAATGGAAGACACAGATTACAATGATGGTGAAGGGTCCTCACGGTCACTTCCTGATGATGTCTCCTTTGGAGACATCCTGGAAATATGAAAACAGAGGTGACTGGAAGCCCTCCAACCCTTCATCTGGGGAGTCCATGTTCCTGCAGGCTTTTGATGCCTGGCCATCTACCTCTTGGGTGACCCTGCCTGCCGACAAACTCATCCAACTCTTGCAGCGTGCGCGTGGAAGAACCCTGATTCCATTAAAGCGATCCCCCAAACACCAGACAAAATTCTGTCCCCTCCTGTTGAGAATCTGCACTAGTCCAAAGGGTTACCAGTTGATGCTATGGTGGTGGCGGTGGGCACGAAAAAGGATTTGGCTGAGGAAAGTCCCACTGTCCACCCGCCCAACAGGGAGTCCTGGGCGGTGGACAAACTTGGGAAGCGTGTTTTTGCATCAGGGACCATTGCTATATGGTCCCTGAATTATTTGGCACATTTTATTAGTCTCCAGAGGAACTTGATCTCCAAACTCTCTGGGACATTCGCAGGACAATTGTCTGACAAGTTCAGGGATAAAGTGGCCTCGGTGCTGGCAACCCTGGAATCAATATCCAATGCATCCATAAGGTTGATCTCACACGCGACCAAAGGGACAGCTAGAGCAGTGGGTTTGAGCATTGTTATGAGACGTCATGCCTGGATGCACATCTGTGACCTCGCGGATCGACGGAAAAACCCTGTCTGCCGTAGGCCTACAGTTTTCCAACCTTCAACGTACCTTCTCCAGCAATCAGAGGATTGGGAAAATGTGGAATAAGAAATCTCAGGGTCCTTTCCATGCCACACATGGTAATGATGCCCCCAGAGGCAGAGGGGGCAGCAATTCTGGAAGACACCCCTATAGAGGCAGAGGGGGGCCTCATAACCAAGGCTCCAGAGACTCTTTCTTTGGACAGCCTTATCAGTGCTCCCGAGGGGTGGCCTGATTGCTTACCTCTGGAAGTAGCTGCATGGCACTCTATCACCACCGATCGTTGGGTGCAGAATATTATCACCAGAGGTTACACCATTCCCCTTTCTTGTCAGCCAAAATTTCCAAGAAAACTTTCCGAAGTTCCACCCAGTCAAAGGGAAGCAGCAGCTTCAGAGATTATAAAGCTGTCTCAAAAAAGAGTCATCCAACCAGTCCCACCAGACAAGTGTGGATCCGGATTTTACTCTAGATTCTTTTTGGTGCCAAAAAAGACAAGAGACTGGAGACCCATTTTGGATCTCAGCAGCTTAAACAAGTCTGTCACCCAAACCCAATTCCAGATGGTCACAGTTCAGTCCATCCTTTCCTTTTTAAGAGAAGGCGACTGGATATGTTCTATAGATCTCCGGGTTGCGTATTACCACATCAAGATGGACAAATGCTCCAGGAGTCTGCTTCGCTTCCGGCTAGGAGCCAGTTATTACCAATTCTGTGCCCCATCATTCGGTTCTCTACAGCCCCCAGAGTGTTCACAAAATGCATGGCAGTAGTAACAGCTCACTTGAGACTAAAAGAATTCCGCGTGTTTCCATATCTAGACGACTGGCTCCTTACCGCCCCCACCAAGCATCTTGGATTTGATTCTCACAGGGGGAAATTGGCTAGGCTTAAAGTAGTCCATGAGGGAAGTTAGCCTAGTAATAATCTACGACTCTATAATCTATGAATCTTCTGGTAACTGCCCTACTACATATACTCTCTCTCTGGCAAAATTGTTGGGAATAATGATACATTGGGAGAAATCAAATCTTATCCCTACACAACAAATAGAGTTCATTGGAGCAGTGTTCAATACTCAGTCCTGTCTGGTTTCACTCCGTCTTCACAGATTCCACCGATTGAGGCTTAAGATCTGAGTGATTCTTTCTCAAACATCAGTCCCTGCAAGACAAGTTCTCCAAGCTCTAGGTTCTATGGCTGCGTCGATTCCAATAGTGCCTCTAGCAAAACTACATATACGAGTTTTGCAATGGCTTCTTCTGTGTCATTGGTTCCCAAACTGTCATCCCCTGGATTACAAGATTCGAATAACCAACTCTTGCGAGCAGGACCTGCTTTGGTGGATGAGGCCAGACGAAGATCTTTGGAACCGACCTTATCAACCCTCCCAGCCCACAGCCATTGTGACCACGGATGGTTCCCTGATCGGGTGGGGGGGCCATTTTCAGGGAAAGACTGTCCAAGGCACATGGTCCACCTCGGTGGCCTGCCAGCATATCAGTGTCCTAGAACTGAGGGCCGTGCTGTTAGCGTTGCAGGCATTCCATGCGGCTCTCCCCTCCGGGACAATTGCAGTCCACTCAGACAATATGTCAGTGGTCTGGTACATCAACAAGCAAGGAGGAACCAAGTCCTACCCCCTTTGTCGAGAAGCCATGAGAATCTGGCAGTGGGAGATGGCCTCCAACCGCTTTCTGATAGCAATGCATATCCCAGGGAGCTCCAACGTGATTGCAGACAAACTGAGCAGATGCATCCTCATGCCCCATGAGTAGTCCCTCAAACCCGAAGTGGCATCTGTAATCTTCAGCCACTGGGGCCAGCCTTGCTGCGATATTTTCGCCACCCCATCAAACACCAAGTGCAGCTAGTTTGCCCTACTGCCCCCACAGGGGAGTCACAGAGGGACGCTCTGATCCATGATTGGCCCACGGGACTTCTCTATCCTTATCCTTCCATTCCTCTGATCCCACAATTTGTAAAGAAAGCTCTTCGGTTGAGAGACAAGATGATCCTCATAGCCCCATTCTGGCCTTGTCAAGTTTGGTTCCCCTTTCTTCGGCCTCACCTAGTATTCCCGCCGTGGATTCCTGACCCTCTACCAAATCTGATCTCTCACCCCCAAGGGTTGAGTCACCCTAACTTGTCCACTCTCAAGCTGACAGTTTGGTTTCTCCACTTCTGGTAGTCTCCAGGCAGGCTGACCTCTCCTCCCCTGTTCGAGACATCATTTTGGCTTCTCACAAACCATCCACCAGAAGACTGTATCAGGATAAATGGAAAAGGTTTTCCATTTGGTCCAGGGATAACATGCTAGACCCGTATTCAGCTCCAGTTACAGCAGTGCTTCAATATTTGGCTAAGTTTTTTGATAATGGAGTCTGCCTCTACAGTTTGTGTACATCTAGCGGCAATTTCCAACTTCCAGTGATATAGATGGCACCCATCTTATTTTGTTACCCTTTGCAAGGCTTTTCTCAAAGGGACCTCTCATCTCAGGCCTCCTCTCAGACAGCCCCTAGTACCATGGAACCTCACTTTAGTCCTCCAATCTTTGACTTAAAAGCCCTTTGAGCCTGCGGCTAAGTATGACCTAAAGTTTGTCTTGGAAAATCTTTGTTCCTGGTAGCCATTACCGCTGCCAGAAGAGTCTCGGATCTGCAGGCATTGTATATCAAGAGGCCCTACCTGGTCTTTCGTAATGACAGAGTGTCACTTCTAATGAACCCATCCTTTCTTCCCAAAGTTGTTTCTGAATTCTCTATTAACCAGTCCATTTATCTGCAGTGTTCTTTCTGAATTTTGCCAATAGAGGAGAGTATTGCCTTAACACCTTAGACGTACATAGACAATTAAGGCTTTACCTAGACAGGATCAAGTCTATCCATAAATCTGAACAGATTTTCATCTCCTTTTCGGGACCCAAAATGGGAGAAGCTGTTTCCAAGGTTACATTATCAAAATGGCTAAGGGACTGCATACATGTCACTTATTCCCTCCCTAATGAATCTATGCCAAAAGTTAAAGCCCACTCCACTAGATCTATGGCAACGTCTATAGCATTCCATCCCAGGGCATCCATGGATGACATCTGTGTAGTAGCTACTTGGGCTAAGCCTCATACCTTTATCAATCATTACAAATTGGACCTGGTCTCCAGGAGGAGAGTTGCCTTTGGCTCATTGTTATTCAGGAATGTTTTTCCATAAGGGCCGCCCATGGACCGCAAGGTAGCTTGGAATTCTGTTCAATCAGTGGTGAATGGAAAGAAGATTAGCAACATCAGATAAAGAAGTTATATCTTACCATAACCTTCCATCTGTGTTGTTCATCTTCTTTCATTCATCACTTCCCACCCTCCTTCCCCCTCCAAAGGCTCCTGGAGGATGCTTTGGGTCTAAGTGGTGCACTAGGGTACTTGTGTAGAATTGGCCTCGGCTTTACTTCCTTTCTTAGCAAACTCGATCTGAGGTAACAGGGAGGAGGGCATTCTGGGTAGAGACTTAGCATGAGAGTTTTTTGGCTGGCACGAGCTTGGTAATAGGCCGACTCGGTTCCAAGGGCTTGAAACGAACCCATCAGTGATGAAAGAAAGATGAACAAGACAGGTGGAACATTATGGTAAGACACAACTTTTTTTTCCCTCTCCCACTAGTTTTTCTCTAAAGGACATTACACTCACTGTAAATTTAAACTTCATTTCACAGTTATTCACTTGGTGATCCTCCTGATAATTTTCCTCCCAATAAACATTTGTAGATGATGAGTTTGTCAGAATCCAAGAGGAGAAACCCTATTTTAATACTTTTCAGTGATGTGATGAAGGCTAATAAAATGCATTCAAACTAACAGGGTTCAGCACAAATGAGGGTGATAGAATATAAAAATCTCAAAAAGAGAGACATGATCTCTGTAGAAATCAGGTATGGTTGACATTTTCTGTTTACTTTTTCGCATTCTAAGAAATTTATCATTTTGAATCAAGGTTCTGAACAGGGACAGAGATTTACACATCCAGTACCCTGACTTTTTTACCAACCTTAATTATTTAGAGCAAATAGTTTCCTGCCAGAGCTCAGTCCTTTATGGAGTCCAAGGAACTCCAAAGGATGCCTGAAACTGAGGAGGTGAAAAATACTGAGATACTTACATCAGTGTAACATAATCTGGAGACCACAAATTAATGCACGTATGTGACAGTGTAGATACCATCTCTAAATCACTCATGTTAGTGGTAGTAATGGTAAAATGTATCTGGCTAAGAAATGTAAAGCAAGCAAGCTGAGATGACCACTGACCTGGAAATAAAAAGCAAGACCAGATGATCATTCGAGGAATATGTCATTCCTCTAGCCCTTAGTTTTAGCAGGACTGCTCCATTAAAAGGCCTTTTTATATAAAGGTTGCAAATTGTCCAACAACTTCATGACCAAAAGTAATGCAAGAAAAGGTAGCCCTCATCTCTTCTAGGTTATGAAGGGAAAGTGAAATGTCAGCACAAGGCATCCAGTTGACTGCATGTTGACCACCATACAGCCCATTTTTTTACTGTGAGTTTTGTTTCTGATTTCTAATGGTTCTTGGTTCCATAGGTTAATCTTTGTCATCATCTTTTTTGCCTTTCTTATTCATGGTTTGTCTTTGGTTTTGCATTTTTAACTGGTTTTCTTAGCCACTGTCAACACTAAAGATAGCAACACTTAAACATTTTAATAGATATTATTTTACACCAGCTCAACAAGAACATCTCAGTACTGAGGTTAATTTTTTTTCAAGTTATAAGATTTCCAAATTTTGTAAAGGTATAGAAGTATTTGTGCAAACATTTCCATGCACAAATTCTAAATGTCCTTGATTTATTTGTTTATCTAGGGATAAGGCATATTTCCCTCCAGTGATCATCTGCAATATTTTTAATCATTCAGTCCATGCTGTTTTTCATCATATACTGTATTGTCTTCTCATCTAGCGTCACTTTATGTACTGTACTCATTGCTGCCTTTTCTGTTTGGGCCTCAAGTATAAAGTGTACTGTTTTGTGGCTTGACACATTTTCTACCCAACCTCTTCATATCTTTCTACAACTCTAACATTAGACATGCACATGCAAGTTAATCTGAGTTCAGTAACCCAGACATTTGTCTAGCTTCATCCGATTTTATCATCATTTATTACCTCATCTCCTTTATCATCTTCTTGGTTCTTTTGTTCTTTCTTTTCCAAATTCTCATTACATTTTTTCTGTGTCTTTCTTACTACTATATGTAGTATGTTGCGTCTTTCGGCTTTTCCCAGTTAGGGGTTGCCACAGCAGAACTCTGGTCCGCTAATGATTGGTAGTTGATTTTTATGTGCCAAGTTACCAGTCCTGACGCACAACCTTCAACGAAGGTACGCCCATTCACGCATGTCTCCACGCAGAAGACGCTCTAGCTGGGAATCGAACCGGACAGCGTCTTACTGTGAAGCGACAACGCTACCACAGCACCACCACCGTGGCCTTACTACTATATGTAGTATAGTAAAGTGAAATGATTTCTAGACTATATGCTAATCTTTGCAGAAGGACATTCACGGTAACAGCCAGTTTGTCTTCTAAGGAGATTAATTTAGAAAATTTGAATGAGGCCTTATGCTGGGCTAAAACTCTGTATTGTAGACTCTGTGTGATCTTTAAAGGAGAGACTTTAATCAGAGATGACTTCTAAATACTTTTGAAGCTTAGCTGTAGGTAGTTGATTTCCAGAAGGATCATTTATAGTAAAAGCATTGGTATTGTGTAATTAAAAATCTTAATCAGATTTTCTTCATTTTCCGGCTCTGTGTAGGTGGCTCCATTTACAATCAGTTCTGCACTCTAATGTGTGTGCTGCCTTTCAGTTTCGGACATAGCTAAAGAAAGTCTTGTGTTGTCCCTTGCCTGGGAGGTTGTCTTTACCTCAAATTTGGCTTTAGTAGATTTAATCTGTCCTCTTAATTGTTTGTTTAGATTGATGAGAGTGTTTTCAGCATGCTGGGCATAGCACTTCCTAATCTTGGCTCTGACTTTTTTTTTCTTTTATTGTACAACCAGTTTGTTTGGATTCCACCAGGGAGGTTTGCTTTTTGATTATTTCTGGTAGGCGCAGCTGTCTCTCTGCATTTATTGACATGATTGTACAGGGTTTCTGTAAATAATTTGGCATAGGCAGCTATGTATTCAGGGTTTAGGGGGGCTTGAAAATGTGACATTATCATTAGTAGTATTTGCTTTAGAGTAGTTCCTAAATGTTGCATGGTTAGCCGGGGTTACAGAGTTGATTTTTATTATGAAGGAGACAGCTTTGTGGTCTGAACTTACCAGAGATGGCACTACACTATGGGGTGGGGTGGAGGGGTATGTCATCCTACCATATATGTATTTACCAGGGCGAGTGTGTTTGCACCCCTAGTGGGCAAATGGACTATTTGGTACAAGGTGTTTATGTTTACAAAGTCCATGAATCTCTGGGCCTGTAAGTTTGGGGGCATGTAAGTATCCCAATTTATAGGGGGATAGTTGAAGTCACCCATTAATACAGTATTGAGTTAAATTGTGAGAGCCTCCAGTAAGTCCCAAGTACAAGTTATGAGTTTCTTGGGTCATAGGGGGTTATCTATAGCTTGCTAGTATATGATGTGGGGCTTTGCCTGTGGAAATCTGGTCATGGCATCTTATCTGACTAGTCTTGAGTTGAGCTTGTTGTTATAGATTGAGACATGTCCACCTTTGGTATCTGCCTGTGCAGTAGCTGGCCTGAATGTCTGGAAGACATTATAGCCCTGTAGTGCAGGGTTGCTTTCTGTGGTTTTAAACCATGTCGGAGTAACTGCACAGGTGTGCACGTTCTTCATGGTGAGCAGATCCTGGAGGGAATGCAGTTTCTTGTTTAGGCTCCTGACATTGGGCAGTAACACCTTTAGATTCCCTTGGGATGGATTTGCTACGTGGGAAGGTTTGTCAGCTTGGCATTGTTTGAAGAAGACGCTATGAGTGACAACAATGTTTTAGCTAATATTCAAAAGCCTAGAGGGTAGAGGTGTAAACCATCCTTGGCAAAGCAACATGGTCTGACAGTATCTTCCATTGCTGAACAAATATTGTACCCCTTTGGAATGGCAGCAGAAACTATGCCAGTTTATTCAAGTCTGTCATTAGGAACCTTTGTTTATAAGAAGGCTAACTGTTCTAAATCATCTATATCGGCTTCCAAACCTTTTAGAAATGCCCATGAGTTGACATGCTGTGTCTCATTAAACTGAGTTGAAGTAAATTATGGATTATTTTAAGATGGTAATGAAGTTTTGTTTCTCTCCTCCAACCACAGATGGGTTACGTGAGAGAATATATACTGTGGGCTGCAGCCAAGTCCCAGCTACTTGCCCACCAGTTCATCTGGAATATGAAGACTAACATTTATTTGGATGAAGAGGGCCATCAGAAAGATCGTAAGTAAATGTTAATTCATAGTACCTGTCATAAGAGGAATAATCTTTATTAAAAGATCCCTAATTGTTAAATGTTATGAGACTGCTTTTCATTTCCAAGTACTGCAGTACAAGACTGTACAGTGACATGTCCTTCCTTATCACAGTTGCAGTATTCTTAACCTACCAAAGCCTTTAGTACTTACAGGTGCTGTAAGTCACACATATGCTTCTCACACAAGGCATAGGGTATAAAAGTGATGTATGGAAGCACACACTCACAACTTCTTTGCTGCCAGTCTTAATGTCACCATTGAACATCAGCCCAAATGCCTTTCTCCTGTGCTGGTTACCAAGCCGTGTGTCAGACAAGTGCTCTGTTGGGATTTTTCCACATCTCTCCTTTTTATTTAGCACCGGTTAGGTTCATGTCATACAAAAAGGGAAAATGTTAGTGTTGGAGGCCAAGGCCCCATAAAGACCATCATGACCAGAGTCTCTTTTATTTTGGTGCTTCCCATGACCATATGCAGTGTTATCTATGTCAGGCTTTTGTCCCCAAGACCCTACATAGTTGTATCTCGTCTATTTACCTTGAAAAACAACTTCTTAAGTTGTTGGCTTAAGGTGCTATGGCAGAGTCTTCCCATCCCAAGGGTCAGCCTGCAGCCAAGAAACTTGTGTGTGAAAATATCTCTGTCAAGGCTAGTGGAAAGCCCAGAGGATCATCTGGTGGCTGCTTTGGATTCTTCTGCCATGAGCGCATCAGAAGCCATCATGGATCTGACTTCTCACACATCCTCTGAGGATTTACAAACATCTGCTCCAGACGTTGAGGGGTAATTTTTGCTGATTATATCCGAGGGGTCAAGGGGGATTCTGCCGATCTTAGGGTGGAGATCCCTGCTATGCTTGAGTGTCACCAAGAGTCTGACCCTCCAAGGGTGTTTCGTGTGGACATCCCGCAGAAAAAGAAGTAGAAAATCAAGCATATTTCCCCTGTAGTTAAGGATCCCCAATGTGAATAGTAGGATTTTACTCAGGGGGTTGTTTAATGTTTTAATGGCTTTAAAGGCTCCTTTAGAGGTATCTGTGTGTGCCCCTCCCTCGGCCTGTACTCCTCTTTAAAGACCCAGGGAACTGGACTCTGGGGAAGAGTCCCTGGCTTACTGTTGTCAAATCCCTTCACCCGTGGACTGTGCTTCATAGGAAGAGGATTCTGTTAGTACTGATTCCCTTTAGAAGAACTCCCCTTTGGGGACACTGTGTCCTGTATGAATGAATTCTTTAAGTGGGATTGTTCTCAAGTCTCTGATATTCATAAAAAGTATTAAGAGCTTTTCAAGATGGAGTGTCCTAAGCCTTCTGCTATTTCCCCAGTTTTGACTACCCGCCAGGATACCTTTTCAGCAGTTCTGTAGTCTCTGATTCTCAGCCTCCTGCTCCCAAGAAACATGAAAGGTTTTGTATAGTGTCTGATGAATGTAAATTTCTTTGTAAATTTCTTTGTGTTGATCCTTTTGTAGCGTCTGTCTCTTCTGACAAGCTCTCCACGTTTTTGCCTCTACCAAGCTGCTTCCTTCAGAGAAGGGTAGTAGAGCTATGGAGAGGCTGGGCAGAAAGGTTTACACTGCTGCCACTTTATCTTTTCAAGACATCAACTACCAAACTGATATGTCCAGGTTATGTTTTGGCCCTTCTTTCTCAAGTGGTTTCTGACCTTCCTGATTTTGAGGGGAACCTTCTACCCTTTCCCTGTTTGGCTGTACCTGTCAAGTTACCTGCCACTCTGTTAAATGCAGCTGATGCCTCCTCCAGGGCTGCTGCCTTTGGGTCTATTATGAGATGTTACTCTTGGCTTTGTCTGCAGGCTTTGCCTGATGACATTAATGCTAAAATATTGGAAATTCCTTTGGATAATTAAAGTATTTTATCATTCTGCTGAACTTTTTAAATTCCTCCAGGATAAAGGTAAAGCCTTGCAGGAATTGAAACATATTTTTATTAATCCTCTTCCTAATTTTCAGAGGAATTACCCCTCCAAATCTGCTTTTGTTCGCAGGCGGTCTTGTCCTCCACCCAGTGGAAAAAATATTTCTAGATGTTTGCCCCCTGGTAAGTCTACTCAAACCCCTACCTCCCAGAAATATTCTTTTCAGGATAAGCTGGCTTCTGTTTTACAGTTTGATTCCCCTTGCCCTTAGCGAGGTTCCCTTATCCCGCCTTCTTTTCTGTTTCAGATTTGTCAAAGATCACAACAGACTCTTGGGTTCTGTCCATTATCTGCTAGGGATATTTTATGATTTGGAAATCCCTTCCTCCCTTTTTGGGTATACTTCAACCTCCTCAGGAACAGCTTCCCCTTTTCCCAGGGGGTGCTCCATTCTATTTTGGTCCAGGGTGCACCATTCAAGCTGTGCCTCCCACCCATATAGCGAGGGGGTTTTATTTCAGAATGTTTTAGTTTCCCAGAAAGGATGGCACTTGGAGACCAATTATGGACCTTTCCTAGCTCAACACCTTTCTCAAGATTCCTTCCTTTTGAATGTTGTTTTCTTCAGACTCGTTTTTCCGCCTTATCCTACCCTAGGCTCTTCTGGTCTTTCTGGGTCATAAGGATGCCTATGTTCATATCCCCATCTATCCCCTTTTCAGGAAGTTTTTAAGTTTCTGTTTCTTCCTTGCATTTTCAGTTCTCTGCTTTGCCCTTTGGCCTCTTTACTGCCCCAAGGATATTCACCAAATGCCTCACATCTCTCATTGCTTTTTTAAGGATGAGAGGAATTCAGATCCTTCCATGTCTGGACGATCTCCTCATTCAAGCTTCTTCCACTGATACTCTGTTTTAGGATCTCCAGTTTACTATTTCCCTGTTGCAGAGTCTGGGGTTCATCATGAATTTCCAGAAGTCAGCTGTGATACCTTCTTAGGATCATATTTTTCTAGGTTGCAGGCTTCAGACCATCCCCATGCTGACATCTTTGCCTGCCCTGCCCTGTCTCTTATTAGCTTTTTCCAGTCTCCTCCTCTTCTAGCTTCATTCACAGCCAGGAACTTTTTCAGAGTCCTTGGGGTCATGGTTTCCACCATTCCCATGCTTCCTCAGGCCAGGTTCCAAGTGAGAAAGCTACAGAAGTACCTCAAGGTAGTGTGGCTCCAACATTGCCACCCCTTGGACTTCCCAGTTACCTTCCTTCCTTGTCTCAGGATCGAGCTTCAGTGGTGGATTCAACAACTGTCTGTCAGTCTGGGGCTTCTCTTCCAAGTTCAAGTCCCATCTCAAGAGCTCTTTACAGACACCTCAGACAAGGGATGGAGGGCCTCCTGAGACACAAATCATGACTATGGCCGCAGACTTAATTTCCATGATCAGAGGTTCCCAGGCCCATCCTGAGAGAGGATCCCAGCCTCCTCCTGATAAGAGGCCCAGGGTTTGAACCCTCTGACCCTCTCCCTTCAGATGAAGATTCTGAGGACTCTGTTCACTCCGATAGCCAGGAAGAGCCCTTCCAGACCTATGAGGACTCAGATGCAGAGGACTCCATCCGCTCGGCCTCCCCTCCTGAGGATATTTCTTTTGGGGAAGTTCTGCATTCCATGAGGAAACATTTTAAGTGGCAAGGCCAGGAATATTCTGATTCCAGAAAGCCTTGAACCTTCCTTAAAAAGCCACAACACAGGCCCCTGGCTATACCTCCTGTGCTTGATGTTTTGGATGACCTATACTCTGACTCCATTGTTACCCCTGATACTCTCCCTCCTGCTCCTGCCAAGCCTGACAGATACTATAGGGTCCCAGAAACACATTCTCATTTCTTTAGAGCCCATGCTGTTGATTTAGAAACAATTTCACAGGGACCGAAAGGGGTTTCAGCTACCACCTCCAAAAATCCTTTGCCTTCCAACAGGGAAGCTAGGTCATTAGAGAGATGGGGGAAGAAGGTTTACACCTCCACTACTTTATCTATGAGAGCTCTCAATTGTCTCTTTCATATGTTTCAATATCAGGATTACCTGTTAGATGATTTACAGAAAACATTGGCCTCTCCTGAACCTTTAGATAGGAAGTCTTTGCAGGAGGCTGTACATAATTCTCAGCAAGTTAGCAATCACTTTCTTCAGTGTGGATATGATGCATTGGAAGCTTCATGTAGGGCAGCTATGACAGGGGCGATCATTCGTAGACATGCATGGTTAAAAGAACAACCTCTACCAGATCATGTTAAGAAACTTCTTGATGCACCCTTGGAAAAGAACAAGCTTTTGGTGCTAATGCTAAAGATGTGTTAAAGTCCATTGAGGAAAAAGCCAAGTCAGTTCAGACAGTCAAAGATTTCCTCCAGGTTCAGCCACCCAGATTCAGCAGGAATTGGCCTTCTAAAACTGGTCCTTTCCTAATCCTGAAAGATTTCAAAGGGGCAAAAACAGGCGTGGCCGAGGAAGAGGACAATACAGAGGTTCCTACAGGGGACGACAATGGCAACCAGCAAACCAAAGAAGTGACACCGGGGTTTCTCCTGCCCCACAGGGACAATCTCAATGACTTTCCTCTACTTCCGCTGACCAAGGAGCAAACAGAAGCTCCTTTGGGCGGAAAATTACCTCTGTTTTCAGACAATTGGCACAGATTGACAAAGGACAAATGGATTTTGGACATTATAGACCAAGGTTACAGGTTCCACTTTCATACCTTGCCAAGAAAACAAGGCATGCCAAACCTTCCACAAAACCAGAGGGCAGAGGCTATCAAGCAAATTTCTCTGCTTGCTCAGATCAAAGCAATAGAAAAAGTTCCACAACAAGAACAAGAACAAGGCCAGGGGTTTTATTCAAGACTGTTCCTTGTTCCAAGAAAAGAAACTCAATGGAGACCAATACCGTATTTTGTCCGCATTAAACACTTTTCTCATAGTACCAAAGTTCAAAATGCTGACTCTACAGCAACTCCTTCCCATGCTGGGCAAGGGGTCTTGGCTGATTACTCTGGACCTCAAGGAGGCATACCTGCATGTCCCTATCAGACACAGCTGCAGAAGATACCTCAGATTTCTTGCAGGGCCAGAGCATTTTCAATTCTTAGCATTGCCATTTGGCTTATCTACTGCGCCCAGAGTATTCACGAAATGCCTGGCTTCAGTAATTGCTCATTGCAGGCTCCAGGGGATCCAAATTTACCCGTACCTGGACGACTGCCTCATACAAGCGGATGACAAACTAATTTTGACAAAAAACTTGAATTATGTCATACAATTGCTACAGGCTCTGGGATACACAGTCAACTTCCAAAAGTCAAGACTTCAGCCATCTCAGCAAATAACCTTCTTAGGAGCCAAACTAGACGCAGCCTCTCAAATGGCTTACCTGACAGAAGACAAGCAAAAGAAGTTAACTCATTATTTCAAAGGTTTGGCAAAGCTCACCCAGATGACTGCAAGGAGATTCCTACAGGCCCTGGGTTACATGGCATCCTGCATTCTACTGGTTCCATTAGCAAGACTACACATGAGAAAGCTTCAATGGTACCTAAAAGCTTATGGTCACAACACAGCAACAACCTAGAGACAACCATACCGCTCATTCCATGCCTACAAAAGGAATTTCTATGGTGGGCCTCGGTAAGCCAGGCAAACACAGGTATGTCATTCAAAAAACCTCAGATAACACAGACCATGACCACAGATGCCTCAGACCTAGGATGGGGGGCGCACATGGAGGGCAGATGTATTCAAGGACAATGGTCTCCAAAGGAAACACATCTGCATATCAACCAAAAAGAAATGCTGGCAGTGATGCATGCCATCGAGGCCTTTCGACAATAACTTCAGCAAGGCCACCTGCTAATAAGGACAGACAACACCACTGTGATGTGGTACATAAACAAGCAGGGGGGCACCCATTCTTACCCCCTTTGCAGACTGACAATGAATCTTTGGGAAAAATCACTGAGCCTAAACATACAGTTGCAATCCCAGTTTGTTCCAGGCAAAGACAATGTGCTGGCGGACAGCCTAAGCAGGAATTTCCTAGACCCCCACAAGTGGAGGTTACATCCAGAAATCTTCATACGACTCACCTCGACATGGGGCAGGCCAGAAGTAGACCTATTTGCCTCCCACCTCAATCATCATCTACAAAAGTTCTGTTCAAGGACATATCATCCACAAGCATGGAAAATAGATGCTCTCTCATTCAACTGGAATTTCCTAAATATCTATGCATTCCCACCTCTGCCACTGATGACCACAGTATTACTAAAGATCAAAGCAGAGAAGCTCAAGGGGATCCTAATAGCTCCAGACTGGCCAAGACAACACTGGTACCCACTACTACGGAGCATATGTCACAACAAAAAGTGGGCCCTTCCCCAATGGCCCCAACTTTTGACTCAACACAACTTCAAGACAGTACATCCCAACATTCAGACGCTGCAGCTAACAGCTTGGGAGATTCCATGAATAACCTCAATCTATCTCTCTCCAAGGAAGTTCAGCGGATACGAACAGAAGCCCGAAGACCATCCACCAGAAAGGTTTACTCAGCAAAATGGAAGAGATTCAGCATTTGGAATACCAGCAAAGGTCATGATGCATCATTATTGAACATCCCACTCATTCTGGAATATTTGGCAGATATGCTACAGAATGGACTCTCATATTCTTCCATAAAAATACATGCTTCAGCTATTTCAGCTAGATACAACACTGATCCACATGTGTTTTCACATCCTTTGTTAAGGCAATTCCTTAGGGGAATCAAGAATATAAAGCCACCAAGAAAGGCTCCAGTACCAGCTTGGGACCTCAACTTTGTCCTAGAAAAACTGACTCTACCCCCCTTTGAGCCAGCAGCTTCTGTGGACTTACAATTTCTCTCATGGAAGACAGCTTTCCTGTTGGCAATTACCTCAGCAAGAAGGTTTTCGGAATTACAGGCCCTAATGGCAATGCCACCGTTCATAACCTTTCACAGAGACAGGGTCTCCTTACGAACCAACCCTACCTTTCTGCCAAAAGTGGTATCTAGGGTTTCTTTAAATCAAGCAATTCACCTGCCTACTTTCTTTCCCAATCCTGAGAACAAAGGGGGAAGACTGTTGCATACCTTGGACATTCACAGACAACTTTGCTACTACCTGGACAGAACCAAGACCAGCAGGAAGTCTGATCAGCTTTTTGTAGCTTACGCCCCTGGAGTACAAGGAAAAGCAATTTCCAAACAGACTATTTCAAAATGGATTGGGCATTGCATCAGATTCTGTTATTCCTTCCATGGAAAGAGTGTACCAGCCAGTGTCAGACCACACTCCACCAGAGCTACAGCCACCTCTATAGCATTCTTAAGAGGGGTGCCTACAAAAGACATTCTAGAAGCTGCTACATGGAGCTCCGTGCATACATTCTCCAAACACTACAACCTCCCTTTATATTCCAGATCCAGAGCAGGCTTTGCTTCGGCAGTCCTGCAGGGATTGATAGCTACACCATCCTTTTCTTAGAGCATTCCACCTCCCCCAGCTAAGCTACGGTATTCAACCCATATGTTATGACTGCAGTTGCATTCTTGAAGGACATAGTACAGTTTTGTACCTACCATAAATGTAGATGTCCGATAGATATGCAACTGCAGTCGGGTTTTCCCTCCCTCCTTCCCCTCTATGCCTTGGGTCCACTCCTCTCCCTGTTATCCTTAGCTGGGGATATCTGTTATGGTGTGTCTGTTTATTGCTTATTTATTTGTCTGGAAACCTGCTTTTGTCTTTCAATTTGATTACAGCCTTCCTTGGAGGGCACCTGGCATCTGGGGCAAGAAACACTGAAGAAGATGTCGTCGGCTGATGCTTATATACTCCAGCCGCTCTGACGTCGGAGAGAAATGCGACATCAGCCGACGTCGGACCCAGACTTTGGAATCCGGCCGACGGAGGGCTGCCTGAGGCAGGACAACCCATATGTTATGACTGCAGTTGCATATCTATCGGACATCTACATTTATGGTAGGTACAAAACTGTACTTTTTGGCCCTTCTTTCTCAAGTGGTTTCTGACCTTCCTGATTTTGAGGGGAACCTTCTACCCTTTCCCTGTTTGGCTGTACCTGTCAAGTTGCCTGCCACTCTGTTAAATGCAGCTGATGCCTCCTCCAGGGCTGCTGCCTTTGGGTCTGTTATGAGATGGTACTCTTGGCTTTGTTGGCAGGCTTTGCCTGATGACATTAATGCTAAAATATTGGAAATTCCTTTGGATAATTAAAGTATTTTTTCATTCTGCTGAACTTTTTAAATTACTCCAGGATAAAGGTAAAGCTTTGCAGGAATTGAAACATATTTTTGTTAATCCTCTTCCTAATTTTCAGAGGAATTACCCCTCCAAATCTGCTTTTGTTTGCAGGCGGTCTTGTCCTCCACCCAGTGGAAAAAATGTTTCTAGATGTTTGCCTCCTGGTAAGTCTACTCAAACCCCTACCTCCCAGAAATATTCTGTGTGAAATTGTTCAATCTCGCCGTTTGTTCTTACACACGGGTTCGGAGCCGATCCTCGGCTCAGAGTCAGCCACATCACCAGCTCCGCATCTTCGAGAAAGCTCGAGGCACAGTAATATCCCATGATCCTCAGGTGCTAACCCCCCTCAGATCTAGTTTGCCGCTAGCAGCAGATCGCATATGAGAGGCTCGGGCCAGTATATTTTTTCTATATTTTTCAACTAGTCGACGTATAGTTAGTTTCTAGAGTTTAAAATAGATTTTTTATAAGTAATATAGTATAGGAGTGTTATTTTAGAGTGTATTTTAGGTAGAATAGATAGTTAAATTTTTTTTTACTAGTTAAGGCCTGCGGTGTTTTTTGTCAGGATTGACAGTATTTACATAGTCCTTTGTAAATTTTTGCCTTAACTCTTTTTTCTTCTTTTATATATATATATATATATATATATATATATATATATATATATATATACATATAAAATATATATATATATATATATATATATATATATATATATACATATATAATATAGTGTGCTGTGTTTTGGATATTTCTATAATGTAGTAGGTTAGAGTTAAACTGTTGGTTTATTATTATTATTATTATTATTATAGACTTTTAAATTTACACATATATTTATATAGTGTGTTTCTCTAAGTGTGCTGTGTTTTTGGACATATACTTTATATATATACTTTATATATATTCAAAATGTCAGAGAAAGCCAAATCGGGCTTTAAGAGATGTCAGTGCGGACAGATGATGTCCATTACTGATAACCACTCCTCCTGCGTCTACTGTCTTGGCCCTCTCCACTTGCAGGAAGACTGTTCCTTTTGTCATTCCTTTAGTGGGGGGGGTCATGCTGGAAAGATGCAGGAAGTTGGTTGACAGAGGGTTGCTTAAACCCAAATTTCAAGAGGCCCTGGACAAGGCTGAACAAATGTCCAAGTCTTCGAAGGGGTTGAAGTCTTCAAGAGTGTCGGAGCCCAAGTCATCAGTTCCGAGCACCTCTTTCCAGATTCGGATGCCGGCTCCTATGACCTCGGTGCCAGGCGTCAAGCGCTTGTCTCTGATCGAGACTCAGGTCTTGGAGCCGGTGTCAGAGGTACCACCTCCTTCTATTCTTCGCTCGGTGACGGCTTCGGCCCCTTCGACCCATTCTTCGAGGCCACTTTCCAACTCCGATGTGGACCGAGTGGTACAGAAGCTAATGGAGAACTCGGCTCTGTCCAAACTAATCGAGGTTTCGTCCCAGCTGGTTTCGAAACTCGAGACTATTCCTGTCTCCTCGACACTTCCTCCTCCGAGACCCATCGAGTCATCGGAGCTAGGAATCGAAGAACCGATGATCGGAGAGCCTTCGGTGCCGAAGCCTCCAGTAGCGCTATCAGCCCCGTTGACCTCGACTCCTTCGGAACCAGCCGGAGAGTCCCGGAGCCGAAGATCTTTCCTGGGTTCCGGGGGGACAGTCGAACCGAAATGTCGGTTCCTACTCTTCCCCTTGGTGCCTCGGCTCAGATCAGTTTGGATCCATCCTCGGTGTCGGAGCCCATGGTCCCAATTCCGGAGGAACGACCACCATCTTCGGATCGGGTCGGATCCTCGGATTGGGGCACCGGTGCCTTCGATATCATGATGAAGGTCTTGTCTGATCAGACACATACATCATCAGTTTCTTCTTCTCCTTCCCCAAAAGGCCCACGTTCTGCTTCTGTGCCTTCGGTCCCTACCAAGCGTCGAGGCCCAATGCCTCAGACAGCCCCACAGGGCGACCCTGGTTCCTCAGATGCATCCCCAGAAGCCCCCGCTGAGGATGTTCCAAGGAAACAATTGTGCAAGAGCAGGCACATTGATTCCCCCCAGGAATCTCTCACATCTGATACCGATTTGGATGAAGCAGAAGGGTCCCCACGGTCCCCCTCCAAAGATGTCTCGTTTGCGGACATTTTGGAAATCCTGAAACAGAGGGGAGACTGGCAAACCCTTACCTGTTCTATGGATGAATCGGTCTTGCTGAAGGCATTTGGGGCTCAACCTTCTACTTCCTGGGTGACCCCGCCATTTGACGAACTCATGGATCTAATAGCCCGGAGGGCTTGGGAAACGCCCGATACAGTGGAACCAGTCCCCCGCAAGCCAAACAAATACATGACGGCCCTCCAGGACAAACCTTACCTTACAAAAGGAGTTCCCTTGGTTACTATGGTGGTGGCGGCGGCCACTAAGAAGGAGATGTCTGAATCATCTTCCTCTGTCCATCCCCCTAATAAGGATTCCAGGACGATGGACAGGTATGGGAAGCGCGTATTTAGTTCTGTGACTTTTTCCATCCGATCGCTCAACTACCTTACGCATTTCACGTGTTTACAGAGAGATCTCATTAAGGAACTGGGAGATACTCTCCAGGGAAACACAGATGCTGCTGTCGCCCAGAAAGTGACAGCGCAACTTAACACCCTAAATTCCATAGTGAACTCGTCCATGAGGCTTATTTCATATGCAGCCGAAGGGTCGAGTAGAGCGGCAGCTTCAGCGATCGCTCTAAGGAGGCAATCCTGGTTGCATTTATGCCCTTTGCGGAAGCCTTCAAGTCTTCCTTTGCCAACGTCCCCTTTGATGGTGTCTCCTTGTTTGGGCCCAAAGTAAAGGAGGCTCTCACGAGGTGTGAGCAAGAAGGGAAGACCCTGTCTGCCGTAGGAGTCTGTTTTTCCGCCCCATCTAGACCCTACCCTAAAGGGCAACTAGGCGGAAAAATGTGGTTCCGAAAGACTCCGGGATCCTTTCAGCCCACCCAAAGTGAGGCCCCCTCCAGGGGCAGAGGAGGGGGAAGAAATGGAAGACGCCACCCAGCCGGCAGAGGGGGTCTGCAAAATCAGGGTGACAGAGATACTTTCTCTGGGAAGCCCTTCCAGCACTCCTGAGTGCAGGCCCGACTGTCCTACTCTGGAGGCAGTCGGGGGTCGCTTGGCTTTATACCCAGAGGCCTGGCTAAATCTTACATCAGATTCCTGGGTAAAAAGCATAGTTACCAGAGACTACAACATTCCATTCATCAGAATGCCACCCAACTCCAAAAAGCTCCCAGACATTCCACCCAGTCTGCGAGACCAGGCAACCGTAGAGATATGAAGGTTGCTCGAAAACAGAGTCATCCAACCAGTCCCGGTGGACCAAATAGGATCCGGAACTTACTCAAGGTTCTTTTTAGTTCCAAAGAAAACAGGGGACTGGAGGCCAATTTTGGACCTCAGCAAACTAAATGCCTTTGTGAAAAAGGAAAAGTTCCAGATGGTCACGCTACAGTCAATCCTTCCTTTTCTGCAGGAGGGCGACTGGATGTGCTCTATAGATCTCAAAGACGCGTACTACTATATCAAGATGGCCAGGGCGTCCAGAGATCACCTGCGCTTCCGGCTGGGAGCCAGTCATTTCCAGTTTTGCGCTCTGCCCTTTGGTCTCACCTCAGCCCCCAGGGTGTTCACCAAATGCATGGCAGTAGTAGCATCTCACCTAAGACGAAGGGGATTCCGGGTGTTTCCTTATCTAGACGACTGGCTCCTATCTGCCACCACCGAGTATCGTCTTCTGCAAGCCAGGGATTACACCATCAGCCTCTGTTCCTCTCTAGGCATAACAGTAAATTTTGGAAAGTCTGTCTTATCGCCATCACAGCGTATCTTATTTATAGGAGCACAGCTAGACACTTCCCGGGCTCGAGTTACTCTCCCCCCACCGAGAGTATCAGACCTCAGATATCAAATTTCGGTCCTTCTCCAAAGCAAGAGAGTTCCTGCGCGACAAATATTAAGAGTACTAGGGTTGATGGCAGCCTCCCTTATTGTAGTCCCCTTAGGCAGGATGCATATGAGGATTCTTCAGTGGATGCTATTCGCTCAGTGGTCTTACCGACGGCTTCCACTATCTCATGAGATCTTGATCACGAACTCTTGCAAACAGGATCTCTTGTGGTGGATACACAGTCAAGATCTAACACTAGGATGACCGTTTGTGTTACAAAGTCCGGTAGCAACTCTAACCACGGACGCTTCCCTGATAGGGTGGGGGGATTTTTTCAGGGACAAACAGTCCAAGGTCAATGGTCCAACTTGGAGTACAACCTGCACATCAATGTCCTAGAGCTGAGGGCAGTGTTCCTAGCGTTGCAAGTCCTTACCTCAGGGAACAGTGACAGTTCAGACAGACAACATGTCAGTAGTCTGGTACATAAACAAGCAAGGAGGAACCAGGTCTTACCCGTTATGCAGAGAGGCCCTCAGAATTTGGCAATGGGCGAAGTCCACCGGACGCTTTCTGATAGCAAGGCACATCCCGGGGACATCCAATGTAATCGCGGACAGGCTGAGCAGAGCCATCCTGTTCCCTCACGAGTGGTCCCTTAAATCTCAAGTGGCGGAAGAGATTTTCCACAGATGGGGCCAGCCTTGCTGCGACCTATTTGCATCCCCATTGAATGCCAAATGCAGAAGCTACTTTGCCCTGTTACCCCCTCCGGGGGGTGTCCCCAGGGACACACTAGTACACGATTGGCCCCCGGGTTTCCTTTACGCCTTTCCTCCTGTTCCTCTAATTCCCAGGTTCTTGCAGAAAGCCAAACGTCTGGAGAGAACCATAATACTGATAGCCCCATTCTGGCCTCGACAAATCTGGTTTCCCTTCCTTCAATCTCATCAAGTGGAGGAACCATGGATTCTGGACCCAGAGCCAGACCTGTTAACACATTCATCGGGAGTTCCTCACACCTTTCTCAAGTCCCTCAAACTGACAGCTTGGCTGCTCCACTTCCCATCTTAGCCAGGTCAGATTTACTATCCCCTGCAGTACAACACATTATTGTATCTTCTCACAAACCATCTACAAGGAAATTGTACAACAGCAAATGGAACCGTTTTGCGTACTGGGCCTCCAAACAAGGTGTAGATCCATTCGGGTCTCCAGTACACAAGATACTAGATTTCCTTACCACACTCTTTCAAGAAGGTGCATCAACGTTCACAATAGGGGTACAACTGGCGGCTATATCCAATTTTCATGTTGGTCGGGGAGGTAGTTCTCATGTCCCACAGGCTTTGTAAAGCTTTTATGAAAGGTACCTTTCACCTCCGTCCCCCCTTTCGTGATCCAGTAGCCCCTTGGAATCTTAATCTCATGCTGTCACAACTCATGTTGCCCCCATTCGAACCAGCCGCCACAACCCCATTAAAATTTCTGTCGTGGAAAACCCTCTTTCTGGTTGCCATCACTTCCGCCATGTGAGTTTCAGAGTTGCAGGCTCTATCTATCCGACCCCCGTACATGATTTTTTACCCAGATAGAGTAACCTTGCGCACCAATCCGTCCTTCCTTCCGAAGGTTTGTTGAATTCAAAACATCAATCAATCTATTGAACTACCTACCTTCTTCAAAAACCACTCTAATAAGTTAGAATACACGCTGCACAAATTGGACGTCCACAGGCAGTTGAGATTTTACTTACACAGGACAAAAGAGTAAAGAAAGTCAGACCAGCTATTTGTCTCATATGCTGACCAACGGAAAGGACAGGCGGTAACGAAGGTTACCTTATCCAAATGGCTCTCAGACTGCATAAATTTTGTATATGCTGAATCGAAACAACAACTCCCTTTCAAACCCAGAGCTCGTTCTACAAGGGCGATTGCTACCTCTTTAGCCCATACCGCTCGTTTGCCTTTAGATACCATTTGTGCAGCGGCAACTTGGGCAAAACCACATACTTTTATCGCCCACTATAAACTAGACAAAAACTCCAGGGACAGGGCGACGTTTGGTTCCACTGTACTCAAGAATGTTCTCCCTTGAGCCACCCAGGAAAAAGGAGCTAGGGACGCTACCCGTGTGTAAGAACAAACGGCGAGATTGAACAATTTCACATTAAAAAGTTATGTTCTTACCATAACATTCCATGTGAATTGTTCATCTTGCCTTTGTTCTTACATTCCCCCCCCTCCTTCCCCCGTACTGCGGTCTGGGAGAACGGGTTTGACTGAATTCTTGTTCAGTTTTCTCTAGACATTGTTAGCATTCAGCTTATTACTTGTTCATCAGGAATGGCAACTTTTCTCCTCTATTTGATGACAGGGTACCAGACAGTGTGTAGTGTTTGTTCTAAGTGTTTAGGACACAGTTTCTAGAGGGATTCTTCTGGTATAGCAAACTAGATCTGAGGGTTAGCACAAGAGGATCATGGGATATTACTGTGCCTCGAGCTTTCTCGAAGATGCGGAGCTGGTGATGTGGCCGACTCGGAGCCGAGGATTGGCTCTGAACCTGTGTGTAAGAACAAAGGCGAGATGAACAAGTCACATGGAACGTTATGGTAAGAACATAACTTCTTATTTCAGTATAAGCTGGCTTCTGTTTTATAGTTTGATTTCCCCTTGCCCTTAGTGAGGTTCCCTTATCCCGCCTTCTTTTCTGTTTCAGATTTGTCAAAGATCACAACAGACTCTTGGGTTCTGTCCATTATCTGCTAGGGATATTTTATGATTTGGAAATCCCTTCCTCCCTTTTTGGGTATACTTCAACCTCCTCAGGAACAGCTTCCCCTTTTCCCAGGGGGTGCTGCATTCTCTTTTGGTCCAGGGTGCACCATTCAAGCTGTGCCTCCCGCCCATGTAGCGAGGGGGTTTTATTTCGAAATGTTTTTGTTTCCCACAAAGGATGACACTTGGAGACCAGTTATGGACCTTTCCTAGCTCAACACCTTTCTCAAGATTCCTTCCTTTTGAATGTTGTTTTCTTCAGACTTGTTTTTCCGCCTTATCCTACCCTAGGCTCTTCTGGTCTTTCTGGGTCATAAGGATGCCTATGTTCATATCCCCATTTATCCCCTTTTCAGGAAGTTTTTAAGTTTCTGTTTCTTCCTTGCATTTTCAGTTCTCTGCTTTGCCCTTTGGCCTCTTTACTGCCCCAAGGATATTCACCAAATGCCTCACATCTCTCATTGCTTTTTTAAGGATGAGAGGAATTCAGATCCTTCCATGTCTGGATGATCTCCTCATTCAAGCTTCTTCCACTGATACTCTGTTTTAGGATCTCCAGTTTACTATTTCCCTGTTGCAGAGTCTGGGGTTCATCATGAATTTCCAGAAGTCAGCTATGATACCTTCTTAGGATCATATTTTTCTAGGTTGCAGGCTTCAGACCATCCTCATGCTGACATCTTTGCCTGCCCTGCCCTGTCTCTTATTAGCTTTTTCCAGTCTCCTCCTCTTCTAGCTTCTTTCACAGCCAGGAACTTTTTCAGAGTCCTCGGGGTCATGGTTTCCACCATTCCCATGCTTCCTCAGGCCAGGTTCCAAGTGAGAAAGCTACAGAAGTACCTCAAGGTAGTGTGGCTCCAACACTGCCACCCCTTGGACTTCCCAGTTACCTTCCTTGTCTCAGGGTCGAGCTTCAGTGGTGGATTCAACAACTGTCTGTCAATCTGGGGCTTCCCTTCCAAGTTCAAGTCCCATCTCAAGAGCTCTTTACAGACACCTCAGACAAGGGATGGAGGGCCTCCTTCGGCTCGCTCAAGGTTCAAGGTCTCTGCCCTCTTCATCAAAAGGTCAGACCACATCAGTGAAAACGAGATAAGGGGTCTGCTCTTAGCTCTTCAGGATTTTAATTGCCTCTCTCATCCTAGGCCCCACAATTTTCACAGAGAGTACCACAATGATGTGGTATGTCAGCAAGCAAGGGGTTACAAGGTCCTATCTTTGCAGACTAGCTCTTCAGGTCTGGGATGTAGCTATCCAGTATCAAGTGACCCTTCAGTCAGTTTACCTTCCCCTGCAGTGCAATCTAGTGACAGACTCTTTGAGCAAGTCCAGCACACAGGCCTGACAAATGGATGCTTCACAGAGATGTGTTACTGGACATTGTCCATTGGTGGGGTATTCCTCAGGTAGATTTTTTGCCTCCCCTCTGAACAGACAACATCCTCTATTCTGTTCCACAGTCCTAAGTCCTCTGGCTTGGAAAGTGGATAGTATGTCTTTTCCTTGGAAGGGGACGTTTCTGTACACCTTCCTTGCTCTTTTTCTTCTAGCACAAGTCTTGCACAGGATCAGGCAGAACTCTTCCAAAATCTTGCTAGTGACTCCCTTTTGGTTCCGACAGCATTAGTTCCCCATCTTCCTCACTTGGCCTTGTGTAGTCACCACAAGTTACTTCACAAGTCGGATCTTCTCACATAAGACAAGGGGTCTCTTACTCATCCTTATCCATCCTCACTACTTGGGAGGTTTGGGAGGGCGGTCTAATGGTTAAGGTGTTTGCCTTACAAACACAAGGTGCAGGGTTTGAGTCTTACAAGGGATAATTGGCTAGGCTTAAAGTGGCTCGCAAGGGCAGTTAGCTTAGTACTAATCTTTGAACCTATGAACTTGTCCACTCTTCAACTAACAGTGTGAGTGGCAGGGTTTTGATCCTTTTTTCTACAGACTTGCATCAGGTATTGCAAGAGGCCAGGAAACCCACTACCAGGAAATTGTACATGTCCAAATGTAAGCAGTTTTCTGGCTGGTGCCCATCTCTCTCTCTCTCTCCATCAGGATCCCCTATCTGTGGAGGTTCTTCTGGCTCTGTCTTTATTTGTTTGATCTGCTCCATGCTAGGTTAGCATATTCTTCAATGAAAGCTCACCTGGCAGCAGTTTCTGCTTGTCTGCTCCTGACTCCTCTTTTGGTCTCTAGGTTTGAGGTCAAGCAATTTCTTTAAGGTGCCCTTCATATCAGGCCTCCCAGGAAGCCAGTTCTGCCTTCCTGGGTCCCCCATCCCCCAATTTTGTACTTGAAAAAACAACTCAAGCTCCTTTTGAGCCTGCTTTTTCAGCTTCCTTGCAAAATTGTACTTGGAAGACTGTTCTTTTGGCCCTTACTTCAGCTAAGAGTGTGTCTGAACTTCAGGATCTCATCTCTGTTCCTCCTTTCTTAGCTTTTCACAGAGACAGGGTGTCTCTTCATACTAATCCTTCTTTTATGCCCAAGGTGGTCAGTGAGTTTGTCCCTTATTCAGTCTATTCATCTTCCTTCCTTTTTTCCTTCTCCACAGTCTGAGAAGATTCTTCACACCTTGGATTTGCATAGACAGCTCAGATACTATTTGAATAAAACTAAAGTTATTTGCAAATCTGAGTAGCTTTTTCTTTCCTTTCATCCCAGGTCTTTGGGTTTGGCTATTTATCAGCAAGCCATTTCTTCCAGGATTTCTGTGGGCATTTCTTTTTGTTATTCTTTTCATGGTAAATGTCTTTGCTCTTCAGTAAAGGCTCATTCTGCCTGGGCTGTTGCCTCCTCTGGTGCTTTTTTTAGGAGTTGGAGACCAGTTCCATCATTGAAGCTGCTACTTGGTCCTCTGTTCATATTTTTAGTAAGGATTATAAGTTGGATGTTATTTCCAGGGCCAGAGCTGGCTTTGCCAGGGCTATTCTGCATGAGTTTCTGGAGGGCTCTTCCATGCCGTCCTTCTTCCAGGCTTCCTGTTGAGCTTTTATACTTTTCCTTAGGTTATGCTGCAACAGTGATATGGAAGGACATAGTACAGTTGTGTAAAACCTTACCATAACAGTAAATGTCCTTCTTTTCAGTGTTGCAGTATTCGCTTCCTCCCTTCTGCCCCCTCTGCTCTACCTATTCTTGCCTTCCTGGCTGAGAGGCTCCTCTTCTTTTTTTCCTCCTAGATGCACATGCTTTTCCTTGTCCCTGCAGACATTCTGTTCTTCCTGGACTTTTTCCCGTTGTGAGTGTGTGCATCCATAATCACCTTTATGCTGTTCACCTTGCATGCAGAGCGTACATGTGATGCAAGTCACCTACAAGTATTGAAGGCTTTTGTATACTGGCCAGACATTGGACTGTCCTTGGCAGGAGATCCCTTAGGATCTCTTTCCATTTCAGTGTTGCAGTGTTCATTACAATAGGGATCCCCTGCCAAGGGTGACCCAATGTCCAGCCAGTATACCAAAGCCTTTAAGTTGTTGTAAGGTACGCCGTACATCACATGTATGCTCCTTGTGTAGCACAGGGCATAAAGATAACTTCCAGCCATACCATCCTCAGAACTTCTTTGCCGCCAGTCCAAACTCCATATTTTGATCATCTGTCTGAACACCTCTTCCGTTGCTGGTTCATCAAACTGTTACAGATAAACCCAGTGGGGTTTTGTTGTCATATCTTACTTTTGCTATATTGTTGCATGGGGGGTTTCATTGTCATCCAAGAAGGGTAAATGCCAGTGTGGGAGACAGATTCCCCATTAAGACTGTCATGAACAGTGTCTGTTTTGCCTTGGCGCTTCTCACGACCATACATCCTGTTCTGTCAGGCCTTTATTCCCAAAACCCTTCATAGTAGGCTTTCTTCTTTGGCACTTTGTCTTGAGAATTAACATCTTAAGCTTCTTGCTAAAGACAAGATGGAGGGAAATTCCCACTCAGAGGGACAGCAGTCTGGGAAGAAGGCAGCCAAGAAACCTGTGTCAGAATTATCTTTTGTGCAGCCTCCACTGGATGCCCCTCCTGAAGCGAGTGATAGCTTGGAGGTTCACCCGGCTTCTTCATTGGATTCTTCTGACACGATCAGGTTGGAGGCCAGTGGAGATCCAACCTTTGGCTCGTCCGAGGCATTGCAGATGCCCATTTTGGACATTCATGGGGAACCGTGGTTTATTATCTCTGAGGGGCCTATGGGTGTTCCCTAAATTTTAGTCAGAGAGAAAGTCTCTACTACTATTATTGAATGCAGTCTGTGGTTGGAGCTTTCCAGATTTTCTAAGATGGACATTCCCTTAAAGAAAAAGGCAGAAGAATAAGCATATTTCTTCACTTCCTAAGGATCCACAGAGTGAATGGCAGTTCCTCACTTAGGGATTATTTAGTGCTTTGATCGCTTTAAAACCTCCTCAGGGAGTTACTGTTCCAGCCCTCCATGGTCCTCTACCCACTTTGAGACCCAGAGTACAGGATTCCTCTTAGGAGGAGGCAGATTCAGATGAGGAATCCCTTGCTTACTCCTCCCAGATTCCCTTTCCTTGACTTCTTGACTGTGGATCAGAAGAAGAGGAATCAAGCAGTCCTGATACTCCCTTTGAAGGGATTTCTTTTGGGGAGACTATCTCTAGGATAATGGAATTCTTTAAATGGGATTGTGCTCATGTTGCTGAGATACAAAACATGTATTATGAGCTACTGCAGATGGATTCTCCCAGACCTTCTGCTGTCCCTCCTGTTTTGGTTGCTTTGTAGGATACCTTTTCTAATACCTCTAAGGCTCCAGATTTTTAGCCCCCTGCCCCCAAGAAACCTAATAAGTTCTATAGGGTGTCTGAGGACTTAAGTTCTTGTACAGGTGTCCTTCTGCTGACCCCTCCGTGGTGTCAGTAGCTTCCGACAAACCTCAGTTGCTTCCTTCTTCTAAGTTACTGCCTTCTGATAAAGATAGCAGAGCCATAGAAAGGCTAGGCAAGAAGGTGTATACCTCTACTACCTTGGCGTTTAGGGCTGTTAATTATCAGACCTGTATGTCCAGATATGTATTTGCTCTGCTTTCACAGACCTGTGAGGTGATTTATGAACTTCCAGATTCTGAAGGTAAAGTGTCTGCCCTTTTCCTTTTAGGGACGTCCTCCTAGGTGGCACGTCATTCCATCAATTGTAGTTGTTATGCAGGAGATGCTTCTTCTAGGGCTGCTGCTTTTGGTTCAGTGATGAGTGGGTATTCTTGGCTTCAGCTTCAACCTTTGCCTGATGATATTAAGTCTAAGTTGATAGATGTCCCTCTAGATAATAAACACTTGTTTGATGAAGCTGCTGATAATTTAAGTCCCTTCAGGGCAAGGCTTTACAGGAACTTAAACGTGTTTGTTTCTCCTGTGTCTAAATTTCAGAGAAACTACCCCAGTTAGCCAGCTTTTGTTCACAGGCAATCTTACCCTCCTCCTAAAGGTAAAAAGGGTGGCAAGTAGGCTTCTTCTGCGAAGGCTACTCAGACTTCTGTGCCTCAGAAGTCTCCTTTTCCTGATAAACCAGGTGCAGTCTGACTATCCTACTCTTCCTAGCCACTTTCTTGTTTCTCTTTGCACCTGTTTTTCTCTCTCTCTCTCTTCCTGTTTGGCTAAATATTACTCAGGATTCATGGGTTCTATCCATTATCCGGTGGGGTATTGTATGGTATGGAAATCTAGTCCCTCTTTTAAGGGCATTCCCAGCCCCCTCAGGAATCCCTGTCCTTCTTCCCAGGGGTGGTTCAAGATCTTTTGATTCATGGTACTATTCAAGAGATGCCTGTGTCCGAAAGGGGAGGGTATACTCCAGAATGTTTCTAGTGCCCGGGAAAGAAGGTACCTGGAGACCAATTCTAGACCTCTCGCATCTAAACACTTTTCTGAAGGTGCTGTCTTTTTGAATGTTGTCCCTTTGTTCCCTGTTTTGCCTCCTCAGGCTTTTATGGTGTCTCTGGAACTCAAGGATGCTTATCTCCATATACTTAGTCATCACATTCAAAAAGTTTAGATTTTTCTGTTGCTTCCTGGCATTTTCAGTTCTCTGTTTTGTCCTTTGGCCTTTCTACTGCCTCAAGGGTATTCCCCAAATGCCTTGCTCCTGTGATTGCTTTTTGCAGGCTTCAGGGGATCCAAGTCTTTCATTACTTGTTTTTTGCAGGCTTCAGGGGATCCAAGTCTTTCATTACTTGGATGACCTCTTGTTTCAGGCATCCGCTCCAGAGAGTTACGAAATCTTCATTTTTCCATTTCCCATCTGCCTGGCATTCACAGTAAAGTTCAAAAAGTCTTTTCTGATTCCCTGTCAGGACCATGTTTTTCTAGAGTGTAGGATCCAGACTGTGCCTATGCTGGCATCTCTGCTTCCCCCAAGGTCTTAACACTCATTTTCTTTTTTCAAACTCTTCTTCCTGTGGCTTTTATAACAGCCAGAGAATTTCTGAGAGGTCCGAGGTTCATGGCCTCCACCATTCTTATGCTCCCTCTGGCCAAACTCCATATGAGAAAGTTTCAATGGTTTCTGAATCAGTCTGTTTTCAACATGCGCATTCCCATGAATTTGTAGTTCCTCTTCTGCCTTGTCTCAAGAAGGAACTTCAGTAGTGGATTCAGCAGTTGTCTCTAAATTCAGGGCTCCTTTTTCACCCCCCTCTTCCCTCTCAGGGGCTGTTCATGAATGGTTTAGATGTGGGATGGGGAGCAACATTTGGCTCCCCAAAGGGACAAAGTGTTTGGTTGCCTCTTCAACTGAAAGAGCACATCACTGTCAGAGATAGGAGCTTTTCTGTAGGCTTTTCATCTTCTCTTCTCCCTGGGACCTCTCAAGGTGTTTACAGACAATACAACAGTGATGTGTTATGTAAACAAAGGGTCTATATCAATTTGTCGAAGGTTCATTTTTGCAAACGTTTCTTCATCGACCTGAAGCCACCAAACGTTCACTTGAGTGAACCTTCACATCGGAAAAACATTTAAACAGGGAAAGGAAGCAGCTGACCAACACTATGACTATAACACACACTGCAGTATGTCAAACCCACCCAAGTGTGGTGGCTGTGCTCCCCAAACCCCCCCCCCACACCTCCTAACTTTATATACCAACTTTGAGGTTACACTACAGTATAGAAATGCTGGCTAACTTCTTCCTTTCCGTATGTAAATCTTTTGCGGATGTGAACTTTTGGAGAAGTGAACATCTGGTGGTTTTGTGTCGATGAAGAAAGGTTCGAGGAAATGAACCTTTGAAACTTTGACAAATTGATATAGACCCGTAAACACATGGGGGGGGGGGTGATGACAAGATTTTATCTTCTTTGTCGGTTGGTACTCCTGCTGTGAAAACTTGCTATCCAGTATCAAGTGACTCTTCAGGAAGTTTACATTCCCTCAGGTCAAAATATTGTGACAGACACACTGAGCAGGTCTTTAACTCAATCCCATGAATGGATGCTTCACAGGGATGTGTTTCTGGACATTTTCCACCAGTGAGGTACTTCTCAAATAGATTTTTTGCCTGCCCTGTGAACAGACAACTTCCTCTTTTTTGTGCCAGAGTCCCAGGTCCTCTTGTTTGGAAGGTGGACAACCCTGTCTTTTTCTTGGAAGGGGATGTTTCTTTATGCTTTCCCTCCCCTTCACCTTATTCCAAAAGTCCTGTTCAAAATTCAACAGGATGCTCCCAAAATCTCATTGGTGACCCCCTTTTGGCCAAGACATCATTGGGTCCCTCCTCTTCTGCATTTAGCCAAGCGTAATCATCACAAATTAACTCATAGGGTGGACCTACTCACAGAAGACAAGAGATCTCTCATCCTTTCCCACCTGTCCACTCTTCAGCTGGCACTGTGGGTGATAGGATTTTGATTCCACATAGACACCTTTTTTCTAAGGACATGCTTAGGGTCCTGCAGGAGGCCAGGAAACCCAATACTAGGAAATCCTACTCATTCAAATGGAAGAGGTTTTCAATTTGGTATCTTTCTCATAACCTGGATCCACTTTCAGTGGATGTTCATTTGGTTTTCTCTTATCTGTGTGAATTGCTCAGTGCTAGTTTGGCTTATTCTTCTGTTAAGGCCCACTTATCTGCTCTCTGCTTGTCTGCCGTTATGTCCTCCTTTAGCTTCTAGATTTGAAGCTAAACAATTTCTTAAAGGCGTTCTTCATATTAGGCCTCCCAGGAAGCCTGTTCCTCCTCCCTGGGATTTTAATTTTGTTTTGGAAAAATTGGCTCAGGGTCATTTTGAGCCTGCAGCTTTCAGGTTCATTGCAACATTGCTGTTGGAAGACTGCACTTTTGTTAGCCTTTACTTCTGCCAGACAGGTGTCTGAGCTTCAAGCCCTTATGGCTTGTTGTCCTTTTTTTTGTTTCATAAGGACAGGGTGTCCTTGTGTACTAATTCTACTTTTATGTCCAAGATGATAAATGAGTTGTCCCTTAATCAGTCTATTCATTTTCTCACTTTTTTTCCTTTTGCACAATCTGTCAGTGAGAAGGTGCTGCACGCATTGGATGTGCATAGACAACACAAATTTTATTGGGATAAGACTATTAGAAAATCTGATCAGCTCTTTGTTTGCTTTCATGGTAGGTCCTTAGAATTAGCTGTGTCCAAGCAGATTATTTCTTCTTGGGTCTCTAAAGCTATTTCATGTGAAGTTGTTCAATGTCGCCATTTGTTCTTACACGTGGGTTCGGAGCCGATCCAACGGCTCCGAGTCGGCCGCTTTCCAAGCTCTAGATCTCTGAGAAGCTCAAGACACAGTCCCTATCCCATGATGCTGTGCTGCCAAACCCCAGATCTAGTTTGCCACTGCAATGGATCTCACGCTCTTCGCAAGAAGTTCGGGCCAGTACCCTTTTTTTCTTGTCTTTTGACAGAAAATTTTCTATAACTGTGATAATTTGTGATATATATAATTGTAGTAGTCTAAATATTACTTGTTTGTGTTTTTTTTTAGATACTTAGCATGTGCTTTGTGTGTTTTCTTAGGAGTGGTTGCTCCTAGGCCTTTGACCGTTTCTTTAGTTGAGTTTTTGACAGGGCTCTGTCAGTGATTCTATCTGTTGTTTTTTTGTGAAATAAAGTTAAGTGAGTGTTCAGGGATCTGAACTTTTTTTTGTGATTCTTAGTGTTCTTAATAGCTGCAAAGTAGAGTTAGTGAGTGTTCAGGGATCTGAACATTTTGTGTGATTGCTAGTGTTCTTAATATTTGTAAAGTTCAGGGATCTGAACCGTAGCAATTGTGCTGTTTTCTCATTTTTTTACACGTCAGAAAAACAGAGATCAGGGTTCAAGCGGTGTGGCTGTGGACAGAAGAAGTCCATCACCGACCACCCCACCTCATGTGTTTATTGTTTAGGGCCTTTACACCTGCAAGAGGACTGTTCCATCTGCCACTTTTTTAGTGGCAGAGTTATGCTGGAAAGGCATAAAAAGCTCATCGATAGAGGCCTCTTAAAATCAGACTTCCTAGAGGCTTTAGATAAGTCTGAACAGACCTCCAAATCTTCAGAGGGGTCGAAGTCTTCCAAGATGTCATCGGAGCCCAAGTCTTCGGCTCCGAGCACCTTGGGGATGATTCAGTCGCTGGCTCCGAGCACCTTGGGGATGATTCAGTCGCCAGCTCCTCAGCCCTTGGAGCCGAGCACCGAACCTTTGCCTCGGAGCCAAGTCCCGAGTTTGGAACCGGTACCGGAGGTTTTAAAGTCTCTGATCCTTCGGTCAGTGGATTCTTCGACTCCTTCGACCCATTCTTCCAGGACCCTCTCGGATGTCGATGTGGACCGTGTGGTGCATTGATTCTTGGAGAACCCAGCCTTGGCCAAATTGCTTTTGGCTTCATCTCATCTGGCATCGAAGCCCGACACCCCCCGTCACGGTTTCTGCTCCTCCTCCGAGACCAATTGAGCCTTCGGAGACAGAAGGTGAGGACCTGATAGTTGTGGAACCCTCCAAGCTGAGGCCTATTCTGGTGCCTTCTGCCCCATTGACCTTGACATCTTCGGTTCTGATTGAAGGGTCTCCAAGCCGACACTCTCTCGCTGGTTCTGGGGGGGGGGTGGAACCGAGGCTTCTGTTCTGACTCTTCCTCTCGGGGCCTCGGTGCAGTTGAGCTTGGCTCCGTCCTCTGGTTCAGAGCCTGTGGTCTCGGCCCCAAGGAGACTACCGTCTTCTTCGGAACCAGCGGACTCCTTGGACCGAGAAACTGGTGCCTTTAATGCCATGAGGAAGGTCATGTCTGCTAAGACTTTTACCTCTTCAGACCCTTCCTCCTCCTCCCCTAAAAGGCCCCGTTCTGTCTCTACATCACAGGTTCCTACCAAACGTCGAGACCCAGAGCCTCAGGTAACCCCATCGGGTGATCCCTGCTCTACGGAGACTTCACCAGACGCCCCCACTGATGAAGTCCCTAGGAAGAGACTGTGAAAGAGGAGGCACTTGGATTCCCCTCAGGAATCCTTGACATCAGACACCAACTTAAAGGAATCAGAAGGGTCCCCCTCAGAGGATGTCTCATTTGCAGACATCCTAGAAATACTTAAGCAGAGGGGTGACTGGCAGTCTCTTACCCCTACTGAGGATCAGTCGGTGCTTCTGAAGGCCTTTGGGTCTCAACCTTCCACCTCCTGGGTTACTCCGCCTTTCAACGAATTAATGGACTTGATCATTCGAAAGGAGTGGGAGTCACCTGATTCCTTAGAACCGGTCCATCAGAGGCCCAACAAATTTATCACCTCCCCTCAGGATAAGTCCTTTCTTACAAAGAAAGTCCCCGTTGATGCCATGATGGTGGCGGCCACCAAGAAAGAGATGTCAGAGACCTCTTATTCTATCCATCCTCCTAATAGAGATTCCAGGATGATGGACAGATATGGGAAACGCATCTTTAGTTCTGCAACATTTGCAATGAGATCGCTTAACTATTTAATCCACTTTACCCGTCTTCAACGAGATCTCCTCAAAGAGCTTGGAGATACTCTACAGGGCAACACAGATGATGCTGTCTCCGAGAAAGTGACGGCACAGCTTAACACCCTTAATTCCATTGTAAACTCGTCCATGCGGCTCATTTCTTATGCAGCCGAGGGATCGAGCCAGGCAGCAGGTTCAAGCGATAGCTCTGCGGAGACAATCCTGGATGCGCTTATGCTCCTTTGCGGAAGCCTTCAAGTCTTCTTTTGTTAATGCCCCATTTGATGGCTCTTCCTTGTTTGGGCCTAAAGTCAAGGAGACACTCACTAGGTGTGAGCAGGAAGGAAAGACTGTATCTGCCGTAGGAGTCCATTTTTCCACCCCCACTAAGACCATACCCCAAAGGGCAGAAAGGTAGAAAAATGTGGTTCCGGAAGTCCCAAGGAGCTTTCCAGAACACACGTGGTAAACCCCCCTCCAGGGGCAGAGGAGGGGGGGTATAATGGTAGATGCCACCCAGGCGGTAGAGGGGGTCCGCAGAACCAGGGTGACAGGGAGCAGTTCCTTGGCAAGCCCTATCAGTGCTCCTGAGAGGAGGCCCAACCGTCCTGCTCTGGAGGCAGTCAGGGGTCGCTTAGCTTTATACCCAGACACCCGGCTAGGAATTACATCAGATTCCTGGGTAAAAAGCATAATTACCAGAGGTTACACCCTTTTCAGAATCTCCATCCATTCGTGCAAGAATCCCAGATGTTCCACCCAGTCTGCGGAATCTAGCAGCCATAGAAATTCAAAGGCTGCTGGAAAAAAAGAGTCATCCAGTCAGTCCCGGCAGACTAGATAGGATCCGGAACTTACTCCAGGTTCTTTTTAGTTCCAAAGAAAACAGGGGACTGGAGGCTCATCTTAGACCTCAGCAAACTAAATACCTTTGTCAAAAAGGAAAAGTTATGGATGGTCATGCTTCAGTCGATACTTCTGTTTCTCAAAACAGGCAGTTGGATGTGCTCGATAGATCTCAAGGATGCGTACTACCACATCAAAATGGCCAGGTCATCCAGAGATCACTTGCGTTTCTGGCTGGGGGCCAGTCACTACCATTTCCGAGCTCTGCCCTTTGGTCTCACCACAGCCCCCAGTGTGTTCACCAAATGCATGGCAGTGGTCACGGCTCACCTGAGACATTTAGGATTCCGGGTGTTTCCATATCTCGACGACTGGCTCCTCACCGTCACCACCAGGCATCAACTGATTCATGCCAGGGATTACACTATCAGCCTGTGCTCCCAGTTGGGCATAACCTTAAATTTCGAAAAATCTGCTTTATCACCATCGCAGCTTATTTCCTTTATAGGAGCACATCTAGACACCACCACCGCCCTGGTCAGATTGCCTCAAGAATGAGTAATCTCTTTACGGAACCAAGTATCCCTTTTGTTGATGGAAAAGAAATTCCCTGCATTCCAAGTTCTGAAGCTGTTAGGCACCATGGTAGCGACTCTCATAACGGTTCCTCTGGGGCATATGCACATGAGGATACTCCAGTGGTTGCTTTTCACACAGTGGTCTTATCAACAACTTCCAATGTCACACAAGATTCTGCTGACAAATACTTGCAAAAAGGACCTCCTTTGGTGGTTGAACAGCCACCAAGTTACTGTAGGTCGTCCGTTTGTACCCCCCCCCCTCCCACAGCCACAGTGAACCACGGATGCTTCCCTGATAGGGGGGAGGGCTGTGTCAGGGAAGAACTCTCCAAGGTACTTGGTCAGAGATGGAATCCAGTTTGCACATCAATGTCTTGGAGTTGAGAGCGGTGTTCCTAGCGTTGCAACACTTTCATGACTCTCTACCTCGAGAGATGATTGCAATGCAGGCAGACAACATGTCAGTAGTCTGGTACATCAACAAGCGAGGGGGAACCAGATCTTACCCCTTATGCCGAGAGGTCCTGAGAATTTGGCAGTGGGCTGTATCCACCGGGCGCTTCCTGATTGCAACGCACATCCCGGGGTCATCCAACATGATAGCGGACAAATTGAGCAGAGCCATTCTGTTGCCTCACGAGTGGTCCCTCAAAGAACAAGTGGCGGAAAGGATATTCTGCAAATGGGGCCAGCCTTCCTGCAACCTTTGTGCATCCCCGATGAATGCCAAATGCAGAATCTACTTTGCCCTGTACCCTCCACCGGGAGACATCCCAAGGTAAGCACTCGTACACGATTGGCCCTCGGGTCTCCTATATGCCTTTCCTCCATCCCCGCTGATCCCCAAATTTTTACAGAAAGCCATAAGCCTGAGAAGGACTGTTATTCTGATAGCCATGTTTTGGCCAAGGCAGATATGGTTCCCCTTCCTTCAACAATACCAAGTGGAAGAACCTTGGGTTCTGGACCCAGTGCCAGACCTTCTGACTCATTCGTCGGGAGTTCTTCACCCCTCTCTTGTATCCCTCAAACTGACAGCTTGGCTGCTCCATCTCCCAACTTAGCCAGGTCTCATGATTTGTCTCCCGCGGTTCAGCATATTCTGGTTTCCACTCAAAGTCTCCACCAGGAAACTATATAACAGCAAATGGAAATGATTTGGTCATTGGGCTTCTCAACATGGTATTGATCCCTTTATCGTCCCTATTCGTAGCATTCTGGAATTTTTTACTTCACTTTTCCATGGTGGTGTGGGAGCTGCTACTATAAGGGTTCATTTGGCTGCCATATCCAACTTCCATGTGGGATGCAGAGATTCTAACATTGTCACACAGATTATGTAAAGCCTTTTGGAAGGGGACTCATCACCTTCGACCCCCTATCAGACATCCGATTACTCCCTGGAATCTAAATTTGGTGCTGTCTTAACTCATGCTTCCCCCTTTTGAGTCTGCATCTTCTTGTCTTTTGAAGTTCCTTTCTTGGAAGACAATTTTTTTAGTGGCCATTACTTTGGTGTGTAGAGTTTCTGAACTTAAAGCACTCTCTATTAGGCTCCCATATTTGGTCTTTCACCCCGACAGGGTGTCTCTAAGAACAAATCCATCTTTCCTCCCGAAGGTCTCTTCCAAAGTGAACTTGAACCAGTCCATTGAACTTCCCACTTTTTTCAGGCATCATGCCAGTAAATTGGAATACATGTTGCATAAGCTTGATGTTCACAGACAATTGAGATTTTATTTGGACAGAACAAAATAATTCAGAAAATCAGATCAACTTTTTGTTTCCCATGCAGATGATAAAAAGGGCCTTTTGGTATCCAAAGTTACATTGTCCAAATGGCTTTCTGATTGTATAAAGTTAGCATATTCTTCATCCCATCAACCTTTAGAACGTGAAGTGAAAGCTCATTCTACCAGGGCTGTCTACGTCCTTAGCTCACGCAGCTCGTTTACCTTTGGACACCATTTGTGCAGCTGCTACTTGGTCCAAACCTCATACGTTTATCACTCATTACAAAGTGGACAGGGCCTCCAGGGACAGGGCTTCCTTTGGTTCCAGCGTTCTCAGGAATGTACTCCCGTGAGCCGGCCAGGATAAGGGTACTTGGGACGCTACCCATGTGTGCACAAACTGCGAGATTGAACAACTTCACATAAAGAAGTTATGTTCTTACCATAACGTTCCATGTGAGTTGTTCATCTCACCATTGTTCTTACACTCCCTCCCACCTTCCCCCTCCATGTTCTGGAAGAACGGGTATGGCTGGTGGACTGGTTGATCTTACTAGTATCCTCTTGTCAGCCAGGTTATCTTTTAACTAATTGTAAATAGTTAGTTTGTTATACTGGGTTGCTTAGTTGTGTTTCTTGCTGGGTTCAGCAAACTAGATCTGGGGTTTGGCAGCAGAGCATCATGGGACAGCTTCTCAGAGATCTAGAGCTTGGAAAGCAGCCGATTCGGAGCCGATGGATCGGCTCCGAACCCACGTGTAAGAACAAAGGCGAGATGAACAGCTCACATGGAATGTTATGGTAAGAACATAACTTCTTTTTTTGTTATTCCTTTCATGGTATGAGGCTTTCCTATTTTGTTAACACTGCTAGAGTTGTGAGTCCTTCTGATGATGCTTTTTTCAAGGGTTTGAATAATAACTCTATTTTTGAGGCAGCTACTTGGACTTCTCTGTATACATTTACTGTGCACTACAAGTTGGATGGAATTTCCAGAGCTAGAACTTGTTATGGTAGGGCCATCCTTCATAGCTTCCTTATTGAGCTCTGCTGGTCCTTCCTTCTGCCCCTCGTCATCCTGAGATTTGGCAGTCTCCCTGGTGTAATGAGTACTGAAACAGTGGCATGGAAGGACATAGTATGGTTGTGTAAAATCTTACCATAACAGTAGATATCCTTTTCTTCTTAGTTGCAGTATTCACTCCCTCTCTCTACCCCCTGGTCCATTTCTCTTCTGGATGTTCTTGATTACCTTTTTTTTTCCTTGGACTGGTGTTACTACTGGGGTCTCACTTCTGAGGGTGGTATGGCCGGATATGACCTTTATGCCCTATGCTATGCAAGCCACATACATGTGATATACCGTGTAGCTTAAAGCAACCTAAAAGCTTTGGTATACTGGCCAGATGACAGGCAGCCATTGACAAGGGGATGCATAGTGTAATGAATACTGCATCAGTGAAGAAAAGGACATCTACTGTTATGGTAAGATTTTACACAACTGTAATTTCTTTTTGGTGTGTGCCCAGTTATCAGCTGCCCTACTTAGCCATCATCTGGTGGTGGTGAGGGCATATAGAAAGGATAGTTACCTAATAAACTGGTAAACTTATGTGCTTATGATGTACAAAAAATTGGATTTCTCACTAAGTAGTCTGTCTCAGTCCACCTTCTGTTGCCACCTATATTTACAAAAGTTATATATGTGTGTGTACATTTACTGAACAAAACAAGAACAGTAGTAATCCAGAGTTTATAATTCATTCCTTGTTCTTAATTTGCACTGCTGAATGAGTGTGAAGTGCCCCACCTCCCTTGAAAGCTGGGTTTTGGCATCTTGTACACCAGTAATGCACTCCCATTTTGTACAGCAGTACTCCATAGCAGGTTGTATACCAGAAAAAAAGTCTTTTTAAATAATGGCTTGGAGTTGGAGCCCATCTTAACCCGCTAATGAACGTCTCAGTTTGTGCAAATTTCATTTTGGAAAGTGATTGTAGATTCCACGCTTTGGACCTGTAGGGGGCAGTAGGACGCACAACTGCAGTTGGCAACAGAGGTTGCCAGCTCCCAGAGACATTTGTTGAAATGTTGAGACTGAGTGGCACAGCAACAGCTGAGAGGATGGGTTTCACATGTAGTGCATTTTAAACTTGTTTGTTTTGTAATTTCTGTAGTTTATGGAATTCTCAATTGGGCCATGCCTCATTCATGTGTGTCTGCGCTGTTATGGCTGATTTCAGAAATATTGTAATCAGAATTAATTTCTTTCAGATGTCAGCACTGGACAGTTTTGTCAGCTGCTGAATTTCTTTCTTAGTGTAGTGCACAGTCTTGACCAAATCAAGTAGATTTCTGTATTTTCAGAATTGATTAAACTGTGACATACACAAAAATAGTTTTCTACACCATTTAGAAGATTTTTTTTATTTTGGCTATAATTTATCAGAATATACACCTGATTGATTTGTTGTGTTTTGTTTTAATTCTGCTGTTAATGAAGCCTAGTCATAAGTGTAAAGCAGAAATCAGGACAAATACTAGTTTGATGGCATGGTAACTGGGAGTCAGCCCTCAAGCAGGACCCAGGTATGAGAAGTAACCGTGGAGAGGACGGCCAATTGCAAAGAAGTAAATAGATGAATACTGACTCTAACACAGCATGGAAGAGGAGTGAGAATATATAAAAGCTGAAAATGAACTGACAAATGAAAAACTGAAGAAAAGAACACACTGTGAACAAGCACCAACACTTCACTCAGCTCGATGAAGAAATAAATGTAAAAAGCTGTTCTTATTCACTTTAATACCAAAACAAAATAAAATTAAGCGCTTTTTGTTTGGGAAATATCCAAACTTCTTCAGATGTAGAGCAAAAACAAAAACAGACAGCCCAGCAAAAATCCACTCTATATCATGAAGAGTTAATTGATGAATTGCCTACAAGTGGATCACAGCACTCATTTAAAATTACACTTGACAGTTGCATTGTTTTGCTAACAAAACCTAAAAACTTCGACTTTACAAACATCATGACACAATAGAAATTATTACTTTTGCTAAGAATAAATATAAATATATGTGCATGTGTAATAAAACTAACACCCATCCCTGACCTAATTACTATGCAGTATTATAGAAACATAATCTGTACAAAACAAGGCATATAAAAGCATACTATAAAAATTGTTGGTTCATAGGTTCATACTAGGCTATCTGCCCTAGGGCATTTATAAGCCTAGCCAGAGTGTGTTTGGCTTTCGCCACCCATTTTAAATTAATTTGGCTATGCCCTTTTTCGAGGTTAGTATACTGTGCCTCTGTCTAACAGTGACACAGAAGTGATAACCGGGGTAAACCTACGATCTCCCATCCACTCATCAAGATTCCTCTTGAAGAGAGTCAGTGAGGGACTCTGCCTAACCTGGACTGGGATTTTATTCCAGAGTGAAGGGAGCCTCTGGGTTATGAATCTGTCCCTCCAGCATGTCCTATTTATTTCAGTGCTGAGGTTCAAGTCTCTCGAGAGCGTAGCTCGATGGGATTTGGATTTTCTGAGGTGCAGCATGTCCATTAATTCCGGGTTGGACATGGCTTTATACGTCAGGCACAGATCGCCTCTGAGCAGGCGGTATGCCACTGAGTAGAGCTGGAGTTTCTTTAACCGGGCAGCATTTGGCATCTGTTTGAGCCCTTTGATCCTCTTGGTGAGGTACTTTTGGGGTCTTTCCAGTTGCTGCAGGTGTCTGGTAAGGTACATCCCAAAAGGGGCATTGTACTCAATTATGGGCCTGATGAGGGATGAGTAAAGAGGCACGATGACCTCCCCTGATCTAGATGTGAATCCCTTCATGATTAGGTGGGCTATATAAAATGTTTTTCTAACCACTTTGGCCACGTGGTTGTCAAATGAGAGATTGCTATCAACTTGGGTCCCCAGGTCCCTAATTACTTCTTCCATACTTAATGGATTACCACCTATGTGGTAATTTGTGGGCACTTTGTTTTTGCCAAAGGGGATGACTATACACTTTTTGGCATTTAGCTTGACGCCATGGCTCTGGCACCAGTTGTCTGTTTTTATGAGGCCCTTTTGGAGGATGCTTGTGTCGGCTGGAGAGTCGATTATGGCGCCATTTTGCAGTCATCTGAGAACTTGGTCAGCCACAGTCCTTCCGTGTTGGCCTGTACCTCCGAGAAATATATACCGAACAAGAGAGGTCCCAGGACTGAGCCTTGTGGGACACCACTTATAACTGGTTTAGAGTCTGACATGGCTCCAGCAATTCTAACCATGTGAGTTCTGTCCTTGAGCCAGTTTGCAACCCATCTAGTGACATAGGGGTTTATATTTAAGCTGGTGAGCTTATCTGTAATGCCCAAGTGGGGTATTGTATCGAAGGCTTTTGTGAAGTCCAGGTAGGCTGTGTGGACCACCTTCCCCTCGTTAATGGCCTTGGTGACTGTTTCAAAGAAATCGACCAGGTTTAAGAGGCAGGATCTGCCCTTAATAAAAGCCGAACTGTGTAGGATCCAATGTCTGTAGGTCCCCAATATCTTTATTTATGAGGTCCATGATGATCCTTTCCATAGCTTTGCAGACCAAGCTAGTCAGGCTTATGTTGCGATAGTTTCCAGGATCTTTCGAGGCACCACCTTTGTGGAGAGGGACCACTGTTACTGTACGCCACTCTTTGGGTACATATCCTGTAGTAAGGCTGAGATTGAACAGTAGTTTTATGTTTGGGTTTAGCTCTTCTTGGAGTTCATGTAGGATGCAGCCCGGGACACCGTCTGGTCCCATTGATGCTGTGTTTTTTGCTTTGGAGAGGGCGGCTCTTACCTGAGCATCTGAGATGTCAGGGGGGCAGCACACTTCTGGGATAGATATTTGCCCTTTTGGTGGGGGTGGGGAGAAGTTTGCGCTTTACCTGTCAGCTAGGATGTTGGCAATGTCTGTGGGCTCGGTGTATTTTTTGTCATTTTGGACTAATTCTGAGCATATCTGGGAAATACCACCCAGGTTCCTGACATAACTAAAGAAAGCCTTGTGATTATCCTTAGTGTCCTGTGCAATTTTTCTCTCTAAGCTGGCCTTAGACGATTTTATGAGTGCCCGTAGTTTTTTGCGAATACTGATCAGAGATGCCTTCCCTTTTGGGTACTTTGCTCTATCATGTAGTAGGTTCCTCCTTCTATTGTATAGTTTGTTTATGGCTGGGGTTCACCAGACAGGATGTCTGCCTTTGGAGGATTGGGTCTTGGTTTTATTTGGGATTTTTATGTGTAAATATTTATATTTGTACTTTTTATATGCTATTATGCTGCTTTAAATAGCAAACAGTCACATCAATTGATTTATGATTAATTACTAAGAAAAAGCGGGAAATTAAGTGTTTTAATTACTTAATTACATAATTAGTGTTCTTATAAAAGTGCATGAATTTTTTATTTTGATTGTAACCTGAAGAAGCATACCTGGTTGTATGCGAAAGCGCTTGTTATTCCTTTACAATAAACAGCTTTTACTACATCGTGGTGATCCTTGTTTGGTGTTCCTGAGATTTTATTTGGGATTGCATGATCCATGCATTCCTGAAGGTGTTCATAGAATGCGCGTATAAAGGATTCTGCGGTCTGGGCTGTATTTTCCACAGGCCCGGGCCTCGGTTTTGAGGAGTGTGAAATTTGCTTTAGAGAAGTTTTTCACTGTGGTTTTCTGGGCAGGGGGTGGGGTCGGGATTTGAATATCCAGTGAGATTAGTTTATGGTCTGATCTTACCAGTGAGGGATACACTTCTGGTCTGGAGCATAGAGTCCCCATGTTGGTGATGATCAGGTCCAGTATGTTTTCCCCTCTTGTGGGAGTGGTAACAAGTTGTTCCATAGCATTTGAGTTTATAAATTCTAGGAACCTTTGGGCTAGGGTGTTGGAGCTAGAGTAATGCTCCCAGTCTATGTTTGGGTAGTTGAAGTCGCCCAATATAATGGTGTTTGGAGAGACCTTCATATTTTCCAGTGTTCTCAGGAAGGCCGAGTGGGGTTCCTGGGTTTGGGAGGTTGGTCTGTAGCAGGCTGTAAACTGGAAGGCAGTTTTACCCACTGTTAGTTGCACATGGATAGTCTCTGATGCTTCGTGCTGTGCCAACAACCTGGAGGTGTGGGTATCTTTGACGAATATTGATACTTGTGGTTGGGGCCAAGTTTTGGGGCCGAAAAGCATGGTATGAGGTATAACCTGGTAGTGCTGGGGTGCTCTCGGCAGCCATGAACCAGGTTTCTGTTACTGCACAGATATCGATGTTCTCCATGCTAAGGAGAGTTTCGAGTGCATGCATCTTGAGGTTTAGACTTCTGGCGTTGAGTAGCATTACTCTTAGTTTCTTATCCCTTGTGATACCTATGGAGGTGGGTTTGTCTTTTGAGCCTTGCCTAAAAAAGGCACTATGGGGGTGGCAAGAGCCTTTGCCAATATTCGAAAGCCCAGGGGTGACAGGTGCAAGCCGTCACTAGCGAAGCATCGTGACTTGTCGAGCATGTCATCCCAGGCTGACAGGCATTGGATCCTTTTGAATGACACCAATATTTAAGCCAGTTGTTGAAATTGATCATCTTGTCTTCATATTGTGGCATCATTCTTGGTGAGGGTAAGATGCTACTCAAGGTCAGGGTCATACCGGCCTGGGCTACATGCTCAGAGAGCTCCTCTATGTCTCTCTTCATGTAGTCCAGGGAGGTACATCTCTGGTCATTCACACCAGCATGGACAATGACTGAGTCATATTTGTACTTGCCTTGGAGTGACCTGAGTGCTTGTGTTATGTGGCGGATCCTAGCGCCTGACAGGCAGCTCACCGTGACCTTCTCCTTGTTCAGCCTGGTGAGCAGGATGTCAGTGTGCCTGACGATAGAGTCACCTGTTACAAGTGTATCAGGTGTGTTTAGCCTTAAGAGCTGTGACTGTTCAGCACACTGGCTTTGTGAGCTATGTGTTGCACGTGTTTTGTTTTGGGGTAGCGATTGCTTGGGTGTCTGCTTTGGAGGTCTCTGCTGCTTAGGCAGATTTTTATTTAGAGCCTCCGAGTATGTTTTTGTGTGTTTATGTGTTTGGTTTGCTGTCGTGGTTGGTCTATGTGAGACTGGAATTGTAGTGAGTGTGGTTTCCTTCTCCTCCTGACTGGTTATGCCAGTACTGAGTTGAGAGAGCTTAGCCTCCAGTTTGGCTATATGGTTGCATCTCTCACAGGTGTTGGAATTTGTTGGGAGGAGGAGAGGGTTGTCTGTGTACATGAGGCAGTTGTAACATTGCCTTAAGATTCCCAGATTCACCAGCTGGACCGGAGAGGAGATTGACAACTGACCTTTGGACATGCTAGAATAGTATTGGGAATTCCTTTATAATTGAAAAAAAAGGGCCAATGGGGAACAAGGTACTCAAGGGGAGTTTGTGAGGGTGTAGTGCTTTTATTTTTTTAGTGCTGACTTATATAATTGCTTTAGTGAGCAAGTGCCAGGCTTTAGGGTGTTTATTATGAGAACTAGATCAGTTCTAAGTGAAAAAGTGAAGAGCAGAATTTATGGAGCCGAAAATGGTTTAAAGCCAATTAAGTGGCGCTGCCTGATGCTGCGCTATGCGCAAAATCGCAGAAAGCCGCGCTAAAGCGGGTTTTATACAGGGGGACTTGAAAGAGCTAGAAATTGGCCCAAAATGACCAATTGACTACCACATTCTTGTGCTGGGAACACTCGTCCAGGGATAGATAGGCTGCTCTAAGCTCCCCACTGCCACTGGTGAACAAAGAAGCCTCCCTTTATCCAAGAAAGGAAATGGGCAACACAGGAACTTTCCAAAAGTCCAGAATACAGCAAAGACTTTTATCAGGTTAGCAGTCGCTCTTTTAGCCTCTCTGCTGCTAGCACAACTCTGCAGGACCACGAGGAGCTTGGCTGAGTAGTAACAAGCGCAAAAAACGCGCCAAAGCGGGTTTTATACAGGGGGACTTGAAAGAGCTAGAAACTGGCCCAAAACGGACAATAGACTACCAGATTCTTGTGCTGGGAACACTCCTCCAGGGATAGATAGGCTGCTCTAAGCTCCCCACTGCCACTGGTGAACAAAGAAGCCTCCCTCTATCCAAGAAAGGAAATGGGCAACACAGGAACTTTCCAAAAGTCCAGAATACAGCAAAGCCTGTATTTGGACTACTCTAGGTCAGGAAAGATGGGAAACAAGGATAATTTTTTTTTCTTTTTTTTGCAACAAACAGCAGGAAAATGCAATAAATATGTAACACAGGCTAGCGCATTTGAGTGTGTAACCTCAACAGGTAAATGCATGACTTCATTATTTCATATTAATACTTTGTCAGTAAAATAAATAACCAACCATCCAACCAAATAGCATGTAACAATACCTAGGAAATTACCTAAAACATTTTTACCTAAGCAAGCTTTTTAATTTTAATATACTTGCTAAAGAATAAATTTCATTAATACCTGGGGGACACAGGAGTTTAGTAACAACTGCCATTTCAATTCATGTTTTTCGAGGTGTAACTTAACAATGTTACTATCTAAATACCGTGTGCATCTACCTGTGTTATGACTATAAATTTAAAACCATGGCCGTGGTTATCTTTACAGTGCCTAGCTAGAAAATTATCCATTTTTTGTCCAAAGGATAGGAGTGGCAATGGGGTCCCCTTGTGGAGCCAGTTTTGCGAATTTGGTTATGGCCTTTTGGGAATCAAATTATGTATTTACTAGTCAATGGATGAAAAATATTGTTTTTATACTAGATTCCTGGAAAATATTTTTATGATTATTGATGGTGATATGACCTTGGCTATCAATATTGTTGATTTTTTCAACAGTTCGGTTGAGTTTTTGAGGTTTACCAAGGATTATCAGGAATCTTCAGTCCATTACTTGGATGTGGAACTTACAAAAAATATTCAGAAATCAAAATACACTGCAAAGATTTATAGAAAGAGTACTTATTCAAACTCTTGTTTTGCATTTCTCTAGTGCACATCCTTTACAACAGAAAAAATCTGTTTTTAAGGGACAATTGGTTCGAGCAGCACGGATGGTTTCCGGTGAAGTTGACTTTCAACAGGAATGTTTAAATCTTAGGAATATGTTCCTTAACAGGGGTTACCCTTCCAAATTTTTGGTTGGTATTATAAATGAAGTTCAGTTAAAAAGGTCCCAAGGTGTATACAAGCCTATTTTGAACAACTGTCCTATTAATGAACCATTTAATATAGGCACCTTGAGTCCTCCCCTTACAAATGTGGTCAATGAACTAGAGGAAGGAATCACCAGAAGAGGACTTACTCAATTTCGTTTGTTTTTACATACAGCCCTGAGGCTGAGGAGATTAGGTCAATAGTTAAAAAATACTGGCATCTCTTCTCAGTGGATAAGGAGATCTCTGCTAAATTGGGGGAATCTCCGACTATTACATATAGGAAGGGACAGAACCTAAAGAAGTTGATGGAAACTACCATAAAACCATCCAATAAGCATGTAGGAATGTATAGGTGTGATGCATGCAGATATTGTATTTATATTGAAACAGGTAAAAATTTTCGAGTAAGGAACTACAATTTTTATACTAGGGACAAGTTCAATTGTAATTCCAGGTCAGTTTGCACAGTGCAATGCATGTCCAGCTTTCTACGTCGGTAAGACCGATCATAGATTGCGTAACAGGATTTACAAGCACATGTATGCTATTAGTAAACAAAACATGGATAATGCTCTAGCTAGGCACTGTAAAGATTACCACAGCCATGGTTTTAAATTTAGAGTCATAACACAGGCAGATGCACATGAGAATGTGAGGTATTTAGATAGTAACATTGTTAAGTTACACCTCGAAGAACATGAATTGAAATGGCAGTTGTTACTAAACTCCTGTGCACCCCCAGGTATTAATGAAATGTATTCTTTAGCAAGTATATTAAAATTAAAAAGCTTGCTTAGGTAAAAATGTTTTCGGTAATTTCCTAGGTATTTTTATATGCTATTTGGTTGGATGGTTGGTTATTTATTTTATTTTATTGACAAAGTATTAATATGAAATAATGAAGTCATGAATCAACAATTTTTATAGTATGCTTTTATATACCTTGTTTTGTACAGATTATGTTTTTATAATACTGCATAGTAATTAGGTCAGGAATGGGTGTTACTTTTATTACACTTGCACATTTATATTTATTCTTAGCAAAAGTAATAATTTCTATTGTGTCGTGATGTTTGCAAAGTCTTGAAGTTTTTAGGTTCATTTTGGTTTTGTTAGCAAAACAATGCAACTGTGAAGTGTAATTTTAAATGAGTGCTGTGATCCACTTGTAGGCAATTCATCAATTAACTCTTCATGATATAGAGTGGATTTTTGTTGGGCTGACTGTTTTTGTTTTTGCTCTACATCTGAAGAAGTTTGGATATTTCCCAAACGAAAAGCGCTTAATTTTGTTTTGGTATTAAAGTGAATAAGAACGGCCTTTTACATTTATTTCTTCATCGAGCATTTTGTTTTGGTATTAAAGTGAATAAGAACGGCTTTTTACATTTATTTCTTCATTGAGCATTTTGTTTTGGTATTAAAGTGAATAAGAACGGCTTTTTACATTTATTTCTTCATCGAGCATTTTATTTTGTTTTGCTATTAAACAGAATAAGAATGGCTTTTTACATTTATTTCTTCATCGAGCTGAGTGAAGTGTTGGTGCTTGTTCACAGTGTGTTCTTTTCTTCAATATATAAAAGCTCACATCACAGAAGTGACAAGCCTTTATGTGAAACAAGTATTCAGATTAGAAACAAAATATGTTTTTAAATCATGATTTACAAGGACTGTTTTACATACTCTTTGTCTTGTTTGCCTGATTTGACATCTTTTAACTTCATTCCTATGTTATCCTTGAAGCTGAAAATGAAATGATATTGTTTACAACAGCCCCTTCTGCAGGCTGACTCCTTTCAGGACTTTGACAGTTTATGCTCTTACACTAGATAATGTGACATCACTAAAAATAATCTGGTCTGCTGTGGGATCATTTTACTGAAGTCATTAAAATCCCTTTTTTTTCAATCACCTTTATTGAATTATCACTTGTGACAGAGGCAAATTTGCCGTCATATAAAAATAATCAAATTATATTAACATAAACATTATACTTCACATATACTGCTATACATCATATAACCTACGCAACATTACATAACATATTTAATTTCTGCCTTTTTTGGACGAGAAACATCTTTATTAAACTATTACTTGCTATATATGCAGTCATACATTTATATAAATTAAATCAAACCATACTGACACACTCCCAGTTGCAAACATTATACATCACTTATAATCTACCCAGTCTTTCTCTCTCAAACATTACATAGCTCTTTTAAGTCCTGCTGCCTTTTAGAACTCATTCCTCCCTTGTATATATATTGTTCCCACAATTCCCATTTTTCCTATGTCGTTTGCTTCTACCATTTTCTAAATATTTTAATTCCAATTGTTTTATCTCTGTTACTATATTCACTACTTCCAGTATAGTTGGTTTACAGTCTGATTTCCATTTTCTAGTAATAGCTTTTTTGGCAGCCACCATTATTAGACACAGCAAGGCCTTACCATGTCTAGGCAATTCTGATTCTGTATCATACCTCAGAAAAATCATCTCCCTCATCAGACCAGTCTGCCCACCCAGCATTCTCTGATAGTGCATCCCGCAGGGAATCTAAAGTCCGCCAACTCACCACACTCCCAGAAAATATGTTCCCAATTACATCTTTTTTCCCCCCTTCATACTTCCAACATTTACTGTCTGGAGTCTTCTTGGGGGTATAAAAATATCTATATAAACATTTACAGGCAAAAAATCCTAAATCTTCTAGATTTTGTTGCATATTTGAGAGACATGCATATATTCTCTCATTGGTTCTTTGTGAAGTGCTTGTCCAGTCTCTCTTTCCAACACTTTCTAACTTCCTCTTATTGGTTCTAATAGTTATCATGCAATATTTTACATGCTGTATGAATTATTCCTTTTTTAATGGCAGCTTCTGTTCTAAATTCTTTTAAAAACTCTACCAGTGCTTATATGTCATTCAGGAGCCCCCTATTTCTTTCTTTTTGCCTATACTCTGATATCAATCCCTGATAGGGAAGGCAATCTCTAACCTGCAGTCCAAGTAAATTCTTGGCGTCTTCCCAGTCTGTCATCCTTCCCTCTCTAGTTATTTGCTCACAATACTTTGGTTCCTTTGTCGGTTTTCTCCAGTAAATTCCGGCCTCCTCTTGTGTATTGTCTGTATCCCTAATTACAATCATCCCTATTGGCAGAATCTCCTTTCTCCATTCCCGTGTTGGTTTAGTTCTTAGAATGACTTCTGTTATTGTATGGATATAATATTCTGCATGATTCTTCTTCTTCTTGAAGGTCTGCATCCAAAATCCAGTCTTTCCTTGAGCTTCCCCCATGTTTCATCATCATCCCTTTCCACTTTGAATTATAGTTTTCTGCTTGTGCTATGTATAGGAGTCTTAACTGAGTAGTTCTGAAATATCCCTTCAAATTGGATAATCCCAATCCACCCTGCTCTACTGGAAGAATCAGCTTGTTCCACTTGACTCTTGCTGTCTTCCTCTCCCAGATAAAGTCCTTCAGCTCTTTATTAATTGCTACCCACAACTTCTCATGTGGTTGATAATACTATGCCTGGCCTGTGTATAAGACTAAAGGGACTAAAAACATTTTAACTGCTTGTATCTTACTATCCATATCCATATAACAAAACTTCCATTTTCTCAATTTTTGTATTATTTTGTAGTGTCTTCCAAATATCCTTAGCTGCCACACTAGAACAATTTTTAAACCTTTCTTCTAAATACTTAATTTTATCATGTCCCCATAAATATGGGTATTCCTGAACCAGTTCATGTGTGGGTACATAATTTACCGCTGTTGACTTTGTTTTAGCTTCATTAATTTTGTATCCCAAAAAGATCTGAAACTATCACAGAATGTTCCACAACACTGTAGTGTCTTTCTGGTTTTGTCGGGTACAAAATAGTATCATCTGCAAATAAAGCTAGCATGTGAAGTTGTTCTATCTCACCGTTCATTCTTACAGATGGGTTTGTTGCTGGCCTACTACAAAGCTTGAGGTCTTCATACTGCTGGAGGCCAAGTCCCTTTCCCATGATGCACCTAGAGTTACCTCAGATCCAGTTTGCCGCTGCAGTAGATCGGAGGGTCCTTGCATAGCTCGGGCCAGTACAAAACTTCTACAATTTTATCTGAATATTTATTTATTTATTTCCAGTTTGTTTGCCAGGATAGTCCATTGGGCCACGAATAGCCCGTTTTCAATGGAGTCCTGGGGAGAAAAGTTCCAGAATAAAACAGAAAAAAATCAAATAAAATCAAATAAAAGAATAAAACAGATACATAATAGTAAGACAAAGGATGCAGAGTACCAAAAATAGAATACAGTACATATAATTGATACAATGAAAAGTTGTTAGAAGTAAAAAAACAAACATCTTTTTTTTTCAGAAAAAATCCTACTATAATTGCTATAGCTAGAGCTTATAAAAACTCTAGGAGTTTATTTACAGAGTGTAGTAGCTTGTGGAGAGAGAGTAAGTTAGGGAAACTATGTAGGATGGGAACAAGAGCATTCCCACTGTGAAGAGAGGTATGTGTGCAGTAAGGATTTGAAGGCAGAGAGACTGCTAGTGGTACGGATGAGAGGTGGGAGAGAATTCCAGTGTCGTGCTAGAGAAAAGGATATAAGATGTTTACCAGGAGCATGGGCAGGTTTATGCAGTTCTATTAGGTTTTGTGATTTAGACCTTAGACATCTGTTAGGTTGATGAATTTGAAGAGTAGAGGCAAGAGAAGGGCAGAGAGAGGGGCGAAAGATAGTTGATTATAAGTGAGATAGTTGGGTAGTTCAGTTCAGTTGATATGGGGAAATACAGTGATGGGTAGGGGATCTTTGACCAGTTGCAAACTTTGAGATTTTATAGTAGCAGGAGGCGAGTTTAGTCTTGAGGGAAGATTGTAGACTAGTGAGGATAGAGGCGCCATAGAGGAGGGGAGGGATAAGGTATGTAGTAGCTAGAGCAAGCCTAGAAGAAGGAGAGATATAGCGGCTGTGGCGATAGAGTAGACCTAGCTTCTTATGGGTTGTTTTGATATTTGCATGTATGTGGCTGTCAAACTTCAGTTGATTGTCGATAAGGACTCCTAGTAGTTTAGCAGTGGGGACTATTCCGAGGAGAGTATTAGTTTGGCTAGTGACAGAGAATGAGGTTTTATCTAGGGTGATGGCTCTAGATGGGGTAAATAACATTAGCTTAGTCTTGATTGCATTGGGTGCCAAGTCGTTGAGTCGTCAGCGTATTGGATGAAGTTACAGTTAGGAATGGCATGGTGGAAGTCATTTATGAAGATACTGAAGAGTAGGGGACCCAAAATTGAACCTTGGGGTACACCTGTGGGACTGATTAGGAAGGGGAAACTAGTTTTTTCCATTTGACTGCTTGTTGTCTGTTAGATAGGTAACTGGTAAACCAGATGATAGTAGAGTGGGAAAGGTTAAGTTTAGATAGTTTAGTGAGGATAAGGTTGTGAGAGATGGTGTCGAAGGTCTTTGAGAGGTCTAGTAGGAGGGTGGACACAATGTGACCAGTGTCACGGTAGTGGTGCTGTGGCCTGGTGGGAATCCATGTTGTGTGGGGTTGAGCAGGTTATTATCTAGGAGGTGGGGTAGAAGATGAAGGTGGATGCACTTTTCAAGGAGTTTAAAAATGGGGGATAGGATAGCAATTGGACGGAAGTTGGAGATGTCATTGTTGTTTCCTACTTTATGGAGTGGAATAATAAATGTTTTTTTCCAGAGCCGGGGATGTGGCCTTCTAAGATTGATCTATTTATTAGTATGGAGATAGGATAGGCTATGGCGTCTGCTGCTATTTGTAGGAAGTAGTATGGTATCTCATCAGGGGCATTGGAACATGGTTTCAGTTTTAGAAGTAGTTTCTCGATGTTGGAGGTGGGGATGGGTTTAATAGAAAAAGGGGCAGGTAGAGAGCTAGCATTAGAGGAGGATAAAGGGGTATAGAGGAGTGGGGTTATTAGAGAATGATGATGTTAGTTTAGCTATGGAATCAATGAAGAATGAGTTAAATTTGAAGGCTAATTCACAATCAGAGGCATTTGGGTCTGGGCATGGGTTCTCTTTTTTACCTGGATTAAGGAAAGAGGAAATTCCATTCCAGAATTTTTTTGGATTAGTATTGTAGTTGGTTTCGAGTGTGGAAAAGTAGGCTTTGCAATCTGAGGTAAGTTTTTTTGCTTTGTTATGAAGCATTTTATATTTATGTAGCTTAGCTCTTGTAGCTTTATTGTGTGTATTCCCTTTCCTTGGTGTGCCCTTTCTTGATTAGATAATAGCTCTCTTTGGCCTCGTTTTTTTTACTATAGGCCTTGCTATATTTAGTGTAGTTTAATTAGTAGTTGTGTGCCTTTGAATAGTGACAGTTTGTCACAGCCTTTTGATATATATTTAGATATATAGGTATTAGAGTGCTTAGATAAGTAGTTATAGTGTGTGTGTGCTTAATAGTATATTTAGCCCATAGTTTTTAAAGGGCTTATTTGAAATAGTTTTTGGGTGTGTCTTGTTTATTACAGTACCCTTTCTTCAAACTTAGAAATAAATAAATAAATAAAATAAGAAGATTAGTCAAACTGTCTTTTCAAGAAGCTTTGAGTGACCAGGACAGGTCTAGAAAATCCTCAGTCTTCTAAGGCTTCTACTTCTTCAGAAGTTAAGAAATCTAAGAAACCTTTGACGTCGGCTCCACAGCCCTCAGAGCCGAGTGTCTTGTCTTTTTGCAGCCTGTCCCCAGTCCTGGAACCAGTATCTGAGGTACTTAAATCGCCGATCCTTCAATCAGTGCCCCTGTCCATCCATTCATCTCTGTCCTCAATTAGCCTTTCCAATTTGGATGTGGATCATGTGGTGCAGTAGTTGCTACAGGAACCGGTGTTTGCATAATTTTTATCGGCTCCGACCCAAGTGATTTCGGAACTGAAGACTGTATTATCATCTACTTCATTTCCTCCTCCGAGCCATGCTGGTCCTTCAGAGCCGAAGGAGTCGGACTTGCTGATTGTTGAGCCTTCAGAGCCAATGCCTGTTCCAGTGTCATCAGTTCCATTTACTCAGACTTCCTCGGCTCTGAATGAGAAGTCAAGGAGCCGTCACTCTCCGGTATGTCCGGGGAGGATAGTTGGACTGACATGTCGATTCTGACTTTGCCTCTTGGGGCTTTGGTTCAGATGAGTTTGGCTCCTACCTCTGGTTCAGAGCCCACAGCCCCGATGCTGGGGGAATCGATGGTTTCCTCAGATCCAGCGGTCCCTTCTCATTGGAGCAGAGGTGCCTTTGAAGCCATGAGGAGAGTTATGTCTCCCAAGACATCTACGTCTTCAGGTCCGACTACCTCCTCCTGAAAAGCACGTGTCCGCTTCTGCTTCACAGATCCTTTCTATGCGTAGAGACCCAGAGCCTCAGGAAGCCCCATTGGGTGGCCCCTGCTCTTCCGAGACCTCACCAGAAGTTCCCACTGATGAGGTTCCCAGGAAGAGAATCTGTAAGAGGAAGCACTTAGACTCCCCACAAGAGTCTCTCACATCTGATACTGACTTGGATGAATCAGAAGGGTCCCCACGGTCCCCGTCTGAGAACATCTCATTTGCTGAGATACGAGAAATCCTTAAGCAGAGGGGTGACTGGCAGTCCACCAACCCTATTGAAGACGAGACGGTTCTCCTGAAGGCTTTCAGGTCTCAACCTTCCACCTCTTGGGTGTCCCAGCCCTTCGATGAGCTCATGGAGCTGGTCTCACGAAGGGTGTGGGAGTCTCCAGACACCATGGAACCTGTCCATAGGAGGCCTAATAAATTTATTTCTGCCCCCCAGGAAAAGTCTTTTCTTATCAAGGGAATGCCAGTTGATGCCATGGTGGTGGCGGCAGCCACCAAAAAGGAGATTTCGGAAATGTCTTCCTCTATCCATCCTCCTAACAGAGATTCTAGGATCATGGATAGATACGGGAAGCGCATGTACAGTTCAGCAACTTTTGCACTGCATTCACTGAACTATCTCACTCATATTATGAGATTGCAAAGAGATCTCCTAAAAGAGCTTGGAGATGTTCTTCAGGGTACATAGCCACAGGAGCTTCAGATAAAGTTGCCTCCCAGCTTGCTACCCTCAATTCCATAGTGAACTCATCCATGCGCCTCATTTCTTATGGTGCTGATGGAATGAGTAGGGCACCGGGTACAGGAATTGCTCTTAGGAGACACTCCTGGATGCTCTTGTGTTCCTTCGCGGAGCCCTTTAAGTTATCCTTTGTCAACACCCCTTTTGATGGCTCATCCCTTTTTGGACCCAAAGTCAAGGAAACTTTAACCAGGTGTGAACAGGAAGGAAAGACTGTCTGCCGTCGGAGTCCATTTTTCCACTCCTACCAGACCCTACCCCGAGGGTCCAAGGGGAGGAAGGATGTGGTTCCTAAAAGCCCAAGGAGCCTTTCAGGACACACTTGGTGAATCCCCCTCGAGGGGTAGAGGCAGGGGCAATAATGAAAGATGCCGTCCTCGTGGCAGAGGGGCTCTGCAACACCAGGGCGACAGAGATCAGTTCTTTGGAAAGCCCTACCAGCGCTCCTGAAAGGAGGCCCGACTGTCCTAAAATGGCCAGATCAGATCATCCAGGGATCATCTGCGCTTCTGGCTGGGAGCCAATCATTATCAGTTTCGAGCCCTGCCCTTTGGTCTCACTACAGCCCCCGAGTGTTCACCAAATTTATGGCAGTGGTCATGGCTCACCTGAGACGTTTAGGATTCCAGGTGTTTCCATATCTAGATGATTGGCTCCTCACCACCACCACCAGGCATCAGCTCATACAAGCCAGGGACACCACGCTTTCTCTCAGCAGTCATTTGGGCATTACAGTAAACTCAGAAAAATCTGCCTTGTCGCCATCGCAACATACTACTTTTATCGGAGCAGAATTGGACACCACCACCACCACTTTGAGACTTCCAGCAGAAAATGTCTTACTACTCCGTCAGCAGGTCCACAATATCATATCCAAAGACAAGGCTCCAGCATCAGAAGTACTAAAATTGTCAGGCATGATGGCAGCTGCAATATTAGCCATACCACTGGGTCACATGCACATGCGGATTCTGCAGTGGCTGTTATTTACTCAATGGTCTTACCAAGAGTTTCCAATGTCTCTTCTAATAATGATCACAAACACATGCAAAAAGGATCTTCAGTGATGGCTGCCCTCTCTTCATGTTATGATAGGTCGTCCTTTTGTTCTACCCCCACCAACGGCCACAGTGACCACTGACACTTCCCTGATAGGGTGGGGGGCATTTTCAGGGAAGAACACCACATGGACCGAACAGGAGACACATCTGCATATAAGTGTCCTGGAGATGAGAGCAGTACTTTGTGTTGCATTACTTCCAGGATTCTCTTCCTCTAGGAACAATTGCAATTCAGATGGACAACATGTCAGTGGTCTGGTACTTGAACAAACAAGGAGAAACCAGGTCCTACCCCTTTTGTTGCAAGGCCATAAGAGTATGGCAGTGGGCTACATCCACCCACTGCTTTCTGTTAGCAACACACATCCCGGGGAAATCCAGTGTGATAGCAGGCAAGCTGAGCAGAGCAATTTTGTTGCCTCATGAGTGGTCCCTCAAGAAAGAAATAGCGGAGAGAATTTTCTGCAGGTGGGGCCAGCCTTGCTGCAACCTTTTTGCCAACCACATGAACACGAAATGCAGACGCTATTTTGCCCTGATTCCCCCACCAGGAGAAGCCCCAAGGGATACACTCATACACGATTGGCCTCCGTATCTCCTCTATGCATTTCCACCAATTCCCTTGATACCCAAAGTATTACAGAAAGCAAAAGCCCTGGGAAGGACCATCATTGTAATAACCCCTCATTGGCCTCGTCAGATTTGGTTCCCCTTCCTTCGACTTCATCAATTGGAGGACACTTGGATTCTGGACCCAGTTCCAGATCTTTTGTCGCACTCATCGGGAGAACTTCATCCCTCTCTTCAGTCCCTGAAGCTGACAGCTTGGCTGCTCCAATTCCCAACATAGCCAGGTTCCATAACCTTTCAAATGAAACACAGCAGATTCTGATATCTTCACATAAATCCTCTACTAGGAAGCTATATCTTAGCAAATGGAAAAGATTTTCTATATGGGCCTTTCAAAATAACATTTATCCCTACAAAGCCCCTATTGCCTCCATATTAGAGTTCTTGACTATGCTTTTCAGTAAAGGAGCTGCAGCAGCAACAGTTTGGGTTGATCTTGCTGCTATCTCTAATTTTCACCTTGGATTTGGAGGATTGAACATAATATCACATAAGCTATCCAAAGCCTTTCTCAAAGGGACTTTTCATCTCAGACCACCTGTGAAATCCCCTTATACGGCATGGAATCTAAATAAAATGCTTTCACACATTATTCTCCCTCCTTTCGAACCAGCTTCCTCATGTGATTTGAAATATTTGTCATGGAAGACTATCTTTTTAGTAGCCATCACTTCTGCCTGCAGAGTATCAGGGCTTCAAACCTTGTCCATAAACCCTCCTTATTTGATTTTCCATGCTGACCAAGAGTCTCACTGCGAACTAATCCCTCTTTCTTGCCCAAAATGTGTACTGAAACTAACCTTAACCAGATTATAGATTTGCCAGTGGTCTTCACCAAACACACCAACAACTTAGAGTATATGCTGCACAAGCTTGATGTTCATAGACAGCTCAGATTTTACTTGGCTAGCACAAAAGAGTTCCGGAAATCAGAACAGCTTTTCATTTCCTTTTCAGATTCCAGAAAAGATATGCCAGTGGCAAAAACAACTCTAAGCGGTTATCCGATTGTGTCACATTTGTTTATTCAGCTGCTAATATGCCCTTACATCACAAAATTAAGGCTCATTCTACTAGAGCAATGTCTACATCCTCTGCCTTTTCTGCTAGACTTCCTATAGACATTTGTGAAGCGGCCACCTGGTCAAGACCTCAGACCTTTATCACTCATTACAAAGTTGACAGGGCCTCTTTTGGGTCTACTGTCCTGAAAAACATACTCCCGTGAGCACCCGTAAAAGATGGTGCTTGGGACGCTACCCATCTGTAAGAATGAAGAGTGAGATGGAACATCACATAAAGAAGTTATGTACTTACCATAACATTCCATGTGAGTTGTTCATCTTGCTTCATTCTTACTTCCCACCCTCCTTACCCCCTTCAGGGTTTTTCGAGGACTGAGATACTAGATTCTTCCTGGTTGCTCAATCCTTCTGTGGCTTTCTCTTAGAGTGATAGAATGACACATGGTATTATATGTAGCAAACAAGATCTGAAGTAACTCTAGGTGCATCATAGGATAGGGACTTGGCCTCAAACTGTCTGAAGACCTTGAGCTTTGTAGTAGGCCAACTCAGAGCCGAGGATTGGCTCCAAACCCATCTGTAAGAATGAAGGCGAGATGAACAACTCACATGGAACGTTATTGTAAGTACATAACTTCTTTTTTTCTTGACTACCGTACAAATTATATCCTTAAATTTATGAGTCCCTTATTTTCTTTCCCAATGGTTCCAAATATAATGCAAATAATAAAGGGGAAAGAGGACACCCATGCCTGGCTCCTCTGCTCAAGCAGAAATTATCAGAGAGGACCCCACCCACTTTATTTTTCACCTTCAATCCCTCATATATTCTCCTAATCAGTCTTATAATTTTTTCAGGAAATGCAAATTATTTCATTGCCCTGCTCATAAAGTCCCAGCTTACTCTGTCAGATGCTTTTTCTGCATCAAGACCCACCAACAACAATGGTATTTTCTTGCATTCTGCATGCCTCTTGATCATCAGTGTTCTGTTAATGTTGTCAAATGTTTGCCTCTCCTCCCAAAACCAAATTAATCCATATTTATCAATTTTGGTATTACTTTTGCCATTCTTTAAGCCATTATAGACATGAACACTTTTTATAATCATGGTTTAGCAATGAAATGGGCCTGTATGAAGCTGGGTCTGATGGATCTTTCCCCTCTTTAGGTATTACAGCTACCACTGCTTTTCTTCCAGGATGGTGCTACTTCTCTTAAGATACTGCTAAACAAAGCCTTCCAAATCTTTATCAGCATTTTTTCCTCCTAGCTTCCAAACTTCCACAGGAATGTCATCTATTTCTGGGGACTTTCCTGTAGATTGGTTATACATCTTAATTTTTACCTAATTTCCTCCTATCCTAGCAGTTAGTAATTGAGCCTCATCTACCTTTAACCTTGGCATATTTAATTCTTCCATAAACATTTCCAGTTGTATCTTTTCTTGATTTTCATATTTCTGTGCTTTATAGAGACTCTCACAAAATTTCTGAAATATTGCTAATATCTCTACAGGATCTCTTGTTACCTTCTTTGTTATAGGCTTCCTAAGTTTGGTGACAGCCCTTTCTATTTTCTGCTGCCTGAGTCATTGTGCTAAAAGTTTTTGTGCTGTAGTGTTATAAAGAAAACAGTTGCTTAACAGCAATCTTTTTAAGCTTGTGCATATTATCGAGGTAATCCATTTTTTTTCTGCCTAGGATTCTGCAGTTGATCCTCTTCTTTTTCTTTGAGATTCCCCCATTCTGCAGTACGTTAACATTTGTCAGTCCTTCTAAATAATTCTTGTTAGTTCTTAGCCATAGCTCCCTTACTTTTGTTTCCATACTATTTTTAAATTCCACCATAATTTTATCCCAGTCCATAGCTATATTTTCAGAAGAAATTTCTATCCTCTCTGAGTTCCTAAACACTACCCATTCCTTAAATTCCTCTCTTTTCAAATGATAGTTGGGAAAGTGCCATTGTCTCATTTTTATTTCATTACCCTCTGCTTTTATTTTAGCTATTATTGATGCACGATCTAAAATAGTTATAGGGTGGGTATCAAGACCTTCAATTAAAGGCACACGTTCCTGTGAAATGTAAATTCTGTCTAGCCTAGCCCAGTGTTTATATCTTGGGGAATAGTGTGTAAATTCACTCTGAACTTCTGTTATTGAATTCACATCTTCCATGCCAAATATTTTCATAAATTTCTTCAAAAGTCTACCATTGTTTGTTATATTTTCCCTTCTGGGTCCCTAGACACATATTCACTGCTGCAAATCAAGTTCCAGTCCCCACCTGTAGGTAATATTCCTTGCGAAAAACTGATTATTTCTCCCAGAATTTTCTTAAGCTCCATTACAAATCTGCCATTATTGTCTTTTTTGTATCACTATTGGAGCTCCTCTTGCAATTAATACATGTACTCCTCTTTTTCCTTTGTCCCAGGTATTCCACTGAGTAACCATCCTGAAAACCTTTCTTTATTACATTAACATATTTAGTTCTAAGTGTGTCTCCTGTAAAGTAGCTATTTGCACTCTACATTACTTAATGTAGTTCACTACTCTTTCTTGTCTGTATTTATCTGTGAAGCCATTTACATTTAAAGACATTAAGGAAGGCATCATCGTATTAAAAAGTTATTATTCCCACCTTTTATGTATAACACCTTTTTTGTTAAATGTCTAGTTCCAGCTTTTGTGTTACATGCATATACTGTTTGGCAAGTTGAACTCTTATACAGTTGTGTCTTGCCATATACATTTGAGCCTATGTCACATCTTATAATAGTTTTTGTTTTATTGAAAGCCCTCAAAAAAAAAAAAAAAAAAAAAAAAAAAACACACACCACCAATACCCCCTAAAACATATTAACTTAATACTAACACACAAAACTATGTACACCTTCAGATATTGAAGTTTTACCCTCCTAATAGGAACAAAAGTCCTAAACTGACAGCCACACTTAGAGACTTGAGTTAACCTAAAAGAAAGATCAGCCATGTTAAGACGCATGGTGCAGTCTGTGCTTCTACTAAGTGCTGATTGGTTATGTCTTATCTTTATAGCTCTCCCAGCTGGGAAAACCCCTGAATGTTTTCAGAGAACATTAACTACCTTGGGAAAGCCCATGAATGCTGTCAGAGAACATTATTTACTTTAGGAAAACCCCTGAATGCTTTCAGAGAACCTTATCTCCTAGCCAATTTCTCATTTCTCTTTTTTTTCTTTGCCAGTCACGCTCCACTAGACTGTAGCCAGTTTCTCTTTATCAGATTGTCTCCATGGAGACAGGAGAACCAGGCAGCCAGTTTCTCTCTATCAGATTGTTTCCATGGAAACATGAAGACCAGCTGTAGAATTGTTACTGAGCATACATGTATTTGCTAGAAAAAATCCTCATAATATTCCATGTTCTTTTTCGTTTACTTGCTCTGTCTCAAAACTTGTTACTAAATCAGTCTAAGTACTTTAATCCAGACATTTCTCCTTGCAAAAATGAGAAAAAGCACATTTATTTATCTTTTACCATGCTTTTTAACCAGGCTTATTTTTAATACATAGCAGCGCCTACATTTCTTAAAACTGAAAAAGGAGAGAGAGAGAAGGGAGAAAGAAAAGAAAAAAGAACAGCAGCAGCTGTTTACAATTCCCAGTATACTTAAAAACTGAAAATAATTATATCATGTAAAGAAAACTGCATACCATAAAATTGGTACTATTTAAGAAAAAAAATCTTTTCTTACAGTTAACTTTCTCCCTCCTCTTCCCCTCCCCAAAACACTTCTTCGAACATTAATGACATGAAGTAGGGCATATGCTTTAGAGTCCCCCACAAGTCCAACAAATTCTGAAAGTCCAATATTTCCACATTTTCTTGCTCTGTCATACTTCACAAGTAGAATTATTGCATTGTAACCCTGGCACAGTGGTGCAGTGGTTAACATTGTCACCTCACAGCAAGAGGTTCTCCGGTTCGATTCTCGGCTGGGGTGCCTTCTGTGTGGAGTTTGCATGTTCTCCTTGTTCGTGGGTTTCCTCCGGGTACTCGGTTTCCCACATTCCAAAGACATGCATCTGGAGCATTTCTCCCCGGGCCTCCGCTGAAAACAGGCTCTGTAGAACCTAGTCGGACTTTCCCGGTCAACAAATGATAAATAAATAAATAAATAAATACGTTACTGGTTTTATTACTGTTCATCTCCGAAATCCTGTCTGTGCTTCATTTCCAATGTACTCTCGATTCTTGTAGTCAACTCTCATGCTCCATTCCTTCTTTCCAACATTTTCTGTTGCAAAATTTGAAAAAGGTTTCTCAGGTACAGTCCCTTTGTGGTCTTTACTACCAAAAGAACTGAAGAAGAATCTCCTGTTTCACAGCTTATGTTTTGTTGGACAAACTTTTTGTATTTTCTCCTTAGCATGTACTTCATCAAAAAATGATTATGTTCCTCCAGGGAAGAATACCTTGAAGACAGCTGGGTTACAGCAGTTTGGAATGTCACACCTGCATCTCGACATTCCCAGAATAGTGGAATAAATTTGCTCCTCTTCTGTCTGGTGGGCAGTGAGTAATCATTCTCCACAAACACTCTGCTGTCTCACACTTTTAGTACTTTGTCCTTCTGCCACAATTTTGTCAGAATCAATTCCTTCTGCTGGTAGGATTGCATCTTTACTGTTAAAGGTCTAGGTTTCTTTCTTATAGTTAGGTTTGCAGCAAACACAAGATGTGCCCTTTCAACTAACAACTCCTGCTGTGGAATAGCAGTCCAGCTGCTTATTTGTGCTTCCATAAAATTATTGCAGTCTGTTTCTTCCAGCTTTTCTGGTATAGCTGAAAATCTCAGGTTTTCCCTACATGCTCTGTCCTCTAATTGTATTATTTTTTGAAATATCTCTTCCTGAGCAGTCTCATTTAGCCAGCCTTTTCTTTATTTTGACCTCTAAGTTTTGCAGCTGTATCATCTTGTCTAAATATCTGTTTAAAGCGCCTTCCATTTTTCCAGCCTTTTGTCGTTTCTGCTAATATACTCCATCAGTGTTTTGTTTATTTTAACCAGGTCTGTATGCAGGTGTCTTGTATCTTCCTGTAGATTACTGGAAGTCATTTCTGAAGGTTGCATTGCTTTTTGCTGAACAGCTGCAGAACTTTCCTCAGCCAGTGTTTCTTTCTCACTTTTTGTAGCTAATTTTTCCAGGTCTTCTGTATTTCTTTATTCCTGGCATCCAGGCAGTGCACTTACTAGCCAGTTACTGAAATTTACCCATAGACACAAGTCTACTGGTTTTCTCTGCTGAGTTTCTGTTTACAGACTTGAAGAGCTAGAAATAAGCTGTTACTCAATGTGAAGCCATTTTGGAAGTCCGTCGTTAAAATCCCTTCTTGTATAAAATAGATGTGCACAAGGTTTTGCAAAAGCAAATAGTTGTAAACTGGGATTTGACACATCTTACTCATCAGAAGTGTGTCTTCCTTATGCCATACATACCTCATTCCACCCATTCACCTCTTTCAGACTATTTTGACACCATGTTCTTTGGCTGCCGAGAGCTAGCATATATTTATCTTGTGATAGTTTTTCTGCTTCATTTTTCTTTGAAGAAAGAAGTGGTGTTATTGTTAATAAAAAGGAAAGCAAGGTCACATTATGAGTAGCTCTGCAAAGTTTCACTGTAAGTCTTTGAGTAGGATGTGGTCATAGACAGGATTAGACTATATTTGCCAAGAGGATACACTCATTTAAAGAAAGACACACTGTACTTTGGTGTCTTCTTCTGGTTAGATAATGACCATGGTCTCTAGTGTCCTTTTAGTAATGTCTGTCTTGAATTCAGTGCAACAGTTTTTGACTTTTAGCTTCTGTAGCTTGCAAAAAATAAATGCATATCAAGAGTGGAACTAGAGACAAAAATATAGTGGGACATGGTAAATCTGGCTCGATTCTTATGATCTTTGTCATTTGTGTAACCTTTTGACCCCTTTGTAGTTGTATGGAGTACTGCACCTTTCTGGATTTTGCATTTTGGTAGTTGGCTCATAGGTGCATCTAACAACCACCAGGGTTTTATAAGCCTAGCTGTGTAATCAAACCCACTTTTGTCCCTATATATCATAGGCATTTATTAGGAGGGGGTATGTTAGGATGTTTCTTGAGGTTTTGTGGGGGGTATGTTAGTCTGGGCATCGCTGTCTGCCTCTGTCTGTTGGAGACATGGAGACCAGACTCCCATCCATTGTTCAAAGTTACAATTAAATAAGGTTATGGATGGACTCTACTTCACATGGATGATGGAACCTGTTCCAGACCACATGGATCTTCTGAGACTTACATTTGTCTCATCAATATGTCTTATTTATGTCACAAGCAAAATTTAAATCCTTGGATCTCATGTTTCTGATGCTGTTTGTTTTGCAGATGTGCAAAAGGTGCATCAGAGCTGGATCCAGGGATACTTTGTATGCAAGGCATAGATCACCTCTCAGTAGCCTGTAAGAGGCAAGAGTACAGAGATAGGGCTTTAAGGTGATCTGTGTAGGACAGCATGGTTATACCCTTGATTCTTCTGGTAAGGAACCTTCATGGGAATTCCAGCTGTTGCATATGTCTGGTCAGCTACATGCTGAAGGGGACATTATACTCAATGTTGGGTCTGTTAAGGGCTAAATAAAGCGGTAATATGGCTTCCTTGGACCTTGATGCCATGGCCTTACTTAAAGTTGGGCAACATAGAATGGTTTTCTTACTACCTTGGCCACATGTTGGTCAAAGGCCAGACTACTGTCTGCATATGTTCCCAGATCCCTGACTACTGGGTCTTAGGGATGTCTTATGGATGGAGTAATTAGCGTGGATGGCAATTTTCCCCAAAGGCACTATAATGCATTCCTTGGCATTGAGTTTTAGTCAATGACTTTGGCACCAGTCATTTGTTTATGTTAAACCCTCCTGTCAGATATTTGTGTCATGGGGGGAATTTATCATAGCTACCAATTTGCAGTCATCTGCCAACTTGGTCAGTCAAAGTCATTACCTTTACCCTGAAAAGCTAATGCCAAATAGGAGCAGTCCCAACACAGAGCCTGAGGTGGATTGTATAACTAATCCTGGCTTCCTGGGTCCTGTCTGTGAGACAACTGGCAATCCAGCAAGTTGTGTAGAGGTGTATGCTCAGTTTGGTGAGTTTGTCAACTATACTCAAGTGGGGTATTCTATTGAACACATTAGCCAGGTCCAGGTAGGCAGTATGCATCATTTTCCCATCATCCATTGCCTTGGTGGCCGCCTCAACAAAGTCCATCAGGTTTATTAGGCATGACCTTCCCTTGACAAAGCCAAATTGGGTTGAGTTCAGTGTCTGAAGGTTGCCTATATATTTGTTGATCATTTCCATAATAATTCATTCCATGACTTTGCATATTAAACTAGTCAGTCTAATACGTCTGTAGTTTTCTGGATCAATTGTGAAGTGGAATAAGCATTGCAGTCCTCCATTCTCATGGTACAAAGACTATTTTGAGGCTGCAGTTGAAAAGTGACTCAAGTGGTCCTGATAGGTCATGTTTCAAGTTATTTAGAAGGCATCCCAGGATACTGTTGGGGCTCATTGAGGCTGTATGTTTGGCCTTAGTGAGCGGCACCAAGACTTCGTCCCTGTTAATAGATGGGGGGGTTTATTCTAGTAGGTATTTCATGAGGGGAGGCAGGGGTAATATTTTTATTGAAACAAAGCAAGCTCAAATTTACACAGGTAAATCAAGAGACCATTACCAAAAAGAAAAGATCCAAAAGTTTAAGGATGATCAGGAAAACCACAGCCTGATGTGTACTAAAACATCTAAAATATCAGTAAACAGAGTGCAGTCCAAATTTTCACATGCAAACGCACACACATATCGCATGTATATAGTCATTAACTAAAAGAATATTATGCTTTTGCATATTAAATGTCTTTGCTTTTCAACTTATTGTAAGCTACAGGATTCATTAGAACCAAGACCAGAAATAGTATTCATTAAAACTAAACATTTTTTTTTTGGCTGCTGTGGAGTAGCCACTGCTGCCACTCCTGCGTCTTGAATTCAGGGAGGCACTCCTGATTCCCCAGCCCTAATCCAACAACCTCCTGTTGCCTGAGAAGAAACTGAGGTGTTCCAGTGCAACATCGTACTCATGGCTGTATTTTTTTATTCATATGCCCCACCTGTATCCTCTCCCCAGCACCTGATATGAAGTGCAGTGACATGACATAAGACTGTTATGGTGGAGAACATCTGTTGGTGTGTGCCCCCTGTATTCTGTAAGTATGGGATGTATACTTCAGTATCACCACCAGGACTGATGATCCTGCTTATGCTGAGACTTTCTTTTGTAGGCCTCATGTTTCAGTGCCCTTCAGGCATCTGTCTGCTTGTTTCTCCAAGAGAGGTTTTCTCTCGCTCACTCTCTCTCTTGCTCTCTGTCTCATTTAATTAGAAGTGGGACATGGTGTATTCCACTTTGGCCAGATATGGATCCTTCACCTAGACTGCAATTTCACAAGCCAGCTCTGTGGCATAAAGTGATAAAGCCATGAGTACAGCACAGATAACTCAAGTTTGATAAGTGGTTTGCATGCTTACAGGAACTGGCAGAGAAGAGTGTGAGTGAGCAGCTGCTGACAGTTTACCTGTCCAGAGTTGGATGGAGGGGGGTTCTGGCTCTCCACATTGGTGACACACAGCAGCAGCACTAGGTGCTACACCCAGTAGAGTCTGAGCACACACATTTTCAATGTAACCTGAGTAGAATTTGTCATGTGGAGGCATGCTTCCCCTTGGAAGACATTAGTACTGAAGCTTGGAAGAGATGCTGGGGAGCGGGGCACTTCCAAATGGAGAATGTATGCCACCTAGCAGGACCAGCAAGGTGACCCCCTCCCTACTCCCAAACCCTTTGCTGGAGAACAGACAGCCATTTGGGATTCCCAGTCATGAATGGTGGTGTAGGCCCTCAGCTGCACCAGCAATGTCTAACATCCATTCATGTGGAATGAATGGGCTGATTGTGTGCAGGTAGAGGAGCAAAGTGAGGTCCTAAGGGAATGAAAAAGACTGCAGCTCCACATAGCCCACAGCAGTGTTTAAGGGTGACTTATCACATGACCATCCAGCACAGATCTGTGAGGGTGACCAACACTGGCATCTTTGTCAGGCCCATGACCTTAATGGCAGAGGTTTAGCTTATCTCCTGGTAGTATGCCTGTTATGACAGCACTTTTGTATAGTGTCCAATTTGTGAGCCAGCAGAGCACCATAGATGACCTTGCCATATCTTTGCCCTCTGTTTTATGGACTCCTCTCACAGGTGTACCAGTTTCTTCAGTGTTTTCACTAGGCAGTTTAGAACATTGAGTTCATTTTCATGTTTGTTAGTTTTCTGTTCAATTAAAAGACTTGAATCAAGTGACAGACCTTGTTTATGTGCAGCATGAAAACTCTTTGTTGGAAACTTCAGTTCTCCAGTTTCTTTCTCAGTATCAGAGCCATTAGTAGCATGATCTTCTATATTGTCGTATGGTTCTGAAGTAACAGATCACATTATTAGTGAGATACCAGATGATGCACATGAGCAACTTCCTTTTGTCTGCTTTGTACTAAGGCATTTATCTTTTAGAGTACCAGTTTCCATTGCTTGACCATTGTTTCAGGTTTGGTGTAGGCACGAATCTTCCTCTTTTACTGAGTTTTCATTAACATCAAACACAAGTATCGAGTCTTTTTGTTGAGACTTTATGATCACAGTGTATTCAGCTTATAAGTATAGCTGAGGCATTCTAAACTCCAAATTTGATTTAGTTGTGCCTTTGCAGCTTAAAGTTCTGTAGCTGTTTGCTGTGATGACATCATCCTTGCTAGCTGGGCCTTCAGTAGAGTTCGGTACAGCTGGTTTGTATGGCTTTCAGCCTCTGTGTGTCTGTGTTGTTCTCTGTATTGGTCACATTTTGCAGCTTTAGTCAGTCAGCGCAAATCTCTTCCTTCTGTTTAAGGGAATTATTTTCCTTTTGCATTCTTGCTACAGCAGTATGACATTCTTGTATCGGGTTAGCATAAGAAGCAAGAGTCGACATACGTTGTTCCAATTTACCGTGTGCTTCTTCCAAAGGTTTGCTTTTGTATTTTATTCTCAGCTTCAGAATTTTGACACCTAGTGGTTAGCTTAGAATAGTATTGTACTGCTCATCCATTTTGTAACGCAACTCATTTCTTCCTGTTAGCATATTAAAAACCCTTTTGCATTTGCATTCCTGCTCTGTTGATTATGTACACTTAAGTTACAGTAACTTAGTACATTTCTGTATTTCTTTGTATGTAGCCTGTTTGAATTGCTCACTGATCAGTGCCAACTATTTACTTTCAAATTATTTGTATTGTATAAGCTAAGCCATGCCACTGTTGTGAGCAAGTGTGTGTGTACAGTTTTTGGCTTGGTTCTCAGTCTTTTGGAATTGTGCTACCAGTACCTCGTTCTCAGCTTGCATATTCTGATACTTTACATTTAGATCAATCAGGGCATTGTTAACTTTTTGTAGCTCCTGCCACAAATTTTCCTTCTCCCTCTATGGATTCCATATGTCATCTTGGGTATCAGACTAAATTGTTTTGTTTTTCTTTCAGGTTCCAATTCTGAGTAACTTTGCTCTTTTTCTTTTGCATTGTGATGTTACTTGGCTTTGCATTTTCATTTTTTTTACATTTCAGTATTTTCTTACTAGTATAGGAAGTTTAGTGTTAATTTGTTTTATTTTGCTAATTCTTTTCCTGATGGGTCCTTGTAAAACTCTTGTCATTTTATTTTCATTTTCAGAAAAATCAGTTCCAACATTTGCCTTTGACTGTGTTAAAGACAGTGCCTTATGGCTGCGTTAACATTTCTACATTCCCTGTTAATGCTCCAACTTCTTGCACAGCTGTACAGCATTAGGAGAGTGTCTCATTTATTTTCCTCTTGTTCTTGGTTAACTATGTTTTGCAAAAGTATATTTTCTGTAAAAAGATCCATTGTTTTTTCATCAGTTCTCGTTTCTTAGCAGCATACTGTGATTTAAAACCAAGTTCATCCTTCAGCACCATCTATTCCAGCTCGCTTAGAACATTTGGAAGAGTCCTCACTCTTAAATAAAATTTTATGTTGCATAGTTACAACACTAAACTACAAAACTTGTATTTGCTCCTGCCTATCAGGGATATTCTGATATACCTCTGTACTGTATGATCAGTCTTTGCTGGCTAACACCACTTTCTTTTGTGAATGCATGTTGCTGTATCTCAGCAGAGCTTAACATCTGTTCAGCTTCCACAATAGAGCATAGGTATTTTTTGCTCAATATCACTTTAGAATCTCATTTTTAGTACAGGAAATTTACAGTCAGTTTCATCAGGTTTGTAAACATTTTCCTTCTTTGGGTTCAACCAACCTTTAAACTGCCAAAAGACACTCGTTTATTGTGGAAGCAAGTCTCTGTATGGGCACTGGGCAATTTTTTTCTTGCAGATGTAACAGTTCTTCAGTGTGAACAAAATTCAGGAAGAGTTGCATTTTATTGCATTTCTCTTACACTTTGTACCAGATTTATTACTTTTGTTCCATCAGAAGACATAGGTTCACATTAAGACTGCACTTAATAAGATTCAGTACCATGTGAAGTTCCATTATTTTGCAAATATTTTCTACACACTGCACACTTCTTTCTTCTGCTTTTGTTTAAAACTGAGAATTTGTTGATCAGGTTAGAATACTGATGAATTGCGGTCTCATCCTGGAAAAGGTATGTAGAATGCATCCAAGCTGTAGTAAAGTACATGTAAAGTAGTATTCAGAGAGGAAACCAAAGCAGATTCAGGTGTAAACTTGTACACTATGAATGGAATTTAGAGCATGAGCATTTGACTTTGAGGGGTGGGAGAAATTCCAAGAAATTGGAGAAACAGTGGTCAATACACTAACTTCTGTCTGTGTTCTGTTCTGGGACCACTCTTGTTTGGCATCCACTTCTCTGAAGTACAGGCCAACACTAAGGGACTCTGGTTTACAAAGTTTGCAGATGACTGCAAGCTGGGAGCCATTGTTTAATCCCCAAATTATGTGGATATACTGCAAAATGGCCTTACCAAAACAGATGCTTGGTGCCAGAGCCATGGGCTCAAGCTAAATGCCAAAAAATGTATAGTTGTCCCCTTTGGGAAAAAACATGTACATGTGAACTACCACATAGGTGGCAGTACACTAAACACTGAAAGTGTGATAAGAGACCTTGGGACACAGGTGGACAGTGGTCTCATCTTTGAAAACCACATAGCCACAACAATTAGAAAATCCTTTTACGTGGCACACCTCATCACTAAGGGCTTTTCATCCAGAAGAAAGGAGGTCATTGTCCCTCTGTACTCATCCCTCATTAGACCCATTATAGAATACAATGCCCAGTTTCAAGACATCTGCAACAACTGGAAAGGTTGCAGAAATACCTCACGAAAAGAATCACAGGCCTAAAGCAGATGCCCTATGCTGACCATCTACAAAACTCCAGCTATACTCTGTCGCATATCATCTACTCAGAAGCAATCTCTGCTTAACATACAAGGCCATGTCAAACCCAGAGTTGTTGGGCATGCTATACTTAAAGAAATCCCAATCCCTCCGAGCCACATGCTCCAGAGATCTTAACCTTGTCATCACGATGAATAGAACATGCTGGAGGGATAGGTTCCTGACCCAGAGACACCCCATGCTGTGGTATGGGCTGCCATACATGTCAGGCAGAGTGCCTCACTGGCCCTCTTCAAGAGGAACCTTGACTATTGGATGGGAGATGGGAAATTCAGTCAGGGGATCACATCAGTAGCCCTGCTAGACAGGAGTCCAGAAAAGTAAATATTTGTGGGAAGCAATAGCCAGGGAATCATTATTGCTAGGCTTGTATAGGCCCTAGGGCCGATAGCCTAGTACCTACCTATGAACCTGTAAATCATGGGTTTTACAGTTTTAAACAGTAGATATGAGTGGACATGATTTATTAGCTTATAGGTTGGAGTTTCTCTTATGAGATTTGCATTTAAAGTATTTATTTATTTATTTATTTATTTTACTTTTGTTTGTCGGGATAGTCCAACTGGATACATGTCCATTTTCAGCGGAAGCCCAGGGAGAAAAGTTCTAAAAAGACATTCAACAAACTGCTACATTTTTACAGTTTAAAACACAAAATAAAACACAAATAAAAGGATTTTTATGCAGATGTAAACAAACACAAAAACAGATACACAAACAAATTATTACATTTTTACTCAGATGGAAAATTCTAGACCGTGTTTTTAAAAATGATAGGTTATTGAATGCCTAGTAGGCTAACCTGGTAGTAGATCCAAGGAGATCATAGAATTTATAAGTTAAGAAACAATAAAGTGTAGGCAGAAGTTCTTCATGTGCACACGAGTGATGGTTAGAGTTAGTTTGGATTAGGACAAGGACATAGCCATCGTTTTTTAAAGTACTGAATCAGACTTTTCTTGAATTGAGGTTTAGAGAGAGTTCAGATGTAAGATTAGCAGGAAGAGAATTCCAAGTTTTGCCAACAGAGTTAGCAAATAGAGATTTACTGGCTGTGTTGGATTTAAGAGTTTGAACTAAGTAGTCTTTCAGATGAATGAAAGAACGAAACGAAGATGAAAGAAGAAGAAAGAAGATATGAGGGTTTTATTATTTAATAATTTGAAGAGTTGTCACCTAAGTACAAGGCCAAATCTTTATTTGACTGAAAGATATTTGGCTTTTCCTAGGGTAATGCAGTGACATTATTTCTTAGGGAGAGGGTGATGAAGTGGCAGATGCTGTTGGTGATGGTCTGAATTGTTGTGGAATTCTTTAGATGCAGCTGTTAGTAGATTATACTCAAGCTGAGCAAGTAAGATGCTTAGTATTAGTTCTAGTGGTAGGAGATAGAAAGGGAGATCTCCTTTAGGCCCAGAACAGGAATGTTTTTTTTTTGGGGGGGTGATACTTCAGACCTTATGTTTACCAGCCCAGCCTCCAGTACAAAATGTCCACACTAGGCTACCAGCTACTCTCCAATCCCCTGGACTTAACCCATTATCTCTGGGGCCAGCTGTGGATTGTGTTGTTTGTGCTTCCATCTGGGGGAATGCTTTTTTTGACCTAGCCACTCCCCCCCAACCTCGTTGATTACGTCTAAGGGCAACTCCTCTCTTTGGCCCATATCTCCCCTTAGGGAGCATATCAACAAGTGCCCTCCCACCTTGGATGGGCATGCCATCCCTTCCCTGCCACTCTGTCAGTCATCAGAGCTGCTAAAAGAACCTGTGTTGGTTGGGCAGTAGACAGGGCTTTGTCCATCTATGCCACTGGAGTGGCTAGAACAATAGTGAGCTTATCTTTTTCTGTTTTGCTTTCCAAGTAAAGACTGAACTTACATAGGGGATTTAGCAAGTCTTTAGTTGAATATAGTTTCTTTCAAACATTTTACTTCCATAGCAATGCAGTTCTCATCAGAAAGCAATTTATTTATTTATCCTTTATTTACCAGGTTAGTGCTACCAAGCTAGTAGCCTCTTTTTTTCAGGTAGACCTGAGATGGTATTTATACCACGAGGGGTAATTTGACCAGGACATAGGGAAATTCTCCTACACTTTTTGATATGTACCATGAGATCTTTTACATCCACCTGAGTTGCCACCAACTCGGGTAGGTGTGGCCTCAGTTTAACATCTTCCCCCATTGTATTGCTGCACTGTAGCATCAGCAGTCAGTCTACCCATTGTGGAAATAGAAACCGTAGCCTTCTGCACCACAGATGAGTGCACCTGTGGCAGTAGCATACAGTACTTTTCAGTTGCTTTAAACATAGGACATAGAACAGTTCACAATTGCAAGAAATGTCTGGTTCAAGTGAGGCATACATTTTCACTGTTGAAACACACAATACTATGAATTTCCTTTAGCAGCTTATGATTCCACTGTGTACACTGTAAAGCCTTGCAGTCGTTAATTTGTTGCTCAATTTTCATTTAACTTCAAAGGCTCCCAATTGCTTGGGTTCTGTTTTTCCAGTAGATATTTCATTTAAATGCAGTAAACTTCCTCAGTTACAGGGTAAACATCACAGCATGGAAATTTTACTTGGTTTATACTGTACATCAGTTCTTTTGAACCATTTTAGAAGCACCATATCACTGAACCTCTAGCTTGATTAGTCCTTCATGGTAACTTTGAAATGTTGGGACCCACTATAGTGAGTCCTGTAATGCTGAGACTGAATGGCTGAACGTCTGGCCTTACATATATTTCTCAGACTACTCACTTGTGTCCAAAGTATGGTGATCTCTGATTTGGTATATGTAAGTTCTGGGGGGGTGGGAAGCTTGCTCTCCCCCCCGACATCAGGGTGTGCAGGGGGTGGCCCCTTCTGCAGAGAGTCTTTTAGGAGAAAGATGATATGAGATATTCACTCTTTTCTTGCAATTTTGGTCTTTTTTTCTGTTTGTTGTTACTTGACTTTTTGAAAGGGAGCCAGCCTTGCATATTGTTTAGACTGCAGTTTAAAACATGCAGTGTAGTAATATTTTTCTGGTGCCAGTACTTTAGACTTACTTTCTTAGAAAGCAAGTGCAGGAATTTTGGTTTAAGAATTGTTTCACTTCACTCTTGCAGGTTAGCTTCGGTTTCTGGCTGTCTGCTTGGATGTGGCACATCATAAATAGCAGCAATTACAACTTGTATTTCACTCTTGAATTTAGTGAACAGAGTTCAAACGTCACAGTGATCTAAAATGCACTTGAGTGGGCAGTCAGTTATAGCTTCATTCAGCAGTGCATATTTCAGATGGTTGCTCCCCAGCCTTGTCCTAATACTCACTCTGTTGTACCAGGGCTTTCTCACCCTTTTATTACAGTTTGGTATGCCTTTTTTTTTTTCTTAGGGCTTAGTCTTAGAGTTGCATAGGCTCTATTTCTTCTGACCTTTTCTTCAGTTTTTTTGTATTGAAGTTAGTTAGGGAAGCATTGATAAAGAATTAAAAAAAAATGCCACCTGGGGACACATGTTACCCTCTCAGGATGCACATAAGTTTGTACATTGTTTGGGGGCTGCCCATCTGGACAACTCCTACTGTATTTGTCAGGGGTTTGTTTCTAGGGCAGACAATGAGCAGTGAGCAAAGTCAGTCTTTAGGTGCCTTCTTCCTGCTGGTCCATCATTTTCTACTTCCTTTGCTCCGAGAGTCATCACCCACTTAGGGACTCAAAACCTCCAAGGGGGATCGGAAGAGATTCTCCTCAGTTTCTGTTGCTGGTCCTTCTCCTTCAGACTCACCAGACCTGAAGGTCCCATGACTTTTGGGTCCAACATAGTCTCCAACCTTTCAGAGTTGATTGCCCTCTGTGCCTTCGAGTCAGGTAGCTTCTCCCTTCTCCCCATTCACTCTGCTGGAGCTGTCACTGGAGTCCTGGCCACCTGGGTCATCTCAATTCATATCCAACAGATGGGTTCCTCGTCTTCTAAGTGAACCTCCAAGACTCCTTGGATCAGAGGTCATCCAGCCCAGCTACTTTCCTACCCTTGGTGTTGGATCCAACAGCTTGGCCGTTCTCGACTCTGCCTTTCTTGGTCTCATCTACTACAACAGCTTTTCTGCTGACTGGACCTCAGAGCATTGGCGTCAGTGCTGGTGTTTCTGGGTTGAGGTCAACTGTCCAAACTTCAGGTTTGCCCATCCTGCTTAGAGCTTTGGCATTTGACAGCTCGGCTCCAGTCTCAGTGTTGGAGTGACGTTTTGCTGCCCTGGACTCTAGTGTGTCTCGATTATATTCGGGTACTGGTACCATCGGTTTCTGAAAGGCCAACTTCTGCTTCTTTGTTCAACATTGTGGTGAAGATGTTCTCTTCTAAGGAGATGGGTCTAGTGTCCCCAGCCCGGTGTTCCATCCTCTTTCTCATCTCGACCTGTGACTTGTCATCAGTCTGCTCTTGGACAGCCTATGCAGGTTGTTCTTCAATCCATTCTCTTGGCAAAGCTTTCTGCCACTTCCCTGTCTCCTCCAGCATCGCCAGAGCATGAGGTCACAGATAAGAGATGGTGTAAGAGGAAGCACCCAGACTTCCTGAAGGAGTACCTCATTCGAAATACTGACCTTAAGGAAGAACAGGGGTCCCCTAAGTCTCCACAGGATGATGCTTCTCTTGGCAGTCTCTTGGAGATTCATTGCCACTGTGGGGGCTGAACCAACAAAGCCCCCTCTCCAGAAGATTCAGTATTTTTGGAGGCCTTTGTCTTGGATCCATCCACATTTGGGTAGATCCTTCTCCAGACGTGCTCATAGACTGTCTCAGAGGGTGTGGAAGGAATCTGATATGATGGAGCTTATTAAAATTTTTGCTCCTCCCAAGGACAGACCACATTTGGAGTAAGGGTCTAGCCATGGATGCAGTTGTGGTGGTGGCAGCCATCAAAAAGGAAATCTCCTAGAAGAGTTCCTCAGTCCATCCCCCATATAGAGAATCACAGGCTTTGGACAGTTTAGGGAAGTGATCATATGCATCAGCTAAATTCGCTTTGAGGGCTCTTAATTATTTATCACACTTGATTACACTCCTAACACGATCTGATGTCTGAAGTGCTGAGGAATGTTAACAAGCAGCAGTCTCTAGGGATTCAAAAGACGCTGGAGATTCGGCTGTTTGAAAGCTGTCAATCACCCATTTCCACAAGGCTTATTTCCAGTGCAGCTGATCAAGTGTCCTGAGTGGCTGTTACTGGCTTTGCCATGCATTGCCAAGCTTGGATGTGATTATGCAACTTTGCAAATTGTTTCAAAGTGTCCTTTATTAATGCCCCATTCAATGGGCTATTCCTTGTTTAGTCAGAAACTTAAGGATACTCTAAATAGGAGCGAGCAAATAGGGGAGGAGTCTGTCCACTGTAGGAGTGCATTTCACTACCTCTCAGTGAACATTTTTGAGGAATCAAAAAGGGGGCAAACTTTTAGAAAGTCGCAGTAGTCTTCCCAGAACACTTCTTCAGAGGGATCCTCCTGTGGCTGGGGGGGGGGGTCCATAATGGATGCCACCTGTAGAGACAAGAGTGGTCTGCAGAATCAGAGCTTCCACGGAGCTTTCTCTGGCCGGACCTTTAAGCGATCCTGAAGGGTAGCCCGACTGTCCTACACTGGAGGCAGACAGGGGTCATTTGGCTCTCCACCCAGAAGCTTGGGAGGCCATCACGTAGATATATAGGTGATGTTCTTCGTGTTTCACTGTTGCAATCATTACATTTGGGTTATCCTGCTGGCAGGTTGCCCTCAGTCGGCCTGAATTCCAATGTCTTGGGTCCTGCGTCAGTTGCTGTCACCTCTTCCCTGACGTCAGGTCATCAGGGGTATAAAAGATGCAGCCAACACCATTTTATTCAGTCTTTCTTGCCGCGCAGTGCCCGAAGCAGAAGCATTTTGCAAGTGCCGGTCGGCCGACTCCTGAGATTTTCGTGTTCAAGTTTCAGATCCGAAGTTTTCATTAAAAGCTAAGTACCCCATTGGGGAAACTTTTTTCTTGCTCCAGACCGATGTCAGAAAAAGTTAATAATTGTATTTCTTGTGGGAAGATGAGGGAGCACTTCCACTGGGATAGCCAAGATTTTTCGGAATCTAAGAAAAGGCTCAGAGACTTCCTTTTACTACCTCAACACAGGCCTCTAGCTATTCCACCTGTGTTGGACATTGTAGATTATGTGTTCTCGGAGTCTAGTCTGACCCCTGACTCTTTACCTCCAGCTCCTGTTAAGCCGGACAGATACTACAGGGTCCCTTACTCTCATAAGTTACTTTTCAAAAACCCTACTGCAGACCCAGAAACTATTTCTCAGGGTCCAAAAGGGGTCAAGGCTTCTACTGCAAAAAAATCCTACCCCCTCTGACAGGGATTCTAGGGCTCTGGATAGATGGGGAAAAAAGATTCACACATCTGCTACTTTGGCTATAGGGGCCTTAAATTGCCAGTTTCATATGCTCAAATATCAGCAATATATCATAACACTGCTTAAACAGAAAATGATGGCAAATTCTGAATGTGCAGAAAACAAAGAAATGCAGGATTTATTGCATGCAGCTGAACAAGTTGGAAAGCATACTTTGCAATGTGGGTTTGATTCTCTGGAGGCCTCCTGCAGGGCTGCTGTTACAGGTTCTGTCATTAGGAGGCATGCTTGGTTAAAGGAACAAAATCTGCCTGACCATGTTAAAGCAAAATTATTAGATGCTCCTTTACAACATGATACCTTGTTTGGTGATAAGGCAGAAGAGGTGTTAAAGAAAATGGAGGACAAAGCTAAATCTATGCAAACGGTCAAGGATTTCTTACAGGTACAGCCACCTAGATTTAGCAGACACTGGCCTACAAAGAATTGGTCCTTTCCAGTCTCAGACAGACCTCAAAGGGGCAGATCCAGATGCCCTAGAGGCAGATCACAGCCGCAAGGATCCTACAGGTCTAAGCAGTGGAGTGCTTCTACCTCCAAAGGTGGAGAGGACAAATCACAATCATACAAAAAACAGTCCCAATGACTTCCCCCTGCCTGCACCAAGCACTTATCTTCTGGCAGCACCCTTAGGGGGAAAACTAGCACTTTTTTCTCAAAATTGGCACATTATAACCCAGGACAAATGGGTTCTAGATATAGTGTCACAAGGCTACAAGTTTAATTTCCATACCCTGCCAAGGTCAAACGGTTGGCCAGACCTGCCAAAAAATCAATGAGCAGAAGCTCAAAAACAAGTCGCAGCTGTCATGGACATGAGGGCTTTTCAACAAGTACCACAGCAAAAGCAGGGACAAGGATTTTACTCAAGACTGTTCTTGGTACCCAGACAGAACAAAGCATGGAGACCAATACTGGATCTATCTATTCTAAACACTTTCCTGGAGATACCAAAATTCAAAATGTTGACCTTACAGCAGCTTCTGCCCATGCTGGGCAGCAAGGCTTGGCTCGTGACTTTAGACCTAAAAGAGGAATACCTGCATGTCCCAATCAGACAATCATGCAGAAGATAGCTCAGATTCAAGGCTGGTTCAAAGCATTACCAATTCTCTGCACTGCCCTTTGGCTTATCTACTGCGCCCAGGGTCTTCATAAATTGCCTGGCACCAGTAATTGCTTACTGCAGACAAAGAGGAATACAAATATATCCTTACTTGGATGACTGCCTCATACAAACAGAGAACAAGGACATTCTACTACAGCATCTGAGATTTGTGATGAGACTTTTAACATGCTTAGGGTACATAGTCAACAAAAAGAAATCAAAGCTAGTACCCTCTCAAGAGAAAATATTCCTGGGTGCAAGCTTAAATACAACTGCCCAGATGGCTTATCTCACTCCAGACAAACAAAGGCAACTGAGTACCTATTTCAAGGAAATGGCAGCAAAGGCCCAGTTATCTGCAAGAAAAATTCTGCAGGCTTTGGGCTTCATGGCATCCTGCATCTTACTAATTCCATATGCAAGACTGCATATGAGGAAAATTCAATGGTACCTAAAAAGTGTCTGGACACAGCATTGCCACAGTCTGGAAACAATGATTACTCTAATTCCCCGCCTGCAACAGGAGTTCCGATGGTGGGCAAAGGCTTGTCACCAAAACAAGGAACAACCATTCTCACTACCCCCAGCCAGGCAGAGCCTAACGACGGTTGCATCAGATTATGCCTAGGGGGCACACATGGCAGGAAGAGGCTTTCAGGGCACCTGGTCCACAAACCAAAAGCATCTACATATCAATCAAAAAGAGATGCTAGCTGTTCAAAATGCCCTGACAGCCTTCAAGGACCTACTTTATCTGGGACAACTACTGATAAAGACAGACAACACCACCGTCATGTGGTACATAAACAAGCAGGGGGGCACTCATTCTTATCCCCTGTGCAGACTAGCCATGGCTTTATGGGACACAGCATTGACTTACCAAGTTCATCTGCAGGCACAATTCCTGCCAGGAAAGGAAAATACTCTGGCAGACGAACTAAGCAGAAACCTCATGGATCCCCACAAGTGGCACCTAGATCCACAAGTCTTCAGCATGATAACAAAGAAATGGGGAAGCCCAGACATAGATCTATTTGCCTCCCCTCAAAACAATCAACTAAAAAGATTCTGCACAAGGACTTATCACAGACAAGCTTGGAAAGTGGACGCCTTATCTTTCAGCTGGACAAACCTATCAGTATATGCCTTTCCTCCACTGCCTCTCCTCCCCAAGGTACTCCTAAAGGTCAGGCAGGAGAAACCAAAAATGATTCTGATTGCCCCAGACTGGCCACGCCAGTACTGGTATCCGATCTTAAGGAACTTGTCCCAATGCCCAGCTTGGACCGTACCTCATATACCTCATCTACTGTCATAGCAAAACAATCAGATTCTGCACAGCCAACTCAGGAACCTAAACCTGGTAGTATGGCGGATAATGTAGCCATACAAACCACACCTCTCAGTAAAGCTGTGACGGATGTCATTTTAGAAGCCAGAAGGCCTAGTACTAGAAAATCCTGTGCTGGGAAATGGAAGAGATTTTACGCTTGGAACCAAGCTCAATGAACTGATACAGCTGTCCCAAATATTCCACAGATTTTGCAATACTTAACTGAGATGCTGGACACAGGCCTATCTTTTTCATCAATTAAAATCCATGTCTCTGCCATTTCGGCTCATTACAATACAGAGCCACCACTCTTTTCTCGTCCTTTATTAAGGCAGTACCTCAGAGGAGCCAAAAACTTAAGGCCTCCAAGGAAAATGCCAATACCTGCATGGGACCTCAATTATGTCTTGGAAAAACTCACCTTACCTCCTTCTGAGCCAGCTGCTACTGCGGATATCAAGTTCTTATCTTGGAAAACAGCTCTGCTCCTAGCAATAACTTCTGCTACAGGCTCTCATGGCTGTGGAACCCTTTATCATTTTTTATCCAGACAGGGTCTCTCTGAGAACAAACCCTACATTTATGCCTAAGGTGGTATCCAGTGTAGCCCTTAACCAAACAATTCATTTGCCAACTTTTTATCCAAATCCACAAAACAAGGGGGAGAAAATTCTGCATTCTTTGGACGTACACAGACAACTTAGATTGTACTTGGACAAAACTAAAGTTTTCAGAAAGACAGAACAATTACTAGTGGCATATGCCACAGCATCACAAGGAAAGGCTATCTCCAAGCAGACTATTTCAAAGTGGATAGGTCACTGCATTCATTTCTGCTACTCACAGCATGGCAAACCAGTGCCTAAGGGCATTAGGCCACATTCAACCAGAGCTGCAGCCACTTCTGTAGCCTTTCTCAGGGGAGTACCAACCAAAGACATTTTAGAGGCTGCTACTTGGAGTTCAGTGCATACCTTTACAAAACATTACAATCTGCCTCTTTACTCTAAATCCAGGGAAGGCTTTGTCACTACAGTTCTGCAGGGCCTCTTAGCCACTCCTAATGCTGTTTAGCTCCAGCCCCCCAACCATAGCTTTGGGACTCAACCCAAATGTAGTGACTGCAACAGTGAAACACGAAGAACATAGTACAGTTGTGTACACTTACCGTAAATGTAGATGTTCGAGTGTATTGTATTCACTGTTGCAGTCCAGGTTACCCACCCACCATCCCCCTTATTTTTGCTGGAACTTATCTTTACTTCTCTAATCTATACAACCTAGGTGGTGTATTTGCTTATAGAGAAAGGTAAAGCTTATTTTTGATGCATGTATGTTTTATTTACATAATTTTAGCCTACCCTTTTGGGGGCACCTGACATCTGGGTCTAGAAAAACTGAATAAAATGGTGTCTGCTGCATCTTTTACACCCCTGACAACCTGACGTCAGGGAAGAGGTGACAGTAACCGACGCAGGACCCAAGACTTTGGAATTCAGGCCGACTGAGGGCAAACTGCTAGCAGGATAACGCAAATGTAATGACTGCAACAGTGAATACTCTCAAACATCTACATTAATGGTAAGTGTACACAACTGTACTTTGAGTTACATCCAGAGGCTATACTAGTCACATTTTAGAAATTCCAAGGTTCCGTTACAAATATTTCCCAGACTTTCCATCAAAGACTGTTGGCAGCAATAGAGACTCAGAATCTACTAACAAAGTGAGTCATCTAAGAGGTCCTACCAGACCATCGAGGATCTGGGATCTCCTCAAGGTTCTTTTTGATTCCAAAGAAGAACAAAGACCTCAGGCTTATTCTGGATGTAAGCAAATTGCATGCCTTTGTGAAACAGACCAAAGTTCAGATGGTCATGGTGCAGTCCATTCTACCTGTGATGAGGAAGGATGATTGGATGTGCTCGATTGACCTCAAAGATGCCTACCATCATATCAAGATAAAGAAGCACTCCAAAAAGTTTCAGTGATTTCAGCTGGGAGCCAATCACTACCAGTTCAGGGCCTTGATATTCAGTCACGCCACCTTCCCCCAGGTGTTCACCAAGTGCATGGCAGTGGTTGCAGCCTGGCTTTGGCTGGAAGGTTTCCAGGTCTTCCTTTATCTGGACGATTGGCTGTTACTGCCCCAACAAGGTCATCACTTGTCACAGCCAGGGACACTTTGCTCCATTTATGTGATCACTTAGGGATTACAGTCAGTTACCCAAAGTTGAGCCTACAATATATTTAGACATTCAAGTTTATAGGTTGCCATTTGGATACTGTCAGTTATACTGCCAGGATTCTGAATTCCAGAGTGATCATTCTTCAATCTCAGGCATTGTCAGTTATTGTGCTTTTAAAGCCTCCAGCTCATGCAATCTTGAAACTCCTAGGCCATATGGCAGGTTCTGTAGGGTTTGTCCCTGTAGCCAGGTATCATATGAGGGCTGCAGTGGACCCTGGCGGTACATTGGTCATTCTTGACTCTTTCAGTAGACTTTCCAGTAAGATTGACAAAAGTATGTCACGATCAAATTCAATGGTGGTTGCAGTCTTACTTAGTGAAGAACAGGAGACTATTTGTCCTTCTTCTTCAGCCATGGTCACCACAGATGCCTCCCTTCTTGGTTGGGGGGCATTTTGAGGGAAGGACAGTTAAAGGGTCCTGGTCTTCTGTGGAGGCAGACATCCATGTCAATTTTCGAGAGATGAGGGCTGTCCTCCTAGCATTGTAGGCCTTTCTGGACACACTTCCTAGAGGTGTCAGCTGACAGGCAGTATGTTGATTGTCTGGTATCTCGAGGAACAGGGGGAGCATGTTCTTATCCTCTTTGTCAAGAAACCATGAGGGTTTGACAGTAGGCAATTTTATCTCAGCAATTTTGGGTTAGATTGCACATCTGGGGAAGTCCAACAATTCTGGCAGGAACATTCTGCTTCTTCACGATTGATCTCTAAATCTGATAGTACTAGCTTGGATCTTCCAGCACTGGGGCATTCCACGTTGTGACCCCTTTGTCTGTCCTTTCAGCACCAGGTGCAGCAACTGTTACACCTTCATACCTCCTCAGGGACAGTCACCCAGAGATGCTGTGCTATATGCTTGGCCAGTGGGACTCCTGTGCGCTTATCCCCCACTTCCTCTGATTGTGAAATTTCTCCAGAAGGCAGCCCTTCCCACCCCTAGTTATGTGAAAAAAAAACAAATATTTAATCTTAAGACAAAGTTTTCAGCCCTTCAGTGATTTTATACATCCATCTCACAGTGAATGGAGTTATTCTCCAAATTGACAATGTTTGTACAAAGGTCAAATGTTTAGCATTGCCGCCTCACAGCAAGAGGTTCTCCAGGTCTGTGTGGAGTCTGCATGTCCTCCCTGTGGTCGCGTGGGTTTCCTCTGTGTGCTCCGGTTTCCTCCCACATCCCAAAGACATGCTGTAGGTGGATTGGACACACTAAATTGTCCCTAGATGTAAGTGCGTGGTTGTGTGTGCCTTCTCTGGAAGATTGGGCACCGGGCTGGCAACTCGGCACCGTAAAACTTCACTGCCAGTCATAAGCGGACAGGTGATCCGCTGTGGTGACCCCTAACCAGGAAAAGCTGAAAGAAGAAGGGGTGTCCTGTGGGGCTCAATAATGGACTAATTTATGTTTAATACTTTTATGGCTACTATGTAAAAAGTGGACTTGGCCTTAGTGGACACATTTGAAAGAGATGCTAAGATAGCAGTATTGGTCATCTGAGCAAACAACTAGCGGGGTTTACAAGATAGCCTTGATAACATTTTTATTTGGTCAGATAAAAATTGCATGAGTTTTAGTAGCAAAAAATGTAATAACATTCATTATGGGATCTCAGCAATAGTTACCCATATGCTGTTAATAATTAATTGTGTGCACTCATGCTAAAAATCCAGGGGTGTCTTGGTACGTAGGCAGCTGAGTTTTAATGTTGATGTTAATGCAATAGTCTGAAAATGTTTCTGTACAGTCAGGATTCTTTTAAGGATGGTGACACCTAAATGCTTTAGTTCCCTTGTTTAAATCTATGGTAAGATGGGTTCATTTTGTTTGTTTATTTACATGTATTAACCAGAATAGAACAGTGATCCATAATGACCAATATGAGGTTTGAATGAGAAAAATAAAGAAGCAGCATCAGTTGTGCACTTGTATTTAGTGGATAAAACATTCAGTCGAAGTAGAATCAAGGCTGTACAATGCAGGTATAAGCAAGGTACAATTAACAGTAACATACTTAAAATGCATTGTGCACTTAAAAATGTTTAAAGCAAGCAAAACAAAGGAGTATTGTTGTTAACAATGTATGTAAAAATGTTTTATAAGCAAAAACGCTGTTAAAGGGTTGAACATTGTTTATAAGCACTTGATGTACATTGTAAAGTTTGAGTAGCTAGGAAGAAGTGCTGAGAAGGCTAAAATAGCTTACATATGGGGGAAAGTGTGAGAAAGTGAGAATTGGAGTTCTGTAGCAGGAGAGGCGATAAGGGATGAGTCTCTTTAGAAAGCAGAATATTTATTTGCAATAATTTATGGGAGAAATATTATGTTGCTCTGGATAGTGGAACTGTTTTGAGTTCTTTGAACTTCAAGATAACATACATAAGCGGACTAGTATATATTAAACTTAAGGGTCTGTGTCTTTTGTTAGGAGGTTATTTCCTGTTTATGGAAAACGGTGCCAAATAGCTGTGTTTTTTGGTGGGTTTATAGATTAGATCTGAATTTGGTGAAGGTGTTTAAACCTCTGACTGCTGCTGGAGTGGATTTCCAAACTTTAGGCCCTAACACTCAGAAGTTGTGTTTCAGGTCATACTGGCACTTAGTGCACTGAAGTAATGCTCTCTTTACTAATCTAGTTGAAATCTCTACTGCACATTTATTACCAGAATGTACATACAGCTGAAGAGTACACTGTGTCAGATTTTTGAAGTCTTTTTAACCAATGCATAGGGCAGATACAATGTTGTCTATTTTCATCCAGTTCAACAACAGATGCTTGGTGCCAGAGCCATGGGCTCAAGCTCAATGCCAAGAAATGTATAGTTATCCCCTTTGGGGAAAAAACATGTACCTGTGAATTACCACATAGGTGGCAGTACACTAAACACCGAAAGTGTGATAAGAGACTTAGGGACACAGGTGGACAATAGTCTCACCTTCGATAACCACATCACCACAACAGTCAGGAAATTCTTCTATGTGGCACACATCATCACTAAGGGCTTTTCATCCAGAAAAAAGGAGGTCATTGTCCCACTGTACTCATCCCTCATTTAGACCCATTGTGGAATACAACACCCTGTTTGGTATGTACCTCTCAAGACATCTGCAACAACTGGAAAGGCCACAGAAATACCTCACTAAAAGAATCACAGGCCTAAAGCAGATACCCTGTGCTGACCGTCTAAAAAAACCCTTCAGCTATACCCTGATCTCTGCATAAAATACAAGGCCATGTCAAACCCAGAGGTGTTGGGCATGCTACACTTAAAGAAAAGAAATCCCAATCCCTCAGAGCCAAAAACTCCAGGGATCTAAACCTTGTCATCACAATAAACAAAACATGCTGGAGGGATAGGTTCCTGACCCAGAGACTCCCCAGACTCTGGAATAGACTGCTCATACATGTCAAGCAGAGCACCTCTTTGGCCCTCTTCAAAAGGAACTTTTGACAGTTGAATGGGAGATAGGAAATTCACCCCGAGGATCACGTCAGTCGCCCTGCTAGACAGGGGTCCAGGGAAGTAAATATTGTGGGAAGAAATAGCTAGGGAATTGTCATGGCTAGACTTGTATAGGCCCTAGGGCAGATAGCCTAGTACCAACCTATAATCCAACCTCAGCACCAATTTTGAATTTTGGATCTCAGTCGTCTGAATCAATTTTTTAAAACGAAGGTCAGGATGGTCACAATGCAAGCCATAGTACCTTTACCGAGGAAAGATGATTGGATGTGTTCAGTAGCTCTCCAAGATGCTTACTGTCCTGTAAAGATAGAGAAGGACTACAGGAGATTCATCAGTTTCCAGCTGAATCCAATCACTACCAGTTCGGAGCCTTGCCTTTCAGTCTCACCACAGCTTCCAGGGTGTTCACCAAGATAATGGCTGTGGTAGTGCCACACCTGCACCTACTATTGATCCAAGTCTTCCTTACTTTGAAGATGGCCTCCAAACTGCTGCTTCTGAGCATCTGCTTCTAACATCACTTGGACTTTCTACTCCAGTTGCTCCTTGACCTAGGCATAGCAGTAAACTTCTCCAAGTGTCAGCTATTACCAGCCTAACAGATAGAATTTATTGAATGCTGTCTTGACATAGCTATACAAATTGTCAGCCTTCCTCACCACAGGGTTACATTTTTACATTTAACAGTCATGTAGATAATTCATTATCCCTGTCCTCCAGAATATTTGATTCTCTGTCTAATAGGCCTAATGGCATCTGCAATACTAATAATTCCCCTGGCCCACTATTAAATGAGAGTGCTTCGGTGAACTCTAGCAGTGCAGTGGTGCGAGAACTTTAACTCATTACTTGCAAAGATTCGAGACTGAAAGATTTGCAGGTGACATGTTGTTTGTTGGATAACTTCCCCTTCAGTGACTACCTTTTCACATAGATCTGCTGGTAGCGGTAGTAGCCATGGATGTCTCCCTTCTGGAGGGGGCATTTTGAAGGGAGGATGATCCAAGGCACATGGTCTACCTTAGAGGCCAGTCTTCACATAAGTGTCTTGGAGATGAGGATGATCCTCCTAATGTCCTCCCTAAGAATATGATTTCCATATAGACAGACAACATGGCAGTTGTATGATGCATCAACCTTGTGTTGAGAGGCCATGAGAGTTTGGCAGTGGGTGATGTCTTCACATCTTTTTCTTTTAGCAACACACATCCTATGGTCTTCCCAGTGTTCTGGTGGACAAATTGAACAGGACTATCCTAATTCCTCACAAGTGGTCCCTCAATCCAGCAGTGGCAACTTTAATTTTTTGTTGCTGATACCAACCATGCTGCAGTTTATTTACATCCTACCTCAACAAAAGTTCAGCAGTTACTTTGCCCAGATCCCTCCACAGGGTTTATCACTTAGGGATGTTCTTGTGCACAACTGCTGCTGAGCCTGCTTTATGCTTTCTCCCCATTACCACTCATGAACAAATTAATTCCAAAAGCCAGACAGTGCAAGGCTAAAGTAATCCTCATTACCCGTTTTTGGCCCCAGCAAACATGGTTCCCCTTCCTGTGGCCTTACTAGTTCATCCCTCATTGGATGCTGCATCAGTATGCAGATCTTTCTCACCTGTCTAAATTGTTTCTGCTGGTCTAAACCACAATGAAGTTAACCACTTGGTTTCTCCATTCTGACCATACCCAGAGATGCCAGTCTTTCCAATATGAATGTTGAGATTATATCAGCTTCTCAGAAACCTGCTACAAAAAAGATGCATCACAGCAAACGGAAAAGCTGCTCTATTTGGGTCATGCCCAAGGATTTGGATCAGTTTTCTGCTCCCATTCTGTCTATCTTAGAATTCTTGTATGGATGCTTTCACAAAGGCTCTAGTTATTCTGTCATCAAAGTTCAAATGGCAGCAATTTTGATTTTTCACACTGTCTAAAGGACACTTCTACTTCTATAGCTTCCATGAATATCTCAAAAGCCTTCTTGAGAGGGAGATTTCTTTTATGCCCTCTCATTAGATTGCCCATTTCATGAGATATTGCTGTCATGCTCAAACTGTGACACAACCCCGCCCCCTTTGAGCCTGCGGCTACAGTAGATATCAAACACCTAACTTGGAAATCAATTTTCTTAGTGGCAGTCATGTCATCTGGATGAATTTTGGAATTACAGACACTTTCATGTAAACCTTCCAAATTGGTTTTCCATCTGGACAGGGATTTTCTCATAAATGATGCATTTTTCTTTCCAAAAGTGGCATCCAAGACAAACTTGAATCCATTTATACATTTACAAATATATTTCCCCAGATTCTCAAACAGAGGGGCAGACACCTTGCACATGCTTAGATGTTCATTGTCAATTCAGGTTTTATCTTCATTGGCCAAAGCAATTCAGGAAATACAATCAACTAGTTATTGCTTTCTCAAAATGCAAACTTGGTACAGCTGTTGTCAAAGTTTCACTCACACGATGGTTGTCAGACTGCATTTCCTTTGTTTGTAATAAGAAGGACTTGCCTTTAGAATTTAAACCAAAGGCCCATTCAACAAGGGCAATGGTCACCTCAACAGCTTTTTCTAAGAGACTTCCCATCAGTGACATTTGTGCAGCAGCTTGTTCCACAGTCCACACCTTTGTGTCTTATTATAAACTGGATGTACAATCCAGATCTCACTCTTCCTTTGGTTCCACCATCCTCAGGAATGTCCTATGATGTCACATAGAAGGACAGCTTGGGAATCTGTCCCATATGTTGAATTGGACAAAATATACAACACTGGATATGAAAGTTTTGTATTTACCACAATGATAGATCCATGTTGTCTGTTTTTCATCCGGATCAACCTCCCTCCCTCCTGCCTCCGTACCAAATTGATACAGCTGGATTTGAGATGACTGGGTGGACACTACTTTATATCCTGTTTGACTTTTTATCTTATCTCCTTTTCAGTTATTGGTTTCTATATTCTTATATGTGATCATAGTTACGTCTCGTACTATAAAGGGTAAACTCATTCTGCGGTACTAGATTGGAGTTCAGGGAATTATGGGTAGAGGAGGAGTCAGAGCCCTGGAACTGCTGAAGCTTTGAAATTGGTGCCAAGATCAGATCCAGCTGAATCCGACAACCCATATGTTGAACCGGACGAAAATCAAACTGCATGGATCTGTCATTCTGGTAAGTACTTAACATCCATTTCTATGTCAAGTCCTGCTCCACATCACATATTGAATGTAGTACTCTATTTTTTTTATTCTTCAAAGGATTTAAATAAAGTAGAGAAAGAACACCAAAACTTTATAAACAGAAAATTGTCAAGTCGCTACCCTGTAATGAGACACTTGCGTATCTCAATTTGCACTCCATTTGTTGTAGGTATTATAGAGAAGACCTAATTTGGGCCTGTAAGAGCTCTAAGGATGAAGTGTTTTGCACTTTACTAAGCATTAAGTTTTTGGAGTATATTCTAGGCACAAGAAAAACCTTCAGCATGGTAATAAATGGATATCATAACATCAAAAGACTTTTATTCCAGGTAAGAGTGGTTAGTTCCTGGGATAAGCTACCAGTTGCTTTAAGAGCTCCTGAATCATTAAAAGCATTTAAGAAGTACTTGTTGGTTTAAGGAGTGGGCCTACATGACCAGAGAAGCCAGACTGGGGCCCACAGATGACTACTCTTGAAACATTGAGAGAAGGCTTGCATATTTTTTAGCCCTTCTTGCTAATGCATTACTATTAAAAGAAGCACAGTGTTCACAGCTATCAGGAGTATAATTCTCTCCTAAACAGAAAAGCACTGAAGGTAGTAATCACTGGTGAAATTTGATTCCAATAAGAACACTTGAAAATGTGGCCTCAAGAACTCGCTTATACAGGAAATAACCTTACAAAGCAAAATGTTTATGCAGATGTGAAGAAGCATAAAATAAACCATACATACTTACTGATGACAATGATTTAGGCATATGAAATGATGTCTTGTAGGTGGCTTATAGGATTAAGGAGCTGTTAATGAGCTGTTTCATGTGTCCAGAGATACAAGGTTTGATTCCCTCAGCCTCCATTGTCTAACTGTGTGACTCTGACAAGTCAGTTAATCAGATATCACTCCCCGGCTGAGTGTGAAAAAGGTTTATTAAGGTCACTGCTCTATCCCAGAAAACAAACACAAATAAATCAGTAGATAAACTTACAGATCAAAGCTGATTGCTCAGTTGAGGCAGCAAAAAAGTGCCAATTTGGGTGCATGGTGTAGTGTGTGTAGGAGGACTTTTTCCTATTGCTGTGACATGAGATTTCAGATGTATACTCATAAAGTTGTGTGACTGCTTAGGAGGATTATAATCATTTTATGGGGCAAGGGAGAAGCAGATATTTGTGCGCTCCTTTTGTTTTAGTTGAAGCTATTTCCACTTCTCAGAAGAAACTGCAGAAGTAGACCTTTTCCCATTTCCTTCCAGACTGAGAGATAGTATACCTTTCATTCGTGAGCACCGAACTTCAGTTCGGTGAGTCTGTGTCATTGCCTTTATCACACGAATTTTCAGCTCAGTGAGTCTGTGCCATTGCCTTTGTCACACGTATTTTATTCAAATATAGCTAGTCTGTACCATTTTTCCAGCTGAAGATGGGATTGCAATGACTGGCATGCTGAGCAGTAGACCTTTTGTGCATATGTCACCTTAGCTGCAGTGCTTGGTATTGCTTGATGATCCTTGCATGTGGCTGACCCAGTGGTACCTGGTGTAGTCTTCTAGCCTTAGAATGAGCAGCCTTCCTACACCCAGAATGGATGATCAGCTATTGACCACTCACTTCTACAAGCCCCAACTGGCGTCTTCCTTGTTTGGATCATTAGTTTAGCCAAGGTTATCTTTTTTTTAAGTCACGCCGTTATCACCATGCACTACAGTAGGCTTAAGTTAGGTGTTTAGATAGTTTTGCCAAAATGGATTACTCCAAATTATGACCAAAGTCAGAGTGCCCCTTTTTGGTATTTAGCGGTGTCCCATCACCAAAATTTATGTCCGTAGAATTCCACTGCCTTTCACTAGAAGCTGTGCATTGAAGGCATTGCAAGAATCTTGGACCTTAAAATGAATAGGTAGTCATTTGTGTTATATGTGCTCGTTGATATTTCTGCTAGAGTCTGTTTTTCTGAATCATGTGTTCATTTTCTCAGTCTGTTTTCTACAGCTTTAAGGTTAAAAAAATAATTGGTGTTAAGGCAGAGCAGTTTTTAAATTGTTCTGTAGTTTCTCAATGTCATAATTGACATTTCTACATTTAAAATGTATTAATTTTTAGTTACCATTTTATTTTCCCATATAGAGCAGACATTTAATTTATGTTTTTATTTATATATTTTGTATTTGTTTGTTTTCTGGTGTAATACACTGATCACAAAAGACTATTTGCAGGTACAGTCCTTGTGAAAAGAATCACAACTATAAAATAGATGAAAACACTGCAGTAAATGCAATTGCAAATAGTTTGGTTGCTGATTAATTACCGTATTCCTTGTCCTGGACTGTTAGGCTTACCCGGTTCCATTGCTGAAGAATATAAAGATAAATGTTATCTACCCATATGTGGACAAGTGCTTCAAAAAGCAATGCATAGTACAGCAGTTTAGTCTTAGCCACTGCAATTCTTGGAGCTTTTCTCTCTAAGCTTCTCCTGAAAAAGGGCACCTGTGCCCATTCAGACTTTCCTGGTAAACAAATGTCAAAAAATATATTAAATTGATTGGTGGCATAGTTTTGCAGTGCTTGCTATCTCACAGCGCTTGGTTTTCTGATTTAGTTCCTTGCTTTGATTCCTTCTTTGTGGAGGATGCAGATCTACCCTGTATTCATATGTGTTTTAATTAGGAAATCCAGTTTCCTTTTCATATTCCAGAAAAATGAGTGTTGGTGAAGCGGTGCCATTGAAATCACCCCTAGGTATGTGTGTATGGGTGAGTGTATGAGTGTTTGTGTCGCCAGCTCCAGCAGTGGGCTGTTGTCTTATTTTTTGTCTCTGTTTGCCTGAGTAGTATCTGGATCTTTGCACTTCTGAACTGGATAAAGTGAGTACTGAAATGTAATGAATGAGTTCTACAGGTCTGCCTTGTAATCATGAGCATCAGATTAGGTTGCTTACTTTTCCATTGTTTTTTTTTTCATTTGTACCCGACCAAAATGTGATTGTTCTACGTTACCTCTGTGTGGTTTGTGTTTGAACTAACACTGGTGCTGCTAGCTAGTCTCCTGATGTTGATGCTTGGCATTGCACACTGCCAGGCTAACTATGGAAATAAACAAAGCTAACTGAGGTACTGTTGTCTTCTCTGTGCAGCTGAGATTGGAGACCTTCTGGAGCAGATAGTTGAAGAGATAACTGGATCCCTCTCAGGCCCAGCCAAAGACTTCTACCAGCGGGAGTTTGACTTTTTTAACAAGATCACCAATGTATCAGCTATTATCAAGTAAGCGGCTTTTTTTCTGGACATTTTGAGGAAATGTCATTATCTGGATATAAACTGTACAGGTATACACTGGTGGTTGTGTCCTGTCACCATCTTTTATCTAGTAATGAGTGACAGCTGCATGAATGAAGTTTTGAGATTTGCCTTATCTTATTTGATTTTTAATTCATTCACTGGCTTGCTATTCTTTGGTAAACTTTTTTTGTATTTAAATCGATTTAATAAACATTTTTAACAGTATAGTAATTTCAACCAGATTCATATAAAATATAAACTCAGCCTTATCAAATAAAATAAGGAAGGAAATAGTTCAGAAATGAGTTAACATAGAATGATTTTTAAGTAACTGTAAAAAGTCCATGTACCCAAATTAAGTAAAAAATCAGCAATATTTTTAACCATGCCAGTTCCCTGTTAGTGGTGCAGAGGCTAGTATTGCTGCCTCACAGTACTTTGCTCCTCGTTTCACTTCTCAGCTTAAGCGCTTCTTGTTTGGAGGCGGTACTTCCTGCCTGTCTCAGTGTTTTTAAGGTACTTCAGTTTTCTGTGCCACAGGTGACTCAGCAATCCTGTAACTTGTCTTTTGGTGTGTGTATGTGCACATGCATACTAAGTGAATGTATGTGGAGGTGTTTGTGTTTCCTGTGATTGGTTGGCACCCCATTCAAGATGAGATCTATACCTTGCTCCCAATGAATGTTGGGACAGTCTCTGGCTGCTCTGCAGCTGTGTAATGAATTATAAGTTAATGAGCAAACAAATGAATAAATTAGTGAATTTCTATCTAAAAATAACTCTTTAAACTTATAAATGTATGTTATTAAAAAACAATCAGAAGGTTATTGTGCCTGGAATGTAAAGAACCTGTAATTTCTGGTTATTACTTATAGTTAAAATTCTTTTGAGAAGGTAACTTGGGAACTATTTTAATAAATTATAGCAACTACTAATTTCTTTTTAGCAGGAGAGAGTGATTTGTACTTTTGAATGCTCTCTTTTAATAAAGTGAATAGTCTTCCTGTAATCCAGCCCTGCTCTGTGGTGTTATAGATGTTATTTATGACAGCACACATATTGCTGTCGTTGTAATTTACCCTACCTGCATTCATTCTGTGAATCATATAGTAAGCCATACTAGCTAATATTTTTAGTAAGTTGGCTGTGTTAGTTTGTCAAAAGGTGTGGTCAGTGTAGATGTAATTGAACGTGGCCTCTTCACGGGGGGGGGGGGGTGAAACATCTTTTGAGCTAGAGATTGAGTGCTGGTTCAGTTTGCTGCGGGACTGTGCCTGAGTTTGAGGAAAGATTAAATATGTGGATAAGTGTAATTTCTGTGTGATGCTTCCATGCGTAGGAAGTATGGATGGACTGAATTAGGGCTGTACTTTTTTGCATGTGTTTTCAGCAGCTTTGGTGGTCTATTTGAAAACAAAATGGAGGAAATAAGGTATTAGTTTGAGTGGAACTGTCAAGGATTAAACATTGCTTGGACATGATGTGTAAGAGGAAGGATAGTGGGTTTTGGATACTATAATGGATTGATTGGCAGGCATTGAGGGGATGCCTTGAAATATGTGTAGCAAAGTCATTTAGTACAGATGGATCCATACTGAGGTAGCTAATACTTTTGTTTGGGGTAACCTTATTCCATTGTCGATAGTGATTCCAGAGTAGTATTGGTACATGTGAACATCTTTCTTTATGGGGGGTGTAACCTTCTTTAAATGTAGTTTCATTAACATAGTTATCAACTGAAACAGCATTCATTCCGAGTGCTTTCTTTGAACTGTATTAAACAATTCTTCACGCTATTGACACAGCGCTTGCACCACTGTAATTCACTTTCCTGCATCATGTTTCTTTGCAGACATCAGCTCTTCATAATTGTTCATACAGTTGTCCAAGAGTGCCTGTGAATTTGTTTAAAGTGCATGAGGCACTACATTTGAAATCACTCTTACTGCAGGAACATTGTGTTAAGTTGTATCTTTCTGTTCTACCAGCATTTTGTATGGTTTTAAACTTTTGAAAAGTTTTTCATCAAATTTCTATCGGGATCATTGCCAAGAATAGAACCGCCTAAGCCCTAGTAGATAACTATGGCTTTGAACTCTTTAACATGATGATAGCGTGTGATAGCATGACTAATCAGTCTTAAGGGAACACTTGTCAAGCGTATTTTGCTTTACATTTTACTGCTAATTATGGAATCCTTTGTAAAATGTAATCCCAGAGGACAGTGCAAATTCAGCCATTATCTGAACCTGTTTAATTAGGTAAACACTACAGTATTTGTGCAGACTGAGAGAAAATAGTATTTAATTAGTTGCTATTATGTTGTAATAATATGTAGTGTTCCATTGCAATTAATTAACAACTACTTAGCACAAAAAATGTAACCTTATTTGCTGTAGTTGTGACAAGTACATTACTCTATTAACTGTGCATTAAAAGAATCTTGTTATGAACAAAAGAGTAAACTTGCTTCTGTTGTGTACTATGTGGTTTTGTTTATCTCAAGTAAGATGGCTTTTATTTCATTTTACTCAGTTTTTCTAGATGATTGTGAAAGTAAGATGAGAAGGTGTAATGGATAAGTAAATTAAGAAAATGAAGCAATATCAGGTTAAGCATTTAGTACTCTCAATATCAGGCTAACCTTTTAGTACTCTGTGTCTGCATTGCCTTGTGTTTATTATCACATTAGTGTTCATGCCTGACCCTACATTGGAAGAGACACTGCAGGCCTTGGTTTAACAAGTGCCTCATGGTGGCGCTACAGTACTTTTGCTTGTTTTGCTGTATGTACCTTATGCTGCAGAAAAAAGTAACATTCTCAGTGGCTTAGCGTATTAAGTTTGTTCTAATAGTCCAAGCAGCTGAGGGGTTGAATTCCACATTAGGCATGATATACCTTTGGGGCCAGGTTAGCATAATGGTTCAGATCTTTACCTCTCTGGTTACTGGCAAGGCTTGTAATGGTCTTCAGATAGCATAGCATTTTCCTTTGAAGCTCTGAACCTAAGTAAAAGCTTGGCTGTGGTGCAGTGGGTGTCACAACTCTCTGAATTATAGTGTGAAGAGAGGATGACCTTGGAAAGTGTATAAGTAATACTGTGCTGACAGTAGAGTACTTTATGATGCATCTTCTCCACAGGAGGACAGTCTTACTACAAACAGTCAGGTTTATGACGGGACAAAGCACACCATTTTCCTGCACACTAAAAGTTATTGTTCTCCATTTGATAGCAGTTACAGACCTAGTGGAGAGGAACCTTAAGGTGCTCTTCCTGCTGTTCAGTTACAAGAGATCTAGCTCTCTGAGACTTCTGTTGCCGAAGGCCCGATATCCAGCCCATATTCAGTAGCTCTTCACCCTCGATACCTTCTCACCTGAATATCAGGAAACTTGTCGTGTAATGTTCCACCTGTGGTCATGTTCAATATTTCCTTGCCACAGTTTGAGAAAGGAAGCTCTATTAATAATGTCAGTACTAAGCATCTGATGTCGGTCAGTTTGTCTATCTGTTCATTCTGGTTTCCAGAGTACAAATAAGTACCCATCTGGATAACTGTTGATGATGATGATGATCTGCCTATTTACTATGTAGTGCTTTTTGAACACTAGTTATTGCTGCAGTTTGTTGTACATTGCTAGCTGTACAGACATCAGGTTAGATGGCGGTATCTCATTTGACTAAAAATATTTTTTGTAATAAATTCCCCACAAAGACTTTCATAATCTGTGTTTATTTTGTTGGGCACAGAGCTTAATGTCACCTCTTGCCCCATGTTGTGCGAAGTTCATTCAGAAGGCCATGTAACGGATAGCAAACAAAAAAAAAAACACTCCAAGACTATTTAAATCAAAAAAGGGTAGATACCTTGTTTAGGGCTACCATGGCATCTGTCAGACAGCAGATGTGCTACCTGAAAGAATACAAATTGAAGTTCCTGTACAAGAGATGACATTGAGTGTGGATGGGCTGGCAATATACCAGTAGAGTCCCAAGGACCCTACCCTAGGGGGCCCCCACTGAAAGCAGGCTCTCTATGGCCCAGTGGACTTTCCTGGTTAATAAACTGCAAATAAGTAAATAAATATAGGTGATTGTTTCAGGTTTAGAAAGGCACTCATATGGATTGCCTCCTCTAGCCATGGTTATGCTCTTGCCATGTTTTAAAGGTTTTCAGTAGGATTATATTTGCAAAATTGTTGTCTGCACTTTACATGGTTGTAGCAGTTTCAGGATATCAGATTGGTACACTGGAGCAGTTTGTCTTCCTTCTGCAGTTATTGTGTCCATCTTTGATCCAAGAAAGCTTGAAAAGAATCCTAGCACTTTCATTTTAAACACCCATTGTTATAATCCCATGTCACCATGGAGCAGGTGTTACTAGGAGTTGTGCCATTGCCTGTTGTGATGATTGGTGTAGCACTTTCTCTGGCAGTGCCATACCCACTGTCATGTTGCATTGGAATCTCCTACCACAGTTTGAAATGGTCTTTCTAGGAATCCTTCTTCCAGTTCTTAGTATAACCTTAGTGTACAAAGTTTTCCCAATACTGAGTACCCTAGGCAATTTCCCTTCTTGACAAAACATTGTCATGTTTGCTATCTTCACATCATAGAAGATGTATCATTCTCATGAAGGTTTCTCACCAGAGAAACTTCAGTGATGAAGACTGAAGGAGGCCTATAGGTGTAGAGAACAGGGTGAGTCACCCCTTTCATCTGTCACTGAAAATGCTAACTAGAGAGGTTTCATTGATTGTCTTGTCAGTGAAACAGTGCTGTTGCACCAACTGTATCATCAGTTGGCCAGTAACAACTTAAATTTTGGAGGAATGGTCTCCCTTTGACATACTTTAACTTGATAATTTTTCACAACTCTCTTCTTTGTCAGCATGGTGATTGCAGGGGGTAATAACTTCTTAGTGCCTTTGTCTGATGCTTCTTCTTCTTCTGGCTTTTCCCGGTTAGGGGTCGCCACAGCGGATCACCTGTCCGCTCATGATTGGCAGTGGAGTTTTACAATGTCAAGTTGCCAGCCTGGTGCCCAGCCTTCCACAGAAGGCACACACACACACACACACACACACACACACACACACACACACACACACACACACACACACACGCCTAGGGCCAATTTAGAGTGTCCATTCCACCTAAACATATCTTTGGGATGTGGGAAGAAACCGGAGCACCTGGAGGAAACCCATGCGACCACAGGGAGGACATGCAGACTCTGCACAGAAGGCACCCCAGCCGAGGATTGAACCGGAGAACCTCTTGTTGTGAGGTGGCAATGCTAACTGCTGCACCACCGCGGCCACCCAATGCCTTTGTTTGATGCTGTGCAGCATATTTCTGCCGCTGCTTCTCGGAGTGCCTTTTGTAGAGCTGTTGAAAAGGTTTTCCCACCCTTTGAAAGTGTGACTAGGTAGTACTGAAAGGTACTGATATTTTTAACGTTTCATCTCTGGACTCCCTTTTTCCCAAACTGGAGTTATTGGAGCTTACAAGGCATTGCCTGAACTCACTCAGATGTTAGTCTTCCAGCCATGGTTATCACACTTAGCTCAGCAGTGGGATTATCCTGACCACTTTTCTGGGAACATAATGGAACTCTCATCTGCTCTTAATGAATGCAGTAATCCAAAGCTTAAAACACCACTGCTTGCTGACAGTTAATGAGGTGTTGCATTCCTGATTGCTGGCAAGCTGGGCAGCAGTTGACTAGAGCTCAGAGCAAAAAGAAGAATTAAATGTTAAAAAAATATTTTCAAATGAGCATGAAAAGAGCTTTTTTTTCATTTCTTGTGAAGTCATTTTGTCAAATGTACTCAGTCATGGCAATGAATACCACAAATTCTGTATCGCAGTTAAGTTACAGTAAAAGAAAATCACTGTGCAAATTGCCTTTCAAGCATTGTAGGCTTGAATGGGGCAAGGCAACCTACACAACTTGTGCAGCTGATGTAAATCAAAACAAAACTTAATCAGCACTGACCCTGGTGATGGCTGTTGGCTGTTTAGAACCTTAGGATGTCACCTCATTCATGTGTGGAACAACTATTCTAACATGCCAGTTATTGTATTCACTATTATCTTGAAGTTGGCTCAGCATGGTAACATGGCTTTTATGCTTTATCTTACTTTATTAAAAAACCTTTGTGAAAGTAATAAAGGCATGCAAGGTACATTTTGCTCTTTCCGGGTTGTTGTTGGGAAAGTACCTGTTAGTAGTAAGTACTAAAATGCGGTGTCCACATTAGTAACATTTAAGGAAATCTGCTGGAATGACCTTTTATTGAGTAGTAACCAACACAGAACAAACAATTAACATTTTATACTGTATTAACAACTGGATATGAAATGAAAACTCAGACCCTTGTCAGGGGATTGAACCAAGGTCCCCCCACGTTCTGTATGGTTGTCATAGCCATTGGACCAGAAAGAAATCACTGGACAGTTAGGTACCTGGTTTCCCAGTTCATGTGTAATACTCTGATGACTCTACCCTGATATGCTCAGCAAAAGTACTAATAAAACGTCAACACATACTCACTGATTATTCTCCTGTATTGAATCTTGGATAAGCAAATCTCAACTCCTACTAAACCCCAGTAAAACAAAATTAATATTATTTACTCCCAGACATCTCTCAAATTGAACAAAAGACATCCTTTACTGTCTTGTCTGACAATATTTTAAGATCGAACAAGTTCATCCGGCTAAACTCCTGGTTGTCATCATTGATGACCAGCTGAAATTTGATCAACACTTTAACCAAGCCATAAAGAAAACATGCCAGAAACTAGACTTTTATACAGAGTAAAATCTGTCCACACTAATGAAGCCAGAAAACATATAGCATGTGCTTATATACTGCCTTTTGTACTGTATGCTTCCCCCATTTTCAGTAACCTGCAAGCCACAGTGCCAGCTAATTTAAGACAGCACTATAACAAAACTACCAAATATGCCTCAAACAGTCACTACCAGTCACAGCGCTGACTGATCCATAGGGAACTGAATTAGCTGGAACTACCTCACAACCTATTTTTATCTCAGCTTGCTAATATACACAACATTGTGCAGAAACCAGACTATTGTCCAACCATAAATAAAATATATTAAACTGTATTCCCCTTTTTAATTTCTCCAAATTTATTCTCTTGGTTTAATTTCTCCAAGTCTTTTGGGTTTCTAATATAATGGGAATGGACCCCATTCCTAAGTCAAAATACGATTAGAGTTCATGAAGTTAGTATTGTTTCAGTCTGTGATGTTAGCCAAAAGTGCTCTTTGCAGCACTAGCAATGTACCCAGAACTGACTCCTGCAATTCATATGGAGTTACATGTATTGTTATCAAATTTGAATAGGACTAATTCTTTTCTATGAGATCCATTGCTCTTACTACTATTGGAACTGTCTGGAAGTCCTTCTTCCACACTGCCCTTGTTTCTGCTTACAAATCCTGATATTTTGTGCCTTTGTGTCTCTCTGTACATAAGCCACTGTAGTCACTGGATGTAGCAGTTTCAATGATCAATGCTACTTTGGTATTCTTTTCTTGGACTACTATATCTAGTTTTCTCGCATCTATTTTTTCAACTGTTGGTAATGAGTGGTCCCATGTGATATAATCTTCTTTCTCTGTAATGTTTTGTGGCTTATGTTTCCCATGTTTCTCAGTTACTTCAGTATTGTAATGTTTACACAATCCCAAATGCAAACGTCTTGCCACATTATTATGCCTTGTAGTATAAGCCTTTAGTCACTGGTATATCACACTTAGCTACAAGATGTGTGACTGTTTCAGCCTGTGTTTTACAGAACCTACATTTCTCCCACATGCTGAAAGGACTTTGTAAATCAACATGCATGTAGTCCGGGTCCCTATTAGAGCGACGAAAAATCAAAATCTGGAACGGCTTAGAAGTCGAAAATGCCATTTTCGTAATTGCTATTGTGAGATTGTGGTACAGTGAAGATCGGAAAATTTGCCCTTTCCTCACTGTTGTGCGATCTCAGAGTTGGAATATATACTTAGCGTGGGGTGTGTGGGGTGCAGCCCCCCACAATAGTGATTTCGATTTCCTGCATTTCCGCTCATGTGAGCATTCAAGATTTTGAAATTTCGTCTATATAATATAGACATTGTAGTCCACTATCCTGGACGGCCAATAATGACCTTTCATCTTTTGGTTTAAATTTGCCTCTCCTTTAAGCATTCCTGTGTCAGTACCTGATTTACATGAGGTTGTTCCAGGTGTTTTCTGTACTTGCAACTATTTGTATGCCTTTTCCACATTACTTGCCTTCTCATCTGTTCCTTCTCCTTATATTCTTTCATTTTTTTGGCACATTCGGTTGCTGCTTGATTTTGTCTACTTCTGGTTTGGTTTCCATTCCTGCTTGACACTGATATGCTTCTGCTAAACTAAGCAGGGAAGCCATCTTAACAGTGTTCTCATCATGTTTTAAAACTTTCACTATGTTTGGATCTGATGAGGTCAGCAGATATGTATGCAGCCCTACGTTTGCAGATCTATACTTGTAGTCATCTTTGAGAAGGCCTGTACTTCTTCAGAATAAGGAATATGTAATCTTGGTATACACTGATTTTATACATTATCTGATAACAGTGAAGCATTTTTCTTGTTTTCCTGTCCAACTGATCCAATACATTTTGGGGCCAGTCACCCCAAAACTGTAAGTTAGAACAGGAGAAGCAAATTGGTTTGTAGCTTAGACTTTGTTCCAAGATGTTAGGACTGTTTCCATTATTAATTTTAGTCTTATAAAATATTCATTACTGAGTTTTGATCACATTTGTTCATGTTTTATTTTCAGTCCTTCATCACTTCCTAGATATTTATTCACTCCCTCCTACTCAGGTTCCTTTATATAACATTCCTGTTCCAGACAGATATTTTCTATTTGCTGTAGCTTTCTTGCTTTAAATGTTACTTTTGCACATTTATGAAGAACAAATGACATTCGTATATCATCTGGGAACGATTTGACCACTTCTAATTATGCTTTCAGCTCCTAATCTGATGAATTATACACAGTTTTAAATTATCCAGAAAAAGATGGAACATATTTACACTTTGTTTTCTGGGAGCCAAATTGTAACCATGACCTAATCTGTTAAGTAGATAGCATAACAGATTAAGTGCAAGACACCCTGGAATATCCCCCTTTGAATTTTTATACCTCGGATAATCATTTTTCCTTTATCATGGCTTAGCTGCAGAGTGGTTTGCCATTGTTTATGGTCACTGTAATTGATCAATGTAGGGTGTACAGCTGTAAGTAGACTTTTATCCATGAATGTGGGATTATTCCCCTTTTTTACAGTTCTCCATTATGACTTTATTTAACAGTAATTGATCCTATGTTCCATAGGTCTTTCTTTTGTTACCCTTTTGTTCTATTGCCATGATTGAGTGTTCTTCTAAATCACTATAAACTCTGTCTGCATCAATTCCAGTATATAGTTTATACATCATCAGTAGGCAAGTTATTGCTCTATAGATTTTAGGATAGCTTGCAGGTTCACTCTTAAGAAGTAGTATAATTTTTCCTATTAACCAGTTTGTTACATGTTCAAGGTGCACAAGTAAGGGTCCTTACTCAGGGCTAAATCTTCATGTAAAGATGTTAATAGAGCTGATGTAATTTTCATTCATTCATTCCTCGACGAATGGGGTTCAGATCCGGTCCTTGGATCTGACTTGGCCACTTTCTCTAGATTCTAGGATGCAACTCTGGAGCTCCTCCCTTTCCTATAATGCACCTCACCACTGTATTACCTCAGATTTCAATTGGTGCCCTTCAAAATCGGACAGGATTGCGATTGCGCAAGTTCTTATTTAGGTTTATTTGTATTTATTTATTTTACATTTGTTAACCAGGGTAGTCCACTGGACACATGTCCATTTTCAGTGGAGGCCCGGGGAGAAAAGCTCCACAGACATCAATAATAAGTATTATAAAATACAAAAAGACCAAGTATACAAAGAAAAATACATACAAAATGCAGAGAGTATTAATTAATTGCAGTGTGTACATACTTAGGAGAAACTATTAGTAAGACAGAGAAATAATACGGTAATAGAATAACTCTTTTAAATGAGATAATAAAAATATCAAGATCGTTGCTGTAGAGATGTGTAAAACAACAGCCTCATAAATATTGTTAGTAAAGACCTGTAACATCAATCTATTTATATCGTATTCTATGTAATTTATACAGTCATTAAACATATCCGTACCATTCATCTTGAGGTGCATGAATAGAAAGGTGGAGGTGGGTTGAGTAGGGGAGGGTCTAGTCTTGTGAGATGTAGTTTTAGTGTTTTTTAAACTGTAAATTAAGTGATGGTAGTTATGTTACCGGGTAGAGCATTCTAGATTTTGGATGCATAATTACAAAAGAGGGCGTCGCCTGCAGTATTACTGCACTTAGTTACCGTGAGAATAAGTTTGTTACTGGAGCGAAGATTTGTGTTGTTGGTGTGGAGGTGAAGCAGGTTTTGTAATGCAGGGTATTTTTCTGGTTGATATAGGATTTTATGGGTCAGAGAGAGTTGGTTGTAATGTAGGAGTTGAGGAGGTTCCAACCAGTGGTGAGATCTAAGTAGGGAGTCAGAGGCAGATCTGGCGATTTTGTTGTAGCAGGAGTCAAGCTTAGCTAGGTCTGCTTTTCTAAGGTTGGTGAGAAAAGGTGAGACCGAGAAGGGTAGAAATAAGATGAGTGTAGGCTTTAGTAGCTTTTATTTGTTGCGTAAGGAATTGCCCATTTCTATAGAGTGTACCTAGTTTTTTGTGGAGTTTCCTGATGGTCTGGGAAATGTGAATATCAAACCTTAGATTATTAATCTCTATGCCCAGGAGTTTGGTATAATATGTGGGAGAGAGAGTTTTGTTACTGGACACAATATTAAAGGTAGAAGTTGATAAGGTGGACCTTGTGGATTTAAAATTTAGTAGCTTGGTTTTGGCAAGGTTTAGGATGAGTTGAATATTGGATAGCCATGTTTCAATAGAGAGGAAAGATTTCTGAGTTAATGTGTGAAGATCTTGTAGTGAGGAAGCTGCACAAATTAATGTAGAATCATCTGCGTATTAGATGACAGATGCATTAGGAGTGGGGGAATGATGTTTACTGGTACAGAAGGTGAAAAGCAGAGGGCCTAAAATAGAACCCTGTGGGACATCCAGAGAAACTGGAAGAAGGGAGGAGAGTTCTGGTTTCCACAGCACTGCTTCCTGACGACCAGCGAAATAGCTTTGGAACCAGGCTATGGAGGGACTAGAGAGTCCTAGTTTAGATAATTCTTTGATAAGAATGTCATGTCTAACCATATCAAATACCTTTAATAGGTCAAGAAAGGTGGCAGAAACAAATTTACCACTATTTCTATGAGAGTTTACTGTATTGGAGAAGGACAGTAAAGGCAGTGGTGGTACTATGGAAGAATCAAAAGCCATTCTGGGTGTTAGACAATAGTTTGTGTGTGTGCAAGTAGCCAATCATTTGGAAGCGTATGCACTTTTCAAGGATTTTTGATAAAGGGGTAGAATCACTATAGGTCGGTAGTTTGTAAGCTCTATGGAGTTACCACCTTTATGTAGGGGGATTATGCGTGATATTTTCCAGATTTCTGGGACAGTGGCTTCTGAAAGGGATCTGTTAATTAGAATGGCTATTGGGTAGGCCACTGCATCTGCAGCAGCTTTTAGATATTCTGGCAATTTATCAGTGGCTAGAGTAGTGGGCTAAACCTATCTAGAGTAGTATATGGGTTTAGTGAGTGAATAGATTTATATTTCCTTTCCTTCTCTCTTTTTCCTTATATAATAGTTATAGTATCCCCTTACCATTTTCCAAACCTTTTGGTTACCTATTTTTAGGTAAATCTTAACTATCATTGTTGATGGTTCATTTCCTTCCTTTACCTTGACTTAAGGTATTTCTGCACATACCATGTTGGTATTAAGGCCTTTCTTCTTTACCTACTTTCCTGTTTTAAAAAAAATTGTCTTGTGGATGCTTTATCTATTTTGCAGTATGGCTGATAAGCCTACTAGTTTCAAAAAGTGCACTTCCTGTGGGCATAAGATCCCCAACTCTGATGCTCACAGGGAGTGAGTGTATTGTCTGCGCCTGGCACACTTGGACACCTTCTGTTCCATTTGTGTGGTCTTTAGTGCTAGGACAATTGGCGACAGAAGGAATAAGTTGATTCTGAAAGGCCTCCTACTGGACTCTGCTACTTCTGCAGGTACTTCTTCTTCAGGTGCTCAAACCCCCTCTCAAAAATCTAAGGAGCTCAGGGAACACCAAAAATACTCACCTGCATGGTCTCCTCAGTCCACACCTTCTTCTGAGCCTCTCAAGAAGGTTTCCAAGAGCTCAGATCCAAAGTCTTTGGATCTGATGTCTGCTGTTGCCAAATCACCTTGGCTACATACTCCAAGATTTTCACTGGAGCCATTATCCCCAAAACTGAAGTCTCCTTTTCTTCAAGAGATGCCAAAAAGTTGTCCAGGCCACCATCCATTTCTTCCTCCGTTAGGTCCTCAAGAAATGTTTTTGAGTCCGAGGTAGATAGGATGATGAAAAAATTCCTCAGAACACATATTCAGATGGGGGTCCTGTCATCTTCATTTCCCATTGGATCTGTGAGCCTTAAACCTTCCTTGCAGCTGTGGTTGCACCTTCTGTGATCCAACCTGCTGTTTCGGTGGCTTGGACCTGAGATCCCCAAGAGTCAAAAACGTCAGATTAAAAAATTCTTCGATCTTCCACTTTGGTGACTTCCCTGATCTGATCAGCTCCTAGTTCTTTGGAACATGATAGTTCTTGGAGCCAAAGTGTCACTGTCAGATCTGAGGGGTTGGTCTCGACTCTGAAGCTTTCAGAGACATCACTCCCCCTCAGAGCTTTTGCACTGTACAGCTCAGCTCGGTTTCCTTCCTTGGAGTGGTGGGCCGGGGAGGGCCTTGGATTGTCTGCTCCAAGAGCCTCGGCTCCAGTAGGATTGTCCTCAGTTTTTCCTGGTCCTTTTGCCTTCAAGGTGGATTTTCTTGCACCCCGGAGTAGTTTTGACTCTTGCTCCTTTAGATCCATTTCCTGTTCCTTCTTTAGATCCTGCACCTAAGTCTTTTCATCCTACACTTTAGGGACAGCCAGTCCAGATGAGCTTCTAAGCTGTTCCCATCAGAGAGCTACCCGCTTCTTCCAACAGTCCCCACAGCATCCCACTGAGAAGGTTCGTCGGAAGAGGTTGTGCAAGAAGAGGCACTTAGATTCCCCTTTGTAATCCCTTACAGAAGACACCGATTTTGATGGAGAAGGGTTCCCTAGATCTCCACCTGAAGATATCTCATTTGGAGACATTGGAGTAATCTTAGAGATGCTACGTCAGAAAGGTGGTTGGATTTCCCAAGCCTCTTTCCAGAAGTAATTGATGGTCTTGGAAGCCTTTGGGTCTAGACTGTCTACGTCTTGGATTAACCTACCTGCGGATGAGTTATAGACCTTGTTTCCTACACAGCATGGAAGGAACCAGGCTCCATAGAACCAATCCCCAAACATTTGGACAAGATTTTGAGTTTGAGTGCTTCCCCTGACAGACAACACTGGACCATGGGAATCCCTGTTGATGCCATTGTTGTTTCGGCAGCCGCTAACAAGGAGCTGACTGAAAAGAGCTCCTCTGGCCATTCTCTAATAGGGAGTCTAAGGCATTGGACAGGTTTGGGAAATGAGTGTATGCATCAGTGATCTTTGCCTTACTGTCGCTGAATTATTTGGCACAATTCACTAGGTTACAGAGGGACTTAGTCAATGAACTCTCTAACTCTACTCCTGGGTCTATGTCTGCAGTTGAACAGAAATCCTTTTCCTATTGACTGGCCACCCTGGAATCCATATCCAGCGCATCTGTGTGGTTAATCTGACATGCAGCTGAAGTTTCCTCATGAGCTGCCGTTTCAGGCATAGCCATTAATTGACATGCCTGAATGCAGTTGTGCAATTTCGCAGAGCCCATCAAGATGTCATTCATCAATGCTCCTTTTAATGGATTTTTCTTTTTTGGGCCAACAGTTAGAGACACTGTCCCGCAGTGAGAAGGATGGAAATACCTTGTCTGCCATGGGTATCCACTTTTCTACCCCGCAGAGACCCTTTTTAGGAATCAACACGGTGGTAAAAAGATGTGGTTCTGGAAATCTCAAGGACCTTTCCAAGAATCACATGGAGACTTTTCCCCCAGAGGCAGACAGGGAAATAGCTACAATGGAAGACACTGTCCATGCAGAGGAGGGGGCCTGCGAAATCAAGGGAATTGAGATTCTTTCTCTGACAGATCCTTTCAGCTCTCCAGAAAGGTTGCCCGACTGTCCCTCTCTAGAGGCAGTCTGGGGCACTTGTTCTTGCACCTAAATGCCTGGATAGCCATCACAAAAGATTTATGGGTGCAAAGGATCATATCCAGAGGATATTTTATTCCCTTTTTACAAGTTTCCCAAAGGAAAAGAAAATGTCTCCCCGATGTTCCACATAATCAGTGGGAGTTAGCATTACTACAGATTCAAAAGCTGCTGGACAAGAGTCATCCAAGAGTTTTATCCAGACCAAACAGGATCCGGAATTTACTCAAGATTCTTTTTAGTGCCAAAGCAAACAGGGAATCTGAGACCTATTTTGGTTCTCAGTTAAATGAACCAGTTTGTAAAGAATTCCAAATTCCGAATGGTCATGGTTCAGTCTGTTCTGCCTCTCCTGCATTAGGATGACTGGATGTGCCTTCTCGATCTTCAAGATGCGTACTATCACATCAGATTAACAGATGCTCTCGAAGATACCTATATTTCTGTCTGGGAGCTAGTCATTACCAGTTCAGAGCCCTGCCCTTCGGTCTCACCATAGCCCCAAGAATGTTCACCAAATGCATGGCAGTGGTAGCAGCTCATCTAAGACCGTGCATATTCAGTGTGTTTCCTTAGACTACTGGATCCTTACCGCACCGACGAGGCATCTTCTGGAAACAGACAGGGATTACTTACTACAGTTACCTCAGTTTCTGGGAATTACGATCAATCTAGCCAAGTCAAAACTTCAACCATTTCAAGTGTTGGAGTTTGTAGGGGCTCATCTAGATACAGTCAATTGTCTAGCTCTTCTGTCTCAAAACAGAGTTCTTACTTTGAAATCGCATGTCAGACAGGTTCTTTCTAATCCTTCTCTCCTAGCAAAAATGGAACTCAAAGCCCTAGAGTCAATGGCTGCTGCAATAACATTAATACCCACTACTCATTTTCATATGAGAATTCTTCAATGGACAATAGAAGTGCAATGGTCTTTCATCGACATCCTTTACAACATCCAATAAAATTCTCAGGTTTGCAGAAAATCCCTCAGGTGGTGGATACACTCTGAAGAGATTTGTCAAGGGCATTCATCTATTCTTCCTCTCCCGAACTCCACATTGACCATGGATGCCTCCCAGTTGGGTTGGGGACATTACTTGGGACGGACCGTTCAAGGCATGTGGTCCCCCAAAGAGACCAATTTGCTTATAAATGTCCTAGAGTTGAGAGCGATGCCTCTAACATTGCAGGTCCTTTGGAGTTCTCTTCCAGTAGGAATGATTGGTATTCAGATGGACAATGTCAGTAGTGTGGTACATCAACAAACAGGAGGAGCCAGATCCTATCCCTTATGCCGAGAAGCAGTAAGAGTTTGGCAGTGGCCAATTTCCTCCAACCGGTTTCTTGTAGCAACGCACTTACCGGGGAAGTCCAACATCTTGGTGGGCAAGCTCAGCAGGACCATTCTGATGCCTCATGAATGGTTTCTCAATCAGTAAATTATGGTCTTCACAAGTGGGGTCAACTGTACTGTGATTTATTCGATTCTCCCTTCAACAGCAAATGCAGCAGGTTCTATGCTTTAATTGAGGACATTCACCGAGAGATGCTGTAGTCCATGTTTGATGCTCCAGTCTTCTTTATGCATACCCTCCCCTACCTCTAATTCCCAAGTTTCTTCAGAACGCACTCTGGTTAAAAAGCAAAATAATCCTTATTGCTCCTTACTAGCCTCGGCAAGTGTGGTTTCCCTTCATGTGGTCTCACCTACTATGTTTGCCTTGGAGACTGGATCCCAGTCCATATCTTCTGTCACACACCTCTGGGATGATTCATCTGGATATTGCAGGCCTCAAGTTAACTGTATGGTTTCTCCAGTTCTAGTGATGGTTAGACATTCCAGGCTTTCCTCCCCAGTTCGCCAAATTATTTTTGTCCCACAAACCACCAACTAGGAAGATTTATAAGAGTAAATGGAAAAGGTTTTCCTTGTGGGGTCATCAGAGAAACTTGGACCCTTTCACAGCTCCACTCCTGGCTATTTTAGATTTCCTTGCCTCCATCTTTCAAACTGGGACAAGTTTCTCCACCATCAAAGTTCAGTTAGCAGCCATCTGTCATTATCACATCTGAGATAATGCTTCTCCTTTAACTTTATTTAAGTTATGTAAGGCCTTCCTAAAAGGTACATTTTTACTTAGACCTCCAATTCGAGATCTTACTCTACCTTGGGATCTAATTTTGATATTACGGACCTTGGTGCATTCACTGTTTGAGCCTTCAGCTAAAGTAGACTTCAAGTTCCTTTCTTGGAAAATGGTCTTTTTGGTGGGTATCACTTCAGCACGACAAGTATCTGAACTCCAAGTACTCTTTTCAAAACCACCTTATTTGATTTTTCACAAGGAAAGAGTTACCTTACATACTAATCCTTCTTTTCTACTAAAAGTGGAATCTGAATCGAGCATCAATCATGTGATCAGTTTACCAGTTTTCTTTCCCAAATTTGACAACAAAAGAGAGTGTACCCTTCATCTTTTAGATGTGCTTAGGCAACCTTGCTTCTACCTTCACAGGACTAAGGAGTTTAGAAAAACTGATCAATTGTTTGTCTCCTTCTCAAATAATAAGATGGGAAAAACAGTCTTAAAAGCTACACTAGCTAAATGGATAACCAATTGTATTTCCAAAGTTTATTCCTTGAGAGGCTTAACCTTATCAAGACAACCAAAAACTCACTCAACTAGGTCTATGGCTATATCTGCTGCCTTTTGGCCTAGAGCCTCCACTGATGACATTTGTGAAGCTGCCACATGGCCTAATGCTCATACATTTGGATATCATCTCCAGAAACAGAGCAATATTTGGTTTTGTGGTTCTCCCGAACATTCTTCCATGAGGGCCACTCAAGGTGAAAATAGCTAGGGACTCTGTCCCATTCATTGAGGAACGAATGAAAATTATATCATCAGATATAAAAGATATGTACTCACGTTGTCCATTTTCATTCCTCCTGAACTTCCCTCCCACCTTTCCCCATACATGTATTTGGGAGAGACCTTAACAGAATATTAGGAAAAATAGCTCCTGATCTTTCTGCTATCACTTTTCTGTCATAGGTATGTTAAGATATTTTGTTGTGTTTATTGTAAAATAGCAGCAAACTCGATCTGAGGTAATGCAGTGGTCATGGGCATTATGGGTAATGGAGGAGCTCGAGAGTCAGATCCTAGAATCTAGAGAAAGTGGCTGAGTCAGATCTGAATCCTATTCATTGAGAAACAATGAAAATGGACAACGCAGATGCATAGTTATGGTGAGTACATAACTTTTATTTGTAGCCAGAAGTTAGGTACTTCGATTAGCCTGGGGTTTCCATTTAGGAGCTTTGTTTAATTTTGTTTCAGTTTCTCTGGCCGTTACTTCATCCCATTTCATATTCAGTACATTTGAACTTCTTATTGTTTCTTTTACTACTTCTGTCTGTTTAGCATTTTTATTATGTTCAACTGGCTTTTTATAGATATTTCTGCAAAATATGTTTATTTCTTCTTTTTTATTGGTGTTTCTATTCCTTTTGCTTTGTTTCCCAATTCTTTCTAAAACTTTATGGATCATCAGTGAATTGCTTATTTTGTACTTTTCCTTTATGTTTATCTGCATATTTTCTAAGTGTTTTTGTCTGTTCTGATATATTTAGTTTATTCATAGGTTCATACTAGGCTATCTGCCCTAGGGCATTTATAAGCCTAGCCAGAATGTGTTTGGCTTTCGCCACCCATTTTAAATTTATTTTGCTATGCCCTTTTTTGAGGTTAGTATACTGTGCCTCTGTCTAACAGTGACACAGAAGTGATACCCCGGGGTAAACCTACGATCTCCCATCAAGATTCCTCTTGAAGAGAGTCAATGAGGGACTCTGCCTAACCTGGACTGGGATTTTATTCCAGAGTGAAGGGAGCCTCTGGGTTATGAATCTGTCCCTCCAGCATGTCCTATTTATTTCAGTGCTGAGGTTCAAGTCTCTCAGCGTAGCTCGATGGGATTTGGATTTTCTGAGGTGCAGCATGTCCATTAATTCGGGTTGGACATGGCTTTATACGTCAGGCACAGATCGCCTCTGAACAGGCGGTATGCCACTGAGTAGAGCTGGAGTTTCTTTAACCGGGCAGCATATGGCATCTGTTTGAGCCCTTTGATCCTCTTGGTGAGGTACTTTTGGGGTCTTTCCAGTTGCTGCAGGTGTCTGGTAAAGTACATCCCAAAAGGGCATTGTACTCAATTATGGGCCTGATGAGGGATGAGTAAAGAGGCACGATGACCTCCTCTGATCTAGATGTGAATCCCTTCATGATTAGGTGGGCTATATAAAATGTTTTTCTAACCACTTTGGCCACGTGGTTGTCAAATGAGAGATTGCTATCAACTTGGGTCCCCAGGTCCCTAATTACTTCTTCTGTACTTAATGGATTACCACCTATGTGGTAATTTGTGGGCACTTTGTTTTTGCCAAAGGGATGACTATACAGTTGTTGGCATTTAGCTTGAGGCCATGGCTCTGGAACCAGTTGTCTGTTTCTATGAGGCCCTTTTGGAGGATGCTTGTGTCGGCTGGAGAGTCGATTATGGCGCCCAGTTTGCAGTCATCTGCGAACTTGGTCAGCCACAGTCCTTCCGTGTTGGCCTGTACCTCCGAGAAATATATACCGAACAAGAGAGGTCCCAGGACTGAGCCTTGTGGGACACCACTTGTAACTGGTTTGGAGTCTGACATGGCTCCAGCAATTCTAACCATGTGGGTTCTGTCCTTGAGCCAGTTTGCAATCCATCTAGTGACATAGGGGTTTATATTTAAGCTGGTGAGCTTATCTATAATGCCCGAGTGGGGTATTGTATCGAAGGCTTTTGCGAGGTCCAGGTAGGCTGTGTGGACCACCTTCCCCTTGTCAATGGCCTTGGTGACTGTTTCAAAGAAATCAACAAAGTTTAAGAGGCAGGATCTGCCCTTAACAAAGCTGAACTGGGTAGGATCCAGTGTCTGTAGGTCCGCACTATCTTTATTTATGAGGTCCATGATGATCCTTTCCATAGCTTTGCAGAACAAGCTAGTCAAGCTTATGGGGTGATAGTTTCCAGGATCCGTTGAGGCACCACCTTTATGGAGAGGGACCACTGTTGCTGTACGCCACTCTTTGGGCACATATCCTGTAGTAAGGCTGAGATTGAACAGTAGTTTTATGTTTGGGTTTAGCTCTTCTTGGAGTTCATGTAGGATGCAGCGCGGGACACCGTCTGGTCCCATTGATGCTGTGTTTTTTGCTTTGGAGAGGGCGACTCTTACCTGAGCATCTGAGATGTCAGGGGGGCAGCACTCTGCTGGGATAGATATTTGCCCTTTTGGTGGGGAGGGGGGGAGAAGTTTGCGCTGAACCTGTCAGCTAGGATGTTGGCAATGTCTGTGGGTTCAGTGTATTTTTTTGTCATTTTGGACTAATTCTGAGCATATCTGGGAATTACCACCCAGGTTCCTAACATAACTAAAGAAAGCCTTGTGATTATCCTTAGTGTCCTGTGCAATTTTTCTCTCGAAGCTGGCCTTAGACAATTTTATGAGTGCCCGTAGTTTTTTGCTAATACTGATCAGTGATGCCTTCCCTTTTTGGGATTTTGCTCTATCATTTAGTAGCTTCCTCCTTCTATTGTATAGTTTGTTTATGGCTGGGGTCCACCAGACAGGACGTCTGCCTTTGGAGGATTGGGTCTTGGTTTTATTTGGGATCGCATGATCCATGCATTCCTGAAGGTGTTCATAGAATGCGTTTATAAAGCATTCTGCAGTCTGGGCCATATTTTCCACAGGCCCGGGGGCTTTGAAGGATTCCACCTCGGTTTTGAGGAGTGTGAAATTTGCTTTAGAGAAGTTTTTCACTGTGGTTTTCTGGGCAGGAGGTGGGGTCGGGATGTGAATATCCAGTGAGATTAGTTTATGGTCTGATCTTACCAGTGAGGGATACACTTCTGGTCTGGAGCATAGAGTCCCCATGTTGGTGATGATCAGGTCCAGTATGTTTTCCCCTCTTGTGGGAGTGGTAACAAGTTGTTCCATAGCATTTGAGTTTATAAATTCTAGGAACCTTTGGGCTAGGGTGTTGGAGCTAGAGTAATGCTCTCAGTCTATGTTTGGGTAGTTGAAGTCGCCCAATATAATGGTGTGTTTGGAGAGACCTTCATATTTTCCAGTGTTCTCAGAAAGGCCGAGTGGGGTTCCTGAGTTTGGGAGGGTGGTCTGTAGCAGGCTATAAACTGGAAGGCAGTTTTACCCACTGTTAGTTGCACATGGATAGTCTCTGATGCTTCGTGCTTTGCCTCCAACCTGGAGGTGTGGGTATCTTTGATGAATATCGATACCCCCCCTCCTTTTGTGGTTCGGTCCAAGTTTTGGGGCCGAAAAGCATGGTATGAGGTATAACCTGGTAGTGCTGGGGTGCTCTCGAGAGCCCTGAACCAGGTTTCTGTTACTGCACAGATATCGATGTTCTCCATGCTAAGGAGAGTTTCGAGTGCGTGCATCTTGAGATTTAGACTTCTGGCGTTGAGTAGCATTACTCTTAGTTTCTTATCCCTTGTGATACCTATGTAGGTGGGTTTGTCTTTTGAGCCTTGCCTAAAAAAGGCACTATGGGGGTAGCAAGAGCCTTTGCCAATATCCGTCCCAGGGGTGACAGGTGCAAGCCGTCCCTAGCGAAGCATCGTGGCTTGTCGAGCATATCATCCCAAGCTGACAGGCATTGGATCCCCTTTGAATGACACCAGTACTTAAGCCAGTTGTTGAAATTGATCATCTTGTCTTCATATTGTGGCATCATTCTTGGTGAGGGTAAGATGCTACTCAAGGTCAGGGTCATACCGGCCTGGGCTACATGCTCAGAGAGCTCCTTTATGTCTCTTTTCATGTAGTCCAGGGAGGTACGTCTCAGGTGATTCACACCAGCATGGACAATGACTGAGTCATATTTGTACTTGCCTTGGAGTGACCTGAGTGCTTGTGTTATGTGGCGGATCCTAGCGCCCGACAGGCTGCTCATCGTGACCCTCTCCTTGTTCAGCCTGGTGAGCGGGACGTCAGTGTGCCTGACGATAGTCACCTATTACAAGTGTATCAGGTGTGTTGTTTAGTCTTAACGGCTGTGACTGTTCGGCACACTGGCTTTGTGAGATATGTGTTGCACGTGTTTTGTTTTGGGGTAGCGGTTGCTTGGGTGTCTGCTTTGGAGGTCTCTGCTGCTTAGGCAGATCTTTATTTAGAGCCTCCGAGTATGTTTGTGTGATTGTGTTTGGTTTGCTGTCGTGGTAGGTCTATGTGAGACTGGAATTGTAGTGAGTGTGGTTTCCTTCTCCTCCTGACTGGTTATGCCAGTACTGAGTTGAGAGAGCTTAGCCTCCAGTTTGGCTATATGGTTGCATCTCTCACATGTGTTGGAATTTGTTGTGAGGAGGAGAGGGTTGTCTGTGTACATGAGGCAGTTGTAACATTGCCTCAAGATTCCCAGATTCACCAGCTGGACCGGAGAGGAGATTGACAACTGACCTTTGGACATGCTAGAATAATATTGGGAATTCCTTAATAATTGAAAACAAGGGCCAGTGGGGAGTGAGGGTGTAGTGCTCACACCTTTGTAGTATTATTACACTTATTTGTAGTAATGTATGATAGAGCCTAGTCTGTTCTAATACTGTGCATTGTTTTTATCATGTTTATCTTTCTAGGTATTTTTGTTAGGGCAGCCACGGTGGTGCAGTGGTTAGCATTGTCGCCTCACAGTAAGAGGTTCTCCGGTTCGATCCTCAGCTGGGGTGCCTTGTGTACGGAGTCTGCATGTCCTCCCTGTGGTCGCGTGGGTTTCCTCCAGGTGCTCCGGATGTTCTTCATCTCACATTGCTGCAGTCCTTACTTATGGGTAGTCCGCTGTCCTCGGTCGGCCCGAATACCAAAGTATTAGACTGACGTCGGTCATGGGCGCACAGCCCTGACATCAGAGCATCAGGGTATAAAAGCGCATGACCGACGTCATATCCTCAGTCTTTTTTGCCGCATGGTCCGATGCAGAAGCAGCGTTGCAAGTGCCGTTCGGCTTTCTGAAATTTTTCGTTGGAGTTTCAGACATACCAAGTTGGGCTAAGTACCCGTTGGGAGCATTTTGTTTTTCTTGCCTCAGTTGTTTACCGGATGTCAGAAAAAGTGAATAATTGTATTTCTTGTGGGAAGCAGATACCGCATAGGGATTACCACTCGCTTTGTATCCTTGCTTGGGACCGGAGCACGACGTGGTTGGGTGTCGGTTTTGTGCTAGGTTTAATAAGCGCACTATTAAGAGAAGGCTAGATTGTGCTAGGTTAGTTTTGGCAAAGCGGTGTAATTATAATATGCCGTCGGATCCTCCGGCTCGCTTCAAGAAGCGTAAAGACAAATCTGTAAAGCCTAGGCAGGATGATTCGTCCATTTCGGATGCCGGTCCTTTAGAGACTGCAGTGGAACAGGTGGATCCGGCTGAAGTTTCTGTTGAGTCTCAGGGGGAAACCTTGATTTTACAGGATGTGGCATCACAGGAGTCAGGTCAGGCTGAAGGGGCCTCTCAGGTTACTATTCTCCCTTCTTTGCCTAAGGGGGTTAGGCCTTCTGCTACTGTTTCTAGGGCTCCTTCTAAGGGCAGGACTGTTTTGCCTTCTTCTGGAGTTAGTCCTGGTTCTTCAGGGTCTGTACCTAAGAAGCATATGCTTAAAATGGCAGAAGATTTGATTTCTTTAATTAGAGGTTCCATGCCCCCTCCTGATAAGAGGCCCAGGGTAGAGCCAGAGTTGGAAATTTTGGAGCAGGCCTCAGATGATTCTGAGTCTTCTGCTGAGGATATTCGAGATTTTCCTCCTTATTCGGATTCCGATGCAGAGGATTCTACTCCTTCTGCTTCCTCAGAGGATTTTTCATTTTCAGAAACCTTACACTCTATGAGGGAACATTTTAAGTGGGAAGGACAGGATTACTCAGATTCCAGAAAGAGGCTTAGAGAGTTCTTGTTTTTACCACAGCACAGACCCTTGGCTATTCCTCCTGTTTTGGATGTTGTTCAGGATGTTTTTTCGGAGGCCTCATTCAATCCAGATTCTATGCCTCCTGCACCAGTTAAACCGGACAGGTATTATAGGGTACCTGAGGCTCATAAATACATATATGAGTCCTAGGGCGGACCCAGAAACTATTAGTCAGGGACCTAAGGGTGTTAGGGCTTCTGTTGTAAAGAATCCGGTTCCTCTAGATAAGGAAGCTAGAGCTTTGGACAGATGGGGTAAGAAGGTGTACACCTCTTCTACTTTGGCAATGAGGGCTTTAAATTGCCAGTTTCATATGTTGAAATATCAGAATTTCCTCCTTTCTCAGCTAAAATCCAAAGTGGATGCTTTGGCAGAGGGCATAGAGTGTAAAGAATTGCAAGATTTGGTGCATGTTTCTGAACAGGTGGGGAAACATTCTTTGCAGTGTGGCTTTGATGCTTTGCAGGCTTCTTCTAGAGTGGCTGCCACTGGTTCAGTTCTTCGTAGGCATGCCTGGCTTAAGGATCAGAATTTATCTGAACATGTTAAGTCTAGAATTCTGGATGCCCCTTTACAGTCCGAAGTGTTGTTTGGTCCTCCTGTGGAGTCTGTTTTGAAGAAAATGGAGGACAAGGCTAAGACTATGCAGACTGTTAAAGATTTTTGCAGGTTCAACCTCCTAAGTTTAGTAGAAATTGGCCTGCTAAGGGGTGGGCGTGCCTTCTTCTGATTCCCAGTCTAGGGGTAGATCTAGGCGTGGTAGGGGCAGAGCTCAGAGTACCTTTAGGTCTAGAACCTGGAGTTCGCCTGCTCAATCTGCTGGTGAGGGTAGGGGCCAGTCCTTTCGTAAACAGGCCCAATGACCTGCATTTTCAGCTGCCAGATTCTTCTTGCCTGGCAGCTCCTTTGGGAGGAAAGCTAGCTCTTCAAGCAAAATTGGTTTTAGTCACCCAAGACAAATGGGTGTTGGACATTATAAACAAAGGTTACAAGTTTTATTTCCATACATTGCCTCCTTTCAGAGGTATGCCAGACATTCCTCCTCGGCAAAGGATGGAGGCTCACAAACAGATTTCATTACTTCTTCACATGGGAGCCATACAGCCAGTACCTCCTTCAGAAGTGGGTCTAGGGTTTTATTCCCGCCTGTTTCTAGTACCAAAGAAAGGGAACACGTGGAGACCGATTTTGGATTTATCTCTCCTCAACACTTATTTGGACATTCCAAAGTTCAAAATGTTGACATTACAACAGCTTTTGCCTCTGCTGGGAAAAGATCACTGGATGGTAACTCTGGATCTAAAAGAGGCTTATCTTCATGTTCCTATCAGGCCCAGTTGCAGGAAGTACCTGCGTTTTCGAGCTGGAAATTTACATTATCAGTTCTCTGCATTGCCCTTTGGCTTATCTACTGCTCCCAGAGTGTTCACAAAGGTTCTGGCTCCAGTGATAGCCTTTTTTCAGGATGGAAGGAATACAAATTTATCCTTATTTGGACGATTGCCTGATTATTGCACAAGACAAGGACAAGCTTCTTCAGCATCTACGGTATGTGATGGTAGTGTTAAGATGCCTAGGGTATTCTGTGAACGAAACAAAGTCCTGTCTAGTACCCTCGCAGGACATGTGCTTTCTGGGTGTGAGACTGAATACAGCTTCCCAGATGGCCTTTTTGACCCCAGACAAACAGAAAAGTCTTTCACTTTATTTCCATCAAATGTCTCTACAGTCCAGGCTGACTGCAAGGACAGTCCTTCAATCCTTGGGGTTCATGGCATCTTGTATTCTGGTGCTTCCCAATGCCAAATTGCATATGAGGAAGCTTCAATGGTATCTCAAAAATCTATGGACACAACACTGCCAGGATCTAGACACTGTCATTCAAATAATACCTTGCATTCAGAAGGAATTTTTGTGGTGGGCTCAGGAATGTCACCTAAACAAGAGACTCTCTGTGACCCGACCAGAGGCGAGTCAGATTCTAACGACGGATGCCTCGGACAAGGCTTGGGGAGCACACCTCAATGGGAAATGGGTGCAAGACACGTGGCCTGCCAGACTTCAACATTTGCATATCAACTTGAAGGAGATGTTAGCAGTACAATTTGCATTGATGGCTTTCAAGGATTTACTTCACCCAGGGCAGGTGTTGATTCTAACAGACAACACAACTGTCATGTGGTACATCAACAAGCAAGGGGAACTCATTACTACCCTCTTTGCAGACAAGCGATGATTTTGTGGGAGACCGCTCTCAGTTACAACCTCAATCTTCAGGCAAGATTTCTACCAGGAGCACAGAACTCCTTAGCAGATGTATTGAGCAGACAAATAGTGGATCCTAACGAGTGGAAATTGGATCCTCAGGTATTTCAAAAGTTGACAGTGTCATGGGGAACTCCAGACATAGATCTGTTCGCTTCCCCACTAAATTACCAGTTGCCAAAGTTTTGCACAAAAGGTTTCATCCCACAGCTTGGAAGGTGGACGCTCTGTCATTCAGTTGGAACAATCTTCATGTATATGCCTTTCCACCTCTACCTCTTCTGCCCAAGGTTCTCTTGAAGGCCAGACAAGACAAGCCATCCATGATCCTGATAGCACCGGATTGGCCTCGACAACACTGGTACCCACTACTGAGGAGTTTGGTCCGAGAGCCTCCATGGCCTCTGCCTTTGATTCCACACCTTTTGTCTCAGGAGGGCAATCACTTTCTCAATGTCAGAATTCAGTCTCTGCATCTAACAGCCTGGCATATTCTGTTTTAGATTCTGGAGGTTCTCAGCTTCCACAACAAGTTTTGAATGTTATTTTGGAGGCCAGGAGGCCTAGTACAAGGAAAGTTTATGCTGATAAATGGAGGAGATTTTTATTTGGAGCAAAGGGAAGGACTTTGATGTTTCCAAGCCTAATTTGAGTGCTTCCTTACAATATCTTACGGAGTTATTAGACAAAGGTTTGTCCTTCTCCTCCATAAAGGTTCATGCTGCAGCCATTTCGGCTAATTATGACTGTGACCCTCCTTTATTCTCTCATCCTTTGTTTAAGCAGTTTCTCAGAGGGGCAAAGAACATAAGACCCCACGTAGAGCTCCTACTCCTGCTTGGGATCTCAATTTTGTGTTGGAAAAGCTTACTCTACAACCTTTTGAGCCTGCAGCTACGGCCGAGTTAAAGTATTTGTCATGGAAAACTGCTTTTTTGTTGGCCATTACTTCTGCAAGAAGGGTTTCTGAATTGCAGGCCCTTATGGCAGTGGAGCCTTTCTTGATTTTTCATAAGGATAGGGTATCTTTGCGTACTAATCCTTCCTTTATGCCTAAAGTGGTTTCTAGTGTGGCCTTAAACCAAACTATTCATTTGCCTACTTTTTATGCAAATCCTCAAAATAGAGGGGAGAAGATTTTGCATACTTTGGATATTCACAGGCAGTTGCGTTATTATTTGAGCAGAACCAAGGAGTTCAGACACTCTCAGCAGTTGTTTGTTTCTTTTGCTTTGGGTTCACAGGGTAAACCTGTTTCAAAACAAACTATTTCTAAATGGATTGGGTTTTGTATTTCTTTTTGTTATTCCCATCATGGTAAGGAGATTCCGACTGGGATCAGACCTCATTCCACTAGAGCTACTGCAACTTCTACTGCCTTTCTAAGGGGGGTAGCTACAAAGGATATTTTGGAAGCAGCCACTTGGAGTTCAGTACATACTTTTTCTAAACATTACCACCTTCCTCTTTATTCTAAGTCTAGGGCTGTATTTGCCACTGCAATTTTACATGGCATTTTAGCAGCCCCTAATGCTTTATGATTTTTCCAACCTCCCTTTCCCGTTGCTTTGGGATTCTACCCATAAGTAAGGACTGCAGCAATGTGAGATGAAGAACATAGTACAGTTTTGTACCTACCATAAATGTAGATGTTCGAAGATCCACATTGCTGCAGTCCAATCCCTCCCTCCTTCCCTCTGTAGCTTAGCATGGTTATATGGTTTGGGTGATGGCTGTAGTTGGGCATATCTTTTGGGAAGGTACTCTGTTTTTTGGCTGTGGCCTTTCTTTTAGGGCCTTCTGACATCTGGGGCAAGAAAAGACTGAGGATATGACGTCGGCCATGCGCTTTTATACCCTGACGCTCTGATGTCAGGGCTGTGCGCCCATGACCGACGTCAGCCTAATACTTTGGTATTCGGGCCGACCGAGGACAGCGGACTACCCATAAGTAAGGACTGCAGCAATGTGGATCTTCGAACATCTACATTTATGGTAGGTACAAAACTGTACTTTTCCTCCCACATCCCAAAGACATGCTGCAGGTGGATTGAACACTCTAAATTGACTCTAGGTGTGTGTGTGTGTGTGTGTGTGTGTGTGTGTGTGTGTGTGTGTGTGTGTGTGTGTGTGTGTGTGTGTGCCTTCTGTGGAAGGTTGGGCACCGGGCTGGTAACTCAACACTATAAAACTCCACTGCCAATCATGAGCGGACAGGTGATCCGCTGTGGCGACCCCTAACTGGGAAAAGCCGAAAGAAAAAGAAGATCTTTCTAGATATTTTTGTTGATCTGTTCTATTTTCTGTAGTCTTTTAACAGTGACACTTATTGTTTTAATTGCTTTATTTTATTTATTTATTTTATTTTACATTTGTTAACCGGGCTAGTCCAACTGGATATATTTCCATTTTCAGTAGTGGCCCGGGGAGAAAAGCTCCAGTAGTAACAAATAGAAATTGAAATTAAAAATTAAAAAGCAATGTTATTACATAGTAAATGAAAGGATTTCAATAAAAAATAATACAAAAAATACAAGAAGTCATAATAAAATAAAGTAGGTATTTACAATAGTAAAGGTGACAATAAGTACAGGATAAATTATTATACAGTATGATTCATGAGGACTTTCAGAACATCAAACAGGATAGATTATGCCAATATGTTGAATTGTGTTCACCAGTTACAGTCCTGCTTCCAAGGAGTGTGCATTGATGTTCTGGTAAATTTAGTAGGAGGAGGAAATATCAGTAGTGAAGCAGAAGGTTAGTCAGGGTTGCTACAGGGGCATAACCAGTGTGTTTTGAGGTTTTGTTTAAAGACTGGCAAGGAAGAAAGTAAAATTAGTTCATTAGGCAGTAGTTTCCAGTTTTTCCCCACAGAGTTGGAAAACAGAGACTCTCCAGCCATGTTGTTAGACTTGCTTATGCTAGCAAGAAGTTTGCTAGAAGAGCATAGAGTATTTAGATTTTTGTAGGGGGTTATGAGATTGGAGAGTATAGGAGTGCTTGTTAGGTTGATAAAATATCTTGTGGGCAATGGTGAGTTGGGAGACTTTCAGATGGTTTTGAAGTTCAAGCCAGCTAGCTGCATTAGATTCAGACAGTGGTGAGTTCTAAAGGGATTGCCAGTGGCAAAGCTGGCGATGTTGTTATAGGAATTAGTTAATTTGATAAGATTATTTTTCTTTAGGTTAGTATATATGGGGAGGCGTTCAGAAGAGTTCAGATTAAATGGGAGTGTGCAATCTTGGTTCTGGCTAATGGAGTTAGGAAAGGTTTGATTCTATATAAGGAGCCTATTTTTCTGTTGACAGTTTTTATGGTGTTATTTATGTGGCTGTCGAATGTAATGTTATTGTCAATAGTAATTCCTAACAATTTAGTGGTAGAGTCAGGGAATATAATCGTGCCATTATTGGAAATGACAGAGAAATCTATGGGGGAGGACTTACTGGTGGGTTTAAAGAGAAGGAGCTTAGTTTTTTTAGCATTGAGGAGGCGGCAATGTTTTGTGAACCATGTTTCAACTATGTTAAATACATTCTGAGTTAGAGAGTGTAGTTTTGATGGGGAGTTTGCTGAGCATACTAGTGTAGAATCATCTGCATATTGAATGCAGGTGGCTTGTGGAATTGCTACATGGAGGTCATTGATAAATAGTGAAAAAAGAAGTGGGCCTATAATAGAGCCCTGAGGGACACCGAGGGTGACTGGCAAAAGGGATGATATATTATTTTCCCAGAGAACTGCCTGTTGCCTATTGATAAGGTAGGACTTGAACCATTTAACTGCCAGAGAGTCAAGGGAAAGGGATTCAAGAATGTTGATAAGAAGGGCATGGTTTACTATGTCAAAAGCTTTTGAGAGGTCAATAAAGAGTGCAGATAAGAGGTTGTTTTTATTGCGATTTCTGTTGATGGCATCCGTAAAGGATAATAGGGCAGCTGTGGTGCTGTGTGATGGCTTAAAGCCATGCTGGCAGTTTGCTATTATGGTATGTTGAGATAAATGTTTTAATAGTTGTTGGTGAATGCATTTTTCCATAATTTCTGCTAAGGGTGATAAAAGAGCTATTGGCCGGTAGTCAGAGTAATCATTTGAGTTCCCCTCTTTGTGTAGGGGGATAATATGGGAGATTTTCCAGATGTCTGGAATGATTCCCTCTTTAATGGTTCTATTTATTAGGATGGATATAGGATAGGAAATTACTTTGGCTGCTTTTTGCAGGTATTCAGATGGTAGCTGGTCAGCAGAGGGAGTACAAGGCTTAAGTCTTTGGATGAATTTGTAGATGAGAATGGAAGAGATGGGTTGCAGATGGAATGTTGGTAGAGTGCCAGGTACGGTGGTGGGAAGGCTTGAGTTGTCTGGGATTAGTTGACTGGCTAGTGATTGTATGGTCTCTGTGAGGAAGGTATTGAAGGCATTGGCAGTTTGATGGGGGGGGGGGGGTATTTGGATCGGCCGGAAGTGGGGTAGGTGTACGAGAGTGCCCTGGGAAAAGGAGTTTATTTATACTAGACCAGAACTTCTGGGGATTGTTTTGGTGATTTTGCTGTAGTTTACAGTAGTAGTTATTTTTGTCTGTAAGTGTTGCCTTTTTTGTACTATTTCTCAAATATAGTTTTTTCTGTTCGATGCTTCCATGATGGCATTTGATTTCTCCTCTTCCTTTCCCTTATTGCCCTGTATTTTTGTGTAAGACTTTAATCTGTTATTAATTTAGCTGCACAGTAATGTATCCTATGTACTTCTGTTATGTCACATGAATTTCTGTCAATAGCCTTGATTATTTTATTCATTTGTTTTATCAGACTTAACATTTTGGGTTTTACTGACTTACTGTAATCTATTTCCTTAATCAATCTTAATATTTGTCTATGATAAATGGGGAGAGGGTTATGTCAGGAACGGCATCTGGTGTAAAACTTCTGCCAAGTGACGTATGCAGACAGTACAGATTTCCATACAGGATTGGTCGAGGCCCAGGTTAACAATGACCACCAACAGTCGTACTATTAGCCAACAGGGTGTTGTTGGAAATTGATTTACTGTTGGCTGAAGGAGAAGAAGACATGCCTGAAGGTAGGAAGAGAGGAGGAAGGTTAGGAGTGTGGTAGTGAGGGTAGGAACTTTGAATATTAGCAGTATGACTGGTATAGGGAGAGAGCTGGCTCACCAGGCTGAATAAAGAGAAGGTCACGGTGAGCTGCCTGTCGGGTGCTAGGATCCGCCACATAACGCAAGCACTCAGGTCACTCCAAAGCAAATACAAATATGACTCGGTCATTGTACATGCTGGTGTGAATGACCTGAGACGTACCTCCCTGGACTACATGAAAAGAGACATAGAGGAGCTCTCTGATCATGTAGCCCAGGCTGGTATGACCCTGACCTTGAGCAGCATCTTACCCTCACCTAGAATGATGCCACAGTACAAAGACAAAATGATCGATTTTAACAATTGGCTAAAATTTTGGTGTCATTCAAAGGGGATCCAGTGTCTGTCAGCCTGGGATGACATGCTCGACAAGCCACGTTGCTTCGCTAGGGACTGCTTGCACCTGTCACCACTGGGCTTTCAGATATTGGCAAAGGCTCTTGCCACCCCCATAGTGCCTTTTTTAGGCAAGGCTCAAAAGTCAAACCCACTCCCATAGACAGCACAAGGAACAAGAAACTAAGTGTAATGCTGCTAAACGCCAGAAGTCTTAACCTCAAGATGCACGCACTCGAAGCTCTCCTCAGTATGGAGAACATCGATATCTGTGCAGTGACAGAAACCTGGTTCAAGGCTCCAGAGAGCACCCCAGCACTACCAGGTTATACCACATATCATGCTTTTCGGCCCCAAAACCCGGACCGAACCACAAAAGGAGGGGGAGTTTCCATATTTATCAAGGATATCCACACCTCCAGGTTAGTGGCATTGCACGAAGTATCGGAGACCATCCATGTGCAACTAACAGTGGGCAAGACTGCTTTTCAGTTTATAGCATCCTACAGACCACCCTCTCAAAGTCAGGAATCCCACTCGGCTTTCTTGAAAACATTGGAGAACATGAAGATCTCTCCGAACACCATTATATTGGGCGACTTCAACTACTCAAACATTGACTGGGAGCACTACTCAAGCCCCAGCACCTTAGCCCAAAGGTTCCTGGAAATTATAAACTCAAATGCTATGGAACAACTAGTCACCACTCCCACAAGAGGGGACAACATACCAGACCTGATCATTACCAACATGGGGACTCTATGCTCCACACCAGAAGTATATCCCTCATTGGTAAGATCAGACCATAAATTAATCTCACTGGATGTCCACATCCCGACCCCACCCCCAGCCCAGAAAACCACAGTGAAAAACTTCTCAAAAGCGAACTTCTCACTTCTCAAAACTGAAGTGGAATCCTTCAAGGCCCCAGGGCCAGTGCAAACTATGGCCCAAACTGCAGAATCCTATATAAACACATTCTACGGACATCTCCAGGAATGCATGGATCATGCTATCCCAAACAAAACCAAGACCCAATCATCCAAAGGCAGGCGTCCAGTCTGGTGGACCCCTGCCATAAATAAACTGTACAACAGAAGGAGGAAGCTACTACATGATAGAGCAAAATCCCTAATAGGGAAGGCATCTCTGATCAGTACTAGCAAAAAATTACGATCCCTCATAAAATCCTCCAAGGCCAGCTTCAGGAGAAAAATTGCACAGGACACCAAAGACAATCATAAGGCTTTTTTCAGTTATGTTAGAAACCTGGGATGCAACTCCCAGACTTGTTCTGAGTTGATTCTAAGCGACAAAAATACACTGAACCCACAGACGTCGCCAATATCCTGGCAGACAGGTTCAGTGCAAACTTCTCCACCCCTCCCCAAAGAGCAAGTATCTATCCCAGCAGAGGGCTGCCTCCCAAACATCTCTGATGCTCAGGTGAAGGCTGCCCTCTCCAAAGCAAAAAACACTTCTTCCATGGGACCAGATGGCGTCCCAGGTTGCGTCCTACATGAACTCCAAGAGGAACTAATCCCTCAAATAAAACAGCTATACAATCTCAGCATCACTACAGGATATGTGCCCACAGAATGGCGTACAGCAACAGTGGTCCCACTCCACAAAGGTGGAGCCTCTACGGACCCTGGAAACTATCCCCCCATAAGCCTGACTAGCTTAGTCTGCAAGGCTATGGAGAGGATCATCGTGGAGCTCATAAACAAAGACATTGGGGACCTGCAGACACTAGATCCTACCCAGTTCGGCTTTGTCAAGGGCAGATCCTGCCTTTTGAACCTGGTTGACTTCTTCGAAACAGTCAACAAAGCCATAGATGAAGGGAAGGTAGTCCACACAGCCTGTCGGGACCTTGCAAAGGCATTTGACACAATACCCCACTCTGGCATCATAGATAAGCTATCCAGCTTAAATATAAACCCCTATGTCACAAGATGGGTCGCAAACTGGCTCAAAGACAGAACCCATAGAGTGAGAGTTGCTGGAGCCATGTCAGACTCGAAACCAGTCACAAGTGGCGTCCCACAGGGTTCTGTCCTGGGACCACTCTTGTTCGGTATATACTTTTCCGAGGTACAGGCAAACGTGGGAGGACTATGGCTCACCAAGTTCACAGACGACTGCAAACTGGGCACCATAATCAACTCTCGAGCTGACACAAACATCCTTCAAAAAGGTCTCACAGAGACAGATAACTGGTACCAGCGCCATGGTCTAAAGCTAAATGCCAAAAAATGTATAGTCATACCCTTTGGCAAAAACAATGTGCCCACAAATTACCACATAGGCGGAAACCCATTAAGTACAGAGAAAGTTATTAGGCACCTGGGGACCCAAGTTGATAGCAATCTCTCCTTTGAAAACCACTTTGCCAAAATGGTTAGAAAGACCTTCTACATTGCCCACCTCATCACGAAGGGTTTCACATCTAGATCAAGAGAGGTAATTGTGCCCCTTTATTAATCCCTCATCAGGCCCATCATAGAATGCAATGCCCCTTTTGGGATGTACCTTACCCGACACCTGCAACAATTAGAAAGACCCCAAAAAGTATCTCACCAAGAGGATCAAGGGTCTCAAACAGATGCCATATGCTGCTCGGTTAAAAAAACTCCAGCTCTACTCAGTTGCATACCGCCTACTTCGAGGCGATCTATGCCTGACATACAAAGCTATGTCAAATCCGGAATTAATGGGCATGCTCCACCTCAGTAAATCTAAATCCCTTAGAGCCACACGCTCGAGGGACTTGAACCTCAGCACAGAAATAAATAGAACTTGCTGGAGGGACAGGTTCATAACCCAGAGGCTCCCTTCGCTCTGGAATAGAATTCCAGTTCATGTGAGGCAGAGCACCTCACTGAATCTCTTCAAGAAGAATCTCGTAAGTGGATGGGGGATCGTAGGCTTGTCCCAGGGATTACTCCGTGTCACTATTAGACAGAGGCACAGTAAACTAAACCTTAAAGGGCACAGTATACTCAAATCAAGGGGTGGCGTAAGCCATACAGAATCGGGCTAGGCTTATAATTGCCTCAGGGCAGATAGCCTAGTATGAACCTATGATGGAGAGAAGGAAGGTTGATATATTGGGCATGCAAGAGACCAGATGGAAGGGGAGTAAGGCCAGGTGTATCAGAGGCAGGTTCAATTGTTCTATCATTGTGTGGATGGGAGGAGAAGTGGGGTAAGGATTATCCTGAAGGAACAGTATACCAAGAGTGTTTTAGAGGTGAAAAGAATATCAGACAGAGTAATGTTAATGAAACTGAAAATTGATGGTGTAATGATGAATGTTAGGGCATATGCTCAGCAAGTTTGGTGAATGATGGCTGAGAAAGAAAAATTTTGGATTGCATTGGATGAAGTAGTGGTGAGTACCCAAGGGTGAGAGTGTTGACTGGAATGGATTTCAGTGGGCATGTTGGTGAAAGGAACAGAGGGGATAAGGAAGTCATGGGTAGGTATGGTGTTAAGGAGAGGAATGGAGAAGGATAGATGGTAGATGATTTTGCCAAAAGGATGGATATGGCTGTGGTGAATATGTATTTTGAGAAGAGGGAGGAGCATAGGGTGATGTACGAGAGTGGAGGAAGATGCACACAGGTGGATTATATCCTGTTTAGGAGGGTCAGTCTGAAGGAGATTGGAGACTATAAAGTGGTGACAGGGGAAAGCATAGTTAGGCAGCATAGAATGGTGGTCTGTAGGATGACGTTGGTGATCAAGAAGAGACAGAAGAGAGAGAGCAGTGCCAAGGATCAAATGGCGGAAGTTGAAAAAGGATGATTGTGAGTTGGAGTTCAGGGAGGAGTTAAGACGGGCACTAGCTGGCAGTGAAGAGTTACTGAATAGCTACTGAATAATTGGCTAACTGCAGCAGAGCTGGTTAGAGAGACAGCTAGAAAGGTGCTTGGTTTGACATTTGGACAGAGGAAGGAGAACAAGGAAACCTGATGGTGGAACAAGGAAGTACAGGAGAGTATACAGAGAAAGAGGTTGGCAAAGAAGAAGTGGGATTGTCAGAGAGATGAAGAAAGTAGATGGGAGTATAAGGAGATGAGGGATATGGTGAAGAGAGAGGTGATGAAGGTCAAGGATAAGGCATATGGAGAGTTGCCTGAGAGGTTGGACACTTAAAGAGGGAGAAAAAGACTTGTACCGATTGCCTAGACAGAGGGACTGATGTGCAGCAGGTAAGGGTGATAAAGGATAATGAGGGAAATGTACTTACAAGTGAGGAGAATGTGTTGAGCAGATGGAAGGAGTACTTTGAGGGACTGATGAATGAAGAGAATGGGAGAGAAAGACGGTTGGATGATGTGGGGATAGTGAATCAGGAAGTGCAACATATTAGCAAGGAGAAAGTAAGGACAGCTACGATGAAGATGAAGAATGGAAAGGCTGTTGGTCCAGATGACATACCTATGGAAGCATGGAGGTGTTTAGGAGAAATGGCAGTGGAGTTTTTAACCAGATTGTTTAATGAAATCTTGGAAAGTGAGAGGATGCCTGAGGAGTGGAGAAGTGTTTTGGTACTGATTTTTAAGAATAAGGGTGATGCGCAGAGCGGTAGTAACTACAGAGGGATAACATTGATCAGTCACAGCATGAAGTTATGGGAAAGAGTAGTGGAAGCTAGGTTAAGAAGGGAGGTGATGATTAATGATCAGCAGTATGGTTTCATGCTGGGAAAGAGCACTACAGATGCGATGTTTGTTCTGAGGATGTTTTTGGTGATGTATAGAGAAGGTCCAAAGGAGTTGCATTGTGTCTTTGTTGATTTACAGAAAACGTATGAGAGGGTGCATAGAGAGGAGTTGTGGTATTGTATGAGGAAGTCAAGAGTTGCAGAGAAGTATATAAGAGTGGTACAAGATATGTACGAGGGTAGTGTGACAGTGGTGAGGTCTGCGGTAGGTGCGATGGATGCATTGAAAGTGGAGGTGGAATTACATCAAGGATTAGTGCTGAACCCTTTCTTATTTGCAATGATGATGGACAGGTTGACAGACGAGATCAGACAGGAGTTTTCGTGGACTATGTTGTTTGCGAATGACATTGTGATCTGTAATGGGAGTAGGGAACAGGTTGAGGAGACCCTGGAGGGGTGGAGATATGCTCTAGAGAGGACTAAGACAGGATATGTGTGTGTGAATGAGTGGGAGGATAGAGGAATGGTGAGGATGCAGTGAGTAGAGTTGGTGAAGGTAGATGAGTTTAAATACTTATGATCAACAGTTTAGAGTAATGTGAGTGTGGAAGAGAGGTGGAAAAGAGAGTACAGGTAGGGTGGAGAAGAGTGCCAGGAGTGATTTGTGACAGACTGGTACTAGTAAGAATGAAAGTGAAGGTCTACAAGAGGGTAATGAGACCAGCTATGTTATATGGGTTGGAGACGGTAGCATTGACGAAAAGACCGGAGTCAGAGCTGGAGGTGGCAGAGTTAAAGATGTTACGATTTGCACTGGGTGTGAAGAGAATGGACAAGATTAGGAATTCAGATGTCAGAGGGTCAGCTCAGGTTGGACATTTTGGAGACAAAACCAGAGAGGTGGACTTGCATTGGTTTGGACATGTGCTGACGAGGGATGCTAGGTATATTGGGAAAAGGATGCTAAGGATGGAGCTGCCAGGTAAGAGGAAAAGAGGAAGGCCTAAGATAAGGTTTATGGATGTGGTGAGTGAGGACATGCTGGTGGTTGGTGTGACAGAGCAAGATGCAGAGGACAGGAAGAAATGGAAACAGATAATTCGCTGTGGCGATCCTTAACATAGGTTCATAGGTTGGTACTAGGCTATCGGCCCTAGGGCCTATACAAGCCTAGCCATAACAATTCCCTGGCTATTTCTTCCCACACTATTTACTTCCCTGGACCCCTGTCTAGCAGGGTGACTGAGGTGATCTCTGGGGTGAATTTCCTTTCGCCATCCAGTCGTCAAGGTTCCTTTTGAAGAGGGCCAAAGAGGTGCTCTGCTTCATAGGTTCATAGGTTCATACGAGGCTATCTGCCCGAGGGCATTTACAAGCCTAGCCCATAGTTTTGTGGCTTACGCCACCCCTTTAGTATGGGGAACTATACCCATTATTTTGCTGTGCCTCTGTTGAGCAGTGACACTGAGGTAATCCCTGGGGTATATCTGCGATCTCCCATCCATTGGTCAAGATTTCTCTTGAACAAGGCCAGCGAGGTGCTCTGCCTCACATATACCGGGATTTTATTCCACAGCATAGGGAGTCTTTGGGTGATGAATCTATCCCTCCAGCGTCCTATTAATAGCTGTGTCGAGGTTTAAGTCTCCCGCCCTTGTGGCTCTGACGGATCTAGATTTTTGAGGTGAAGCATATTCATCAAATCTGGGTTTGACATGGCCTTGTATGTTAGGCAAAGGTCACCTCTGAGCAGCGGTGCGACTGAATAGAGCTGGAGTTCTTTCAGTCGGGCAGCATAGGACAGATGTTTGAGACCCTTTATCCTTTTGGTGAGGAACTTTGTGGCCTCTCCAGCTGCTGCAAGTGTCGGGTCAGATACATTCGAATGGGGCATTGTACTCAATCATTGGTCTGATGAGTGATGAGTATAGGGAGACTATGACCTCCCTTGATCTAGATGAGAATCCCTTCATGATAAGGTGGGCAATGTAGAAGGTCTTCCTAACTACTTTAGCTACATGGGTGTCGAATGACAGACTACTATCAACCTGGGTCCCCAGGTCCCTGATAACTTCTTCTGTGCTCAGTGGATTGCCACCTATTTGGTAGCTAGGGGTAACCTTGTTTTTTCCGAAGGGTATGACTATGCATTTTTTGGCATTTAACTTTAGGCCATGGCTCTGGCACCAGTTACCTGTTTCTGTGAGACCCTTCTGAGACCCTTCTGAAGGATATCTGTGTCAGATGTGTTTTCTACTATCTATAGGCCCAGTTTGCAGTCATCTGCAAACTTTGTCAGCCATAACCCTCCTGTGTTTGCTTGTACTTCGGAAAAGTAGATGCCAAACAAGAGTGGGCCCAGGACTGAGCCCTGTGGTACACCACTTGTGACAGGCTTTGAGTCTGACATGGCGCCAGCAACTCTGACCCTGTGGGTTCTGTCACTCAGCCAGTTTGCAACCCATCTTGTGATGTATGGGTTAACATTTAATGCTGATGAGTTTTTCAATGATACCCGAGTGGGGTATTGTATCGAAGGCCTTCGCCAGATTGAGGTAGGCTGTATGGACTGCCTTTCCCTCATGCTTGACATGTATGGGCAGTCTATTCCAGAGTCTGGGGATTCTCTGGGTCAGGAACCTATCCCTCCAGCATGTTTTGTTTATTGTGATGACAAGGTTTAGATCCCTGGAGCGTGTGGCTCTGAGGGATTGGGATTTCTTTAAGTGTAGCATGTCCAACAGCTCTGGATTTGACATGGCCTTGTATGTTAAGCAGAGATCACCTCAGAGTAGACGATATGCGACAGAGTATAGCTGAGTTTTTTAAGGCAGTCAGCATAGGGCATCTGCTTTAGGCCTGTGATTCTTTTAGTGAGATATTTCTGCGACCTTTCGAGTTGTTGCAGATGTCTTGAGAGGTACATACCAAATGGGGTGTTGTATTCTATAATGGGTCTAATGAGGGATGAGTACAGTGGGACAATGACCTTCTTTTTTTCTGGATGAAAAGCCCTTAGTGATGAGGTGTGCCACATAGAAGGATTCCCTGACTGTTGTGGTGATGTGGTTATTGAAGGTGAGACCATTGTTCACCTGTGTCCCTAAATCTGTTATCACACTTTCAGTGTTTAGTGTACTGCCACCTATGTGGTAATTCACGGGTACATGTTTTTTCCCAAAGGGGATAACTATACATTTCTTGGCATTGAGCTTGAGCCCATGGCTCTGGCACAAAGCATCTGTTTCTGTAAGGCCCTTTTGTAGAGTATCAACATAATTTGAGGATTCAGTAATGGCTCCCAGTTTGCAGTCATCTGCGAACTTTGTTAGCCAGAGTCCCTTAGTGTTGCCCTGTATTTCAGAGAAGTAGATGCCAAACAAGAGAGGTCTCAGGACTGAACCCTGAGGTAATCCACTTGTCTGGAGCTGGATTTGGAGTCAGCTACGTACCCTCATCAGAATTTTTCTGCCGCAGTGATCATCAGCCGCCCGTTTGCCAGTTCCAGTTCTGCATCGTACTTCTTAAGATGACCTTTTTTGACCGTTACAGATAAGTGCCCGGTGGGGTTTTCTTACTTATTTTGCTTACTGTTTAGACTTACATGTCATCTAGGAAAAGGAAGAGTGCTTGTGGGAGACAGATTCCTCACAAGGACACACACAACAAGTGTGTTTTTTGTCTAGGTGAGGCCCACGACCATACATCCTGTTCAATCTGTAAGTCGTTTGTCCACAAGACCCTACATAGCCGATTAGCGGCTTTAAATCTTAATCTTGAGAACCAAAGACTCAGACGCTTGACATTAGGCATGGAGGAAGGAATAGGCCCTTTTGACGAGCCACCTCGAAGAAGGCGAAAAAAGTTAGGCCCGAATCCCAGGCTGTACCACAGGCATCTGAACAGGCTCTAGAGGCGATTGAAGACCCAGAGACCATGCAGACGATGGTTACCAAAGCATGCCCAGGAGCCTTAATGTAAGCTGGGATGTGGGATACCAAAGGTACGTCCACTGAGGTAATTCAGCCATCGGAGTCTGATGGCAGAGGGGAACCACTGCTCACATTCTCAGAAGCCCCTGCTCCTCCTGTTCATACTAGGCCAACTTCCGGTTGTACTCTAAGTACTCCTACAACACCCTTGAAAAGGAAACAGAAATCCAAGCATTCTGAACCCCCACAGATGCCTGGTTGGGAATGCTTCTCTCAAAGCCTGTTTCAGGCATTACAATCACAGCAACTTCCTCCTACTCTCACTCCTCAACCAATCCATGTGCCAGAGGAAGAATAGTCATCTTCTGAGGAGTCCTTCTCCTATGAAACTCAAATTGAATCCCCCACGGAATTCATTACTCCAGAAAAGAACTCTATTTCTCCTGAATCCCCAGGAGAAGAATTCAGCTTTGGGGATACCATCTCTCTTATGAGGGAACATTTTAAGTGGCAGGCCTCTGAGGTTTCAGAAGCCAAGAAAAGGTACTTTTGCCTTTTGCAAATTGAACAGCCATCTCCCTCTGCTGTGCTTCCCTTACTGCCTGCTTTTCAGGATGCTTTCCTAGCTACTTCAAAGTCACCAGACTTCCAACCCCCAGCTGCTAAATGACCTGATAATTTTTACAGGGTTTCCCAAGACACATAGTTCTCTGCAGGAACCCTCCTGCAGACCCAGCAGTTATAGCTGTTTCTGCAGATAGGACATCCAGACAACTACCTTAAATGGCTCTTTATCCAACTGATAAAGACAGTAAATTTATGGACAGGACAGGTAAAAAGGTATATACATCCTCTACTCTGGCCATTAGGGCCCTGAACTACGAAACCTGCATGGCAAGTTATGTTCTTGACACCATTTCAAAAGCTTCCACCCTTCTGTCTGAGGTTCAGGATTCCCCTGTCAGAGCACAACTAAATTCACTCCACTCCCCAGCATCCCAAGTGACCAGGCACTCCATTAAGTGCAGCTATGATGCTGTGGAGGCTGCATCCAAAGCTGCTGCTTCTGGATCAGTGCTTCATCATTAGTCCTGAGTACGACTACAGCCCCTCCACATGGATGTTCAAACTAAACTTCTGGATGCACCCTTTGACAATAAGGCCCTCTTCGGACAAGCTTCTGCTGAGCTTCTCAAATCCCTACAAGAGAAGGGTAAAGAGTTACACAACCTCAAACACCTGCTGGTGTCTCCTGTTCCTAGATATCATAGGAACTATCCTCAGAAACCCGCATTTGTAAGAAGGCAATCTTTTCACTCAGTACCACAATCAAAGGGATGTAGACAGTCAAGAAAAACTTCTACTCCCAGATTTCCCTCCAGATCCTCTAATATGCTTTTTCGGAGCCAGCCTGACCACCCCAGGTCTACTGCACTGTGACTCACCCCTTCTGCATCCAGCCACGTCTTTATCCCTTTGTCTCACTGTCTCCCTTCCCTCCTGGTGGAGACCAACAACAGAACAATGGGTCCTTCTCCATTATCCAGAAAGGATATTACATGACTTAATGGATGCTCCCACCTTTCCAACGGATTTCTCAACCACCAAAAAACCATATCCACCTGTTCCCACCCATCATTCATCAACTTCCCAATCTAGGCACCATAGAAACGGTGCCCTTCCCTCAAAAGAACACAGGCTTTTATTCCAGAATGTTCCTGGTGCCAAGGAAAGAGGGTCCTTGGGGACCTATCCTGGATCTATCCTTTCTCAATATCTTCCTCCACGTACCCAGTTTCAAAATGATTACTTTACCTCTTCTCTTGCCTCTAATCCCCCCCCAGGCATTCATGGTAGCTCTAGATCTCAAGGGTGCCTACCTTCACATCCCCATTCATCCGGACTACAGGAAGTTCCTCAGATTTTCAGTAGGTTCCTGTCATTTTCAATTCACTGCATTGCCTTTTGGTCTATCCACTGCCCCAGGAGTGTTTACAAAGTGTCTAGCCCCCTTCATTGCCCATTGCAGGACCCAAGGCTTACAAATATAACCATACCTAGATGACCTAGTCATCCTGCATCAAGACCAACAACTCCTACTCCAACAACAGGTGTCGAACACCCTCTCTCTTCTGGGGTTCACGATAAACGCAGAGAAATCTCACCTGACTCCCTCACAGGACATGATTTTCCTGGGGTGCAGACTCTGCACAGACTGCATGAAGGCCTTCATCCCAGCACAAAAGATTCAGGAACTCTGTCTGTACCTCAAACAAGCCCTCACCAAAACCTCCCTGACAGCTCGGGAATTCCTGAGACTGTTATGCCACATGGCATTCCTTATACCCATGTTCCACATGCAAAAAATTCAGTGGATGTTAAAAAAAAACTTAGGGACCCAACATTCACAACCCTTGAACTCCCCACTTCCACTTCTCCTATGCCTAAAAAATGAGATCCACTGGTGGATATCTGCAGTGCAGACCAACCCGGGGATCCACCTTCAAATCCCAGCACTACAACAGCTGTCCACAGATGCCTCATATCTGGGCTGGGGTACAGTATTACAGACAAATCAACACCACCTTGCAGTGCAAGGAAAATGGTCTACTGTAAGAGTGAAAAACCACATCAACATCAAAGAAATGAGAGCCCTGCTGTTAGCCCTTCTAACATTCACTCCCTCTATCCTACCAGGAACCCTAAAAGTAATCACAGACAATATGACTGTCCTGTGGTACATAAACAAACAAGGGGGGACCAAGTCCTACCCACTATGCAGCCTGGCCTTCCAGATTTAGGATCTAACAGCTTCCCTCAGGGTCCATTTATTAGCCATGTATATCCGCTCAGAACAGAATGTTATGACAGACACACTCAGCAGAACCTCAACCCCCTCTCACAAATGGATGCTTCACAGAGAGGTTTTTCTAAGTTTGATACAAAGGTGGGGTATTCCTCAAGCGGGCCTATTTGCCTCCCCAGTCAACAGGCAGATGCCCAACTTCTGCACAAGGAACCCACATCCACAAACTTGGAAGGTGGACGCCTTCTCTTTTCATGGGGGGGGGGGGGTGCACGTGTTTGCCTTCCTCTCCTTCACTCTAATCCAAAAAGTCCTAAAAATTCAGAAGGACAAACCAAAAATCCTGCTGGTGACCCCCTATTGGCCAAGAAAGCATTGGTTCCCCTCTTTTTTTCTCTAACCAAGGGCAATCACCACAGGTTATCCCACCGTCTAGACCTACTCACACAGAACAAGGGATCCCTGCTACACCCACAGGTAAACAACCTAAAATTGACCTTATGGGTGATAGAATCCTTATCCCTTACAGACACCTTTATTCAGAGGATGTATTCTGTTCTGCAGGAGACAAGAAAACCTAGTACTGGGATAAACTATGTAGCTAAATTGCTTAGATTCTCCAACTGGTGTCATAGGAACAACCAGGACCCCTAACTATGTCTATTCCAAGGGTCCTATCCTACTTATGTGAGCTACTCCAAACAGGACTACCATATTCCTCAATCAAAGTCCATTTGTCAGCCATTTCTGCCTGTCTGCCCATTTCACCACCCCTGGCATCCAGACTGGAAGTCAAACTTTTTCTAAAGGGAGTCCTCCATATCAAACCCCCACAGAAACCCATCCCTCCACCGTGGGACCTAAACTATGTATTAGAAAAACTTACATTGCCACCCTTTGAGCCAGCACATTCTGTTACCTTGAAACTTTACACATTGAAAACAGTCCTGCTAGTTGCCCTCACCTCCACCTGGAGGGTTTTAGAGATCCAAGCCCTTATGGGCACATCCCTCTACCTTGTTTTCCACAAGGATAGAGTTGTCCTCAGGACCAACCCTTCATTCATGCCCAAGGTAGTTAATGAACTCTTGTTGAATCAATCCATTAACCTACCTGTTTTTTATCTTCTTCCACAAAATGCCTTAGAAAGGACCCTACATTCCCTTGATGTACACAGACAACTTCAATACTACTTAGACAAAACCAATGAGGTCAGGAAGTCAGATCAGTTATTTATTTCCTTCCATCCCAGAGCCCTAGGAAAAGCTGTTTCTAAGCAGACCATTGCCTCCTGGATCTCGAAGTTCATTTCCTTGTGCTACACCCACCATGGGAAATCCTTACAAGGCAATATTAAACCCACTCCACCAGAGCAGCTGCTTCCTGTACTGCCTTTTTCAAAGGCATAGACTCCTCTTCTATTTTAGAAGCAACTACTTGGACCTCAGTATACACCTTCACCAAACACTACAAGCTGGACATAACATCCTGTGCTAGAGCAGGGTTTGCCAGGACTGTCCTACATTGTCTCGTTGACCACAGGAACCCTTCCCCCTCCCAAGTTCATATTTAAAGCTCTGGTACTCTCCCTACTGTTATGAATACTGCAACATCAGAATAGAAGGACATAGAATAGTTGTGTAAGAACTTACCATAACTTTAGCTGGCCTTCTCTTCTGTGCTGCAGTATTGAGTCCCACCCTCCTACCCAGTCTCTTTCTAACTACTACCCCAGGTATCTCCTGATGGCACATTGTCATCATTCCACATGGTCTCTACCTACACAGCCATTCTACTGCCCTGGGACTGGCCTACATACAAGTCTAAGGGTCTCAGATTAGGACCCTCCTGGTCAAACCTCATAGGCACTACTGTGTGCGGCAAAACAATTCTGATGAGGGTACATGCAGACGTCGTTTTTATACCTAGTGTCGGTTTATGGCCCTGGTAACCAACGTCACATGTACCCTCCTGGACTAAGACTTTGGGATACTGGCCGGATGGTGGCACTGCAAGCAGCATCTCCCTGCTGTTATGAATACTGCAACATAGAAGAGAAGGACATCTAAGGTTATGGTAAATTCTTACACAAGTATTCTTTTTGCTTTCTCCTTTGCATAAATATTACACAATATTGAATCTCTTTATTTCTCATGTCCATATTTCTTCTTCAGATGTCTCCTGTTTCTCTCTTTACTTTGGGAACTCATTGTTGATTCATACCTGTGACATAACGTGTTAGACTTTCTATACTAAGTCATTCACTTTGCAGGTACTCCATAACTTCAACTTCTATTTGTTTAACTTCTGCTTTACTAATTTTCCATTCTGCATTCTCCCTTTGTGATCTTATTTTTTGTATTATAAAATTTTCCATATCTGGGTGTGTTTGCCTGTATTTCTCTTCAAATACCTTTGGACCTGCTTTTTTTTGTATTGATTAGTTTGGCTTTCTCCTTTGCATAAATATTATGCCATATCAGATCTCTTGTTCTTACTCATGTCATGTTTCTTTTTTTTATATCTTTCAAAAATCTCTAGGTTTTGTTTATATTTTTGCACTTCCTTAGTCTATTATTTTTCCAGACAGTCCAAGGTTTCTTGCTCTGTGTAATGTTTTTCATGAACCTGTTGTATTAATGAACATAAATTTGCATTTGAAACTTTTGACAGTGTCTCTTGTGCAAGTATTTTTTTTCCCTCTAATTTCATTCTTAATCTTTTTGAATATCTTCTGCTGGAAATTCTGGGCTTCTTGCATCACTGTAACGATATGTAATGGATTTCTTTTACTTGATAGTCCAGTCTGTCATCTTTATGGCTCTTTTTTGACCTGTCAGTTTTTGTGGACTACTTCGCCCTTCTACAACAGGGAGACCATCCTTTTTTGGGAAATTACTTCCTTCTACAACAGGGGGCTATTCCCCTGCAGACAACCTGGATTAAAAAGTAAATCTGTGCTTGCCACAAGAAAATTTTAAATTTTTGCAGGGGACTCCCTGTACTCAAACAGAATTTCAAAAAATTGGAACTCTATCCTCTAGCACTAAAAACAGACCAAAACGGAAACTCCAAGAAGTAATTAATATGTCACCTGAGTGTAAATGGATCTTCTGCATCTGACTAGGCTGACTGCGTTAATACCATTATATTTCATGCCTTTTTGTCTCTGGAGCATTCCTGACTGTACTCATTCTCACTTCTGATGTCTCATTACAATAATTTCCTCCTACTCTCGCTCAACTATATCTTTCTTACTTTTAATCTACCTAAAGTACTTTTTCCTCTCCTCTAAGAAATAATTTTTCAGAAAAAATTTATTTTACTACACTGAGGACATATGTCAAGAGTAATGCTTTTCCACGAAGTAAACTCATTACTGTGCTCATAAACTGCTTCTCTGTACAAGTATGTGGTTCTTATATATGTGTGAAGCATATGTTGGAAGTGTATTCCAGTACTGTATATAATGTCTGAGAGATAACCTTATACTGTATAGTATTCTTCAGTTTTTGTTTAATATTTCATGAGTGCTTTATAATTAAACAATATTTGGAGCTTTTCTCCCTGTGCCTTCGTTGAAAAGGGATTCATGCTAAACCCACTCAGACTATCCTGGCAAACAAAGGCAAAATAAAAAAAATAAATAAAATAAAAGTTCAGTTTTTATAATATAGCAGCTCAAAGCCTTTCGTATATATTAAAAACAGAATGCAGTAATAGGTTATGATGACTTCAATTTGTGCCCCTCCACCTCTGTTACTTACTATATACTGTCTCACTTATCCCACTTCATGCCATCTCTGATTTTGTCCCAGCATAATACCACCCTTATCTAATTGATGTACAGAGTAAAGAGCTTTGATTAGAGACTGGCATTGTTCAGACTGACATGAAGAACTCTGCAGAGAAAAAATAAATTAACATACTGCTTATTTACTTTTTGCTGAGTTGATTGGTTCTATTTGGCCTGTGTCCTGTCTTCATGGAATAAGTGATGTGGTATTTGCATGGGTTAGGGGAAATTTAAGGGATCTAGTTATGAATTAAAATACCTTCTTTAGAGCTTTTCTGTTGTGCATGAACAGTGGTATTCAGATGTAGAAATTAATAAAATTTTATCTTTTTTGTTTTATTTTAGACCTTTTCCTAAAGGAGAAGAACGGAAGAAGGCTTGTTTAAGAACTCTGTCTGAGATTAAAGTACAGCCAGGTAAGACAAAAAGGTGTATTTTGTGAGTATGTGTGTGTGCACATGTGAATTTTTAGTAATTTTTTCCTCAAGTGCTTTTTGCCTCCAGTTTGCATACTATCAAGCCTTCCTGCCAATAGGTCTGGAGACCAATCTTTGTCTGATGCACGGTATCCTGCCTGTACCCGAGGTGGAGCTGTCATGTAGACAGTCATGGAGGATTTATTCACCTGCCATCTGACTCTTGTGTGAGGGCATCCTCATCATCCCTACAGCCTGAAGCCTTAGCTTCAGCTCCCCCGCCCCCAACCGGGGCTGTCCATGTTTCAGGACAGACCGTAATTGTCTCCAGGCTGGAGAATTACCTGATGCCGCTGCCATCATAGTGTGCATTGGCTGTGGGAGCTTTTGTGTGCTCTGACTACATGCCCTGTTGGCAGATAATCTCACCTTGGGGACTTCCTACTCCCTCCTTGACTGCATGCACACTCCCAAATAACACATCCCTTACTGCTACCATCACCGAGCCCACATCCTCCTGCTCCTGGTCCTTACTGCTGGGCAGACTTCCAATTGCACAGGAGTAATGTCTGCCAGGACACCACTACTGTCTCCCTAGTTTGGATAAGATGCAAGACACTCATTGTCCATCCTCCCCTTCATAGCTGTTCTGAAATAACTCTGGTTATCTAGCTTGCAGTCAGAGCTTCACCCCTTTGTTCCAGAGACACTTTTTTTAACTTATGACTGAATTCTGAAATGATTGCATTCTGCTAGTCTCGGTGTTTTATTCCAAAGCCCCTACCTTCCTCAGAATTTCTTGATCTGCCCAAGCCCTCCAGCCTTCTGTACTATAGTTACATAAAGATGGAATACAGTCCTATACATCTTTTGTTATGGCAAGTACACAACTTCCATTTATTTCTACTTACAATTTAACTTTCTAACATGTTAATTTTGAGAAGTTTCCACATTTGATGCCAAGGAAGCACAAGCCCACCATCTTTACCAGACTTCCATAGGCACTTGCTTTTTCCCCCAAATATTTTGTATTTCTAATACCATGATGAGAATGGACCCCATTCCTAAGTCAAAGTACGATTAATGTTCATGAAATTAGCATTGTTTCAATCTTTGATGTCAGCCAGAAGTGCTCTTCGTAGCACCTGCAGTGTGCCCAGTAATGACATCTTGTGCAATGCATACAGGGTTACGTGGATTGGTAACATATCTAAATAAAACTGTAGGTTCTTTTTAATAAGACCCATTGCTTCTACTACTGTTGGAACTGTCTGGGTATCTTTCTTCCACGTTGCTCTTGTTTCTGCCTGCAGATCCTGATATTTTATGACCTTGTGTATCTCTGTACGCAAGACACTGTAGTCACTGGGTGTGGCGATTTCAATGATCAGTGCTACTTTTGTCTTCTTTTCTTAGACCACTATGTCTGGTTTTCTAGCATCTATCTTTTGAACTGTTGGTAATGAGGATCCCATGTGATATAAACTTCATTTTCTATGGTACTTTTGTGGCTCATGTTTCCAGTGTTTTTCAGCCACTTCAATACCATAATATTTGCACAATCCCCAATGCAACAGTCTTACCACATTATTATGCCTTTCAGTGTACAGACCTTCAGCCATTAGTGTGTCACAACCAGCAACAAGGTGTGCGACTGTTTCCAATTCAGTTTTGCAAAACCTACATTTGTTGGTTTCGCCCACATGTTCAATGGACTTTCTAAACAAACATGTATGTAGCCCGCTGTCTTGGGCCGCCAATATTAACCTTTCATATCTTGGTTTGAATTAGCCTTTCCTTAACCATTCCTGTGTTTGTTCCTGATCAACATGAGGTTCTTCCAGAAGTTTTCTATACTTGCAACTATATTTATGCTTTTTCCACATTTCTTGCCTTCTCATCTGGTCTTTCACTTTATATTCTTTCTTATGTTTTTTGACACATTCAGTTGCTGCCTGATTTTTATCCACTTCTGGTTTGATTTCCATTCCTGCTTGATGCCGATATGCTTCTGCTATATTAAGCAGGGAAGTCCTTATAGATTTATTCTTCTCATGTTTCAAAACTTTCACTACGTTTGGGTCTTGTGAGGTCAGCAGATATGTGTGGAGTCTCACGATTGCAGATCTATACATGTAATCAATTTCAAGGAGGCCCATCCCTGCTTCGGAACGGGGGATATGTAATCTTGGTATGCACTGATTTTATGGATAATTTGGTAAACATGAAGCATCCTTGTTTTAATATCTAATTTGTCTAACACGATTTTGGGCCAGTCAGTCACTCCAAAACTGTAAGTTAGGACAGGAAGAGCAAATTGGTTTATAGTTTGGATTTTGTTCTAGATAACAGTGTTTTCAGGATTAATTTAAGTCTTCTAAAGTATTCCTTACCAAGTTTTATTCGCATTTGTTCATGTTTTATTGCTGATCCTTCATCAATTTCCAAATATTTACACACTCCATCTTGCTCAAATTCTTCTATATCACATTCTTGTCCCAAACTGATGCTTTTGCACATTTATCAAGACCAAATGACATTCTTGTATCATCTGAAAAACTTTTGACAACTTGCAGTTATTCTTTTAGTTCCTCATCTGATGGGCTATACAATTTTAAATCATCCACAAAGAGTAGATGAGAAGTCTTTAGACTTTGTTGTTTTCTAGGAGCCAAATTATAGCCATGGCCTAAGCTGTTAAGTAAACATCTTAATGGTTAAGGGCAAGACAGAATAGCAATGGTGACAGAGTCACCCAGGAATATCTCCCTGGGATAATAATTTGCCCTTTATCATGGCTTAATTGCAAAATGGTCTGCCACTGTTTCATGGTTACTGTAATGTAGTCGATCAGGTTAGGGGTGTATCTTATACATTTTTAAGTACTCTTTTATCCATGAATGTGGGATACTATCAAATGCTTTTTTGTAGTCAATCCATGCCGTACTTAGATTCTTCCCCTTTTTACAGTTCTCCAGTATGACTTTAACAACAAATGATCCTTTGTTCCATATGACTTTCTTTTATTGCCTTTTGTTCTACTGTCATAATTGAGTTTTCTTCTAAATGACTATAAAGTCTGTCAGCATCAGTTCCCATGTATAGTTTATACATTGTTGGAAGGCAAGTTATTAGTCAATAATTTTTAGGGTAGCTTGCAGGTTCACTCTTAAGTAGGAGCATTGTTTTTCCTGTTAGCCAGATTCGTGTCTGTTTGGGGTGCGCATATAAAAAGTTCTTACTCGTGGCTAAGTCTTTGTGCAAAGATGTTAATACTTTTAACCAAAAGTTAGGTACTACATTTGGGCCTGGGGTTTCCAGTTAGAGGCTTTTCTTAATTTTGTTTCAATCTTTCTGGCTGTTACTTCATGTCATTTCATATCCTGTACATTTAAACTTCTTATTCTTTCTTTTACTTCTTTTATCCATTTAGCATCTTTGTTATGTTCCACAGGATATTCATAAATACTTCTCCAAATTGTATCTATTTCTTCTTTTTTGGCGGTCTTTCAATTCCTTTTACCTTGTTTCCAAATTCTCTATAAAACATTTTTGGGTCATCAGTAAATTACTTATGTGCTTTTCCTTTATATTTGTCTGTGTATCGTCTAAGTTTTTCTGCCTTTGCTGAAATTTGTAGTTTATTTGCAGTAGTGTATGATAGATCCTGATCTGTTCTAATACTGTGGATTGCTTTTATCACATCTGTCTTAGTATTTTTGTTGATCTATTCCCTCTTCTATAGTCTTCTAACAGTGACATGTCTTGTGTTAACTGCTTTATAGTTTTGTCTGTTCGATGCTTCCTTGATGGTATTTGATTTCTCCCTTTCCTTTCCCTCACTGCCCTGTGCTGTTGTGGTAGGTCAATTGTTAATTTAGCTGCACTGTAATATATCCTGTTTACTTCTGTTATATCGCATGAATCTCTGTGGACAATCCTAATTACTGTGTTCATTTGTTTTATCAGACTTCTGACTTTTGGGGTTTTATTGACCTATTGCAGTCTATTTCTTTCATTGATCTTAATATATCTATGTATGTCTATTAAGTCAAGCAACTCTTCTCTTAGCTCATTTTCTTCCAGATTGAGGGCACATCCCTTGTTTTCCATTTCCTGCGGGCATTCTACAGAAAGTTCTATAGCATCTTCCTGTGGTACCTTCTCTTCAATTTCATCCTGTGCCATCCATTGCTCTGTCATGTGGGAACTCACTGACCTATCACTCCTTAACATTGACTGCATCAGAGTTGCCTGTTCCTTCCCTTGCTATCTAGCTTCAAGTGAACGTTTATACTGGTTTCCTGTGGAAGGCTTCAAAATATCTTGATATGGTATCTGACCAATTGCTTCCTGTTCCACTGGTTTCCCCTTAATTTGTATATCTATTGGTTGATCCTGTTGTGGTGCTTTCTGCATTAGATTTTCTACACTGAATCCTTCACTTTGAAGGTACCCCATAACCTCAATTTCTATTTCTTTAACTTCATTACTAATCTCATTTTCCTCATTGTCTTCTTATTTTTTGTATTGTAAAGTTTTCCATGTCTGAATTCCTTTGCCTGTATTTCTCTTCAAATATTTTTGGTGCTGCTCTTTTTGTATTGGTTAGTTTTGCTTTCTCCTTTGCATAAATATTACACCATAGTAAACCTCTTTTTCTTTCCCACCTCCATATTTCTTTTTTATACTTTATAACAATATCAAGGTTTTGCTGTTTAGATTTTCACACTTCCTCAGATGCTTCTTTTTCCAAACAGATCAAAGTTTCTTGATCTACATACTCTTTTTGAAAAATCTGTTGTATTAATGAACACATATTTTCATTTGAAGCTTTTGACAGTTTTTCCTGTGGAAGTATTTTTCTTTCCTCTAAATTCTCTCTTAATCATTTTGTATATCCTGCACCTGGAAATTCTGGGCTTTTGCATAATAGTAACAATGCATAATTTCTTTCTTATCTTCAATAGTCCACTCTATCATCTTTATGGCTCTTCTTTGGCCTATCAGTTTTTGTGATTTTTGTGGACTGCTACATCCTTCTAGAACAGAGGGCCATCCTCCACCTGGGCCTGGTCTAGCCCCATTGTAGGAATGTTTCCTTATTCTGAGGATTCTACTCTGTCATTTTTCCAGTCCTAGCACCAGTGCGCATACCAGAATTGGGCACTTTTTATCCTGGGTCTTGTGCACCCCGCTGTCTTTTTCAGTTTTTGACCTACTTCTTTCCACGATGTATGCTATATAAATGCAATCTATATATCACTATCGCCTTGGTGAGATTTTGTGGAAACAGGGTCCACCTAGTGAAGGTACTCACCAAGCCTTGAGGATGAATTCAATTTCAGCACTACTACTTTCCTTTGCTTGCACACTTTTCATTTCTCCATTCGGACCCTTTTTCATCTCTCCCCTGAATGTGGATCAGTATGTTGACTAAACACTCAGTCGTCAGACCTTTAATACCCTAGCCAGAATAAGCAGCATCAAGAATTACCTTGTGCATCAAGGGGGGGGGGGGTTACAAAGGGAGAAATTTGTGAGTGCCCATTCAATTGTTTAGGTTAGTCGTGATTGTACATAAGATACTTTGCTTAATATACCATCATAGTTCATTCCAGTACATGAGGAATTTGCAGGGATATGAACCTGTCACACTTCCGTGCTTTTTAATTTGATGATGGTGATTAAGATTCTTTGCACTTGTGCTTGAGGAGCCATTAGCTCTACCAAGAAGTAAAAGGTCTAGGAAGGTAGGATATTTCATGACTCAAAAGGCCAAATTTAGATCACCACAGAGGTTCCCCAGTTGAATAATATGTTGTGTCTGTCACCACTGCAAAACCCTGTCTTTGAGACCCACCAGTTTCAAAGAGACAAGCCTGAGTAATTTCATCAGTGCTTAGCACTTTGTGGGGATGAAGGTCCAGAACACAGCTTAGGTGGGGGACATATACAAGGACTCTTGGAAGGAAGGTGAAAAAAATGTAACTTGAGTCTTTGAAGTTTATCCTGCCCATGGTGTTTACTCCCTTACTGTCTGTGTTATTGTGGAACAAGAGGCTGTTCACCCAATTTTCATCTGAAAAGAGGTCAGATGTCAAAAATAGAGGACCTTGCATATGTGAGAGAGAAAATGAGACCCAGAAATAGCTACCAGCTGTCACCCCTCTTTGGTGACCTCAGAAAGTTGACATCTCTGTGTCATATTGAATGGACCTTAAAGTCCCTGGGAATTATTTTTTGGTCTGAATTCAGGACCATTTGATTGCCTTTGCCATGCTGTGAGTCATTGGCCACACTATGTTCACTAGATCGTTTATTGCCTCTGTAAGCACTGATAAAGATCGAGATGTTCAGTAGATTGTTCAGTATCTGTAAGCACTGATAAAAGTCAAGATGTTCATTAGATCATTCAGTGCCTCTTTGAGCACTGCTAAAGGTCGAGATGTTTATTAGATTGTTCAGTGTCTCTGTAAGCGCTGATAAAGGTAGAGATGTTCAGTAGATCGTTCAGTGTCTCTGTAAGCACTGATAAAGATCGAGATATTCAGCAGATTGTTCAGTGGCTCTGTAAGCGCTGATAAAGGTAGAGATGTTCAGTAGATCATTCAGTGCCTCTGTAAGCACCGATAACGGTAGAGATGTTCAGTAGATTGTTCATTGCCTCTGCAAGTCCCTCATCCTGTGCTGGATATTATCTTTTCAGTATGTGGTGGAAGATGGTTGACACCCAAGGCTTTAGGCCCTACCTTGCCATTTCAAACCTGGATGATACCTTTGCCATGTGCCCTCCTTTTGTCTACATTGCCAGCAGCATGAGTGATGTCACTAAATTGATCTGCTTCTGTAGTTCCTCTGCCACCCATATATAGGGGAGTTAAAATAGGTACTGGCATTTGTTTCTGTTTTACTTTGTGTCCTAGCTCCTGGCCATATCTAAAAAGTGTGGTCCCCTTATTGAAATTCATAAGGATGATGAATCTTGTTTTAACTGCTAGCTCTCCTTTGGAGGGGCATTTCATTGGAGAGGCTGTCAGGATCCTGAGGTCCAGTCAACATTTTGTCAGCTGTGCTATGGCATTTCCCTCAGAAGCGTAACAGTGCTTATTTTGGGCTGACTGAAGTGGAGTCCTGGGTTTATCCCACTGCACTGGAGTCTTGACTGGAAGATAACTAATATAGCACTTGATTCAGATCCTTCCACATCTGGAGAACTGTACCTTTTATTGGCCACTCTTGAGGTGGTGGTCATCTTCGTGTAGATCACAGAAAGTTCAACACTTGATTTGCCTTTCCATGGACAAAGAATCTGAGATTGTGCCCAGGTTTGGTAAAAGAGATTTGTTCATGTTCATCATATTGATCACTGCTGCAGTAGCCTTATCTGTATGCCAAGGTTATAACAGCTGGCCTGCTTCCAAAGCTTCAGAGCACCATCCACACATTCAAAAACCATCAGTTGTCTTGAGCTGAGTTGACTAAAAAGGCAGGTTTGGGAACCAAGCCTGTTCTGAGCTTTGATACCACTGAAGAGTATACCACTCTCTAGGCTTTCGAGAATCTACTGTCAGCTTAAGCTATTCTTTTGCTGGGAGGTTAAGCTCCCTTTGGAGAAAAACCTGCCAATTTATAAAACTTGTTATTTTGTACGTTTATGTTAAGGAATGTTATTAAGGTATGATTGTATGTATTAATGGACTATCTTGAGACTAAGCAGTGCTCTTTGAAAGGGAGCACTCTCTTTTCCTGTCCGTTTAAAAGTTTTTTTTAAACTAATTGAAACCCGTTTTTTTTTTTTTCTGCAGAGAAACCATTTTTATTTTACTTTTTGGGACTGGGGGAAAAGTGATTTTAAAGACTTTTTTACTGGCTTTTACTGCTTGTTTTCCCTGGGAAACAGACATGATTGCTTGACCATGGAACATCTTACTGGTCCTTTCATCAGTACTTCTTACAGCCACAAAAAACAATAGTTAAGCAAATAGCCTTTGCTGCCATAGCAAGTTAACAATTTGCCTCAGCCGCAGGTGGTTGATTCTGCTGAGGCCATTGCAAACCATTTTTCTTTTACCCCAGATCCCTCTGTTGTAGCATCTGCAGCCACTATGGACCAGGGGTTAGCCACATCCTCTGCAGCTGTTGGGGTCCCTCAATGGGCAAGAGAGAGCCTGTCTTGTCAGTCTTGGGAGAGGGAGCAGGGTGGCTTCTCTGTTTAGTCAGAAAGTTGTGCCTATTCCTGGGAAGCTGCTGCTGCCATTAACATTGTTGGCCCCAATCTTTCCATCAAAAAGAAAAAAAGAAAGCTAAACATGTAGCTACTCCTCAAATTGCCTTTGACAGGAGTAGTTTACTGAGTGTGGCTCAGGGTTTGATTTAGGCTATTGATACATCTTGTAGAGTATTTTCCGGTAAAAGAAAGAGGGATGCCACCTTTCCTGAAGAGAATCAAGATTCTGAATCTGAACAGGAAGATGTAGGGATGGATTCAGGGTTTTGTCCTTAGATTTCTGATTCAGACTCAGAGGAGAGCTCTCTTTATGATTCTCCCTGTGGGTGTTTCTCTTTCTCTTAGACTGTTGCTGGAATGTCCCAGTGTTTTCAGTGGGAGAACAGAGGTCTCTCAAAAAATAGGATGAGTTGTGGGGTCAGCCAGCTGTTACTAAAAGGGCAGATAGGATGTTTAAATTCCTCAGTCTTTTAACATTTTATATACTGTTTCGTAACCTGACCCAGCAGCTATAGCCTTAGAGTCCTCTACTTGCTAAGCACTTGGTTAATCCCAATCCTACTCTTTCTAATAAGGATGGGAATATATTGATAGGTATGGGAAAAAAAGTATGTACATCTGCAACTTTGAATTTCAGACACTTAAATTCTCAGGATCATATGTTAAAATGTATTCTGACATATTGAGGAATATTTTATCTACAGTTTCTTCTTCTGAAGAAAAATCTGCTTTTAAATAACTTAGTGTATTTTATTGCATTGTTTTTAGAAACTGTATGACTCTGTTGTCATTTTTTCCAGGGCTGTGGCCACTGGCACGGTTTTAAGGAAGTTTGCTTGGCTGCATTCTCAGAACCTTCCAGATGATGATAAAAATGACATTTCAAATTCTCCCTTGGACAGAGATTGTGTTTGGCCCCTCTGCTGTAGAGATGATCAAAAAGTGTGATGAAAGGGGCAAGATGATCTAGGGAATCTCTAAGATTTTTCACCCCTCCTTTTCCAAATTGTCCAATTGATATTCTTTCTCCTAATTCAGTTTCAGCAAAAGACAAAATAAACAATCTCATCAGAATTCAGGTGAACAGATGTTTAAGAAGAAGTGGCGAGGAGATTTCCAAATGTAAGTCTCAAACTTCCCAAAACCAAGGACACTCCAACAAGTCTGAATGAGTATTCGAGAGACCTTGATACCCACTCCCACCCTGGCCTTCTGTTTCTTCCAGAAAGTTTGAATCTCCATTTTTCTCTTTGGCAACAGATTGTTTCAGGTAAATGGGTTCTGAAAGTAATTCATCAGGGTTACAGGTGGCAGTGGGAGGAAATTCTTCCTTTCCAGAGGGGTCATTCCTTATCTTGCAGATCAGGCTGTTTTGTTTCCTCCTGTTCTTCATCAAATGCTGTTCCAAGGAATGATAGAAACAGCTCTTCCTTCCCAAGTGAGTAAGGGGTTTTCAAGGATGTTACTAGTCCCAGAGAAAGAAAGGTCTTGGAGACCAGTTCTGGATCTTTCTTTCTTTTCTAAACCTGTTTGTGATGGTGCCCAAATTCAAAATGATGTCACTTCACAACCTGTTGCCTCTTCTTCCTGTTTCAAGTTTTCCTGATAACACTGGACTTACAAGATGCTTATCACATTCCTATTCATCCAGACTTCAGACTCATTTCTGGCCCAGGCAACCATAGATGTCCTTCCATATCACCTTTGCAGTATTCATTACATAAGGGATCTCTTGCCAAGGGTAGCCTAACGTCCAGACAGTATACCAAAGCCTTTAGAATTTATAGACATCGTATGTCACACATATGCTGCCTGCGCAAGGCATAGAGCATAATGGTGACATATGAATGTACATACCTCAAAACTCCTTTGCGCCAGTCCGAACACCATCATTGATCATCGGTCTGAACACTTCTTCTCCTGTGCTGGTCACCAAGCTAATTTTCAGAAAGTGCCCCATTGGGGTTTCTTCTTATCTACTTCTATTTTTATTTTGGTGTGTTTTCATGTTAGCCAAAAATAGATTATATCAGTAAGGGGAGGCAGCTTCCCCGTAAAGATTATCATGAGCAGTGTCTCTCCAGTTTGGGTGATTCTCACAACTATGCGCTGTGTTCTGTGTGCCAAGCATTTGTCCCCAAGACCCTATGTAGTCTTCTGTCTTCCTTGTCATTTTACCTAGAGAGCCAGCATCTAAAGTTGTTGGGGCAAGGTACTGTGATGGAGTCTTCCTGTGCCAAAGGTCAATTGCTTGTCAGGAAAAAGGCCAAAAAACTGAGGTCTGATTTGGCTGATGTCCTGCCTCCCCTGAATGTCTCTCTCAAGGCTGGTGAAAGCCCAGAAAATCATCTGATTGTTGTCTAGGATTCCTCTGCCATGACCCTGTCAGAAGGCCAGCATGGATCCAACTTCTCACACATTCTCGGAGGCTTTACAAAAGTCCACTCCAGACACTGAGGGAGAACCCTGGCTGATTATATCTGAGGAACCAAGGGGGATACCGTAAATCTTGGTTTGAGAGAAGTTCCCTACTGTGCTGGTTGAGTGTTGGCAAGGGTCTGAACCTCCTAGGGATTATTGGGCTGATGTGCCTCAAAAGAAAAAACAAGCATATTCCCCCTGCTGTTAAGGATTCCCTAGGTGAATGGCAAGGTTTTACTTGGGGGTTAATGCCTTAATGGCGTTTAAAGTGTTAGTTTCTGTGCTTGCTCCTCATAAGTCATCCACTCCTGTTAAGAAGCTCAGAGAGCAGGAGTCCTCTGAAGAGGATCTGTTTTCTGGAGAAGAAGCTTTGGCATATTCTTATGAAATCCTTTCTCCCTTGGATTATAGATCTGAGGAGGAAAATTCTGTTAGTCCAGATTCTCCCTTAGAACTCTCTTTGGGGACACTATTTTTCACATGGTGGAATATTTCAAATGGGACTGTTCTGGGGTTTCTGTTATTCAAAAGAAGTATTTTGTACTCCTCCAGATGGAGTCTCCCAATCCTTCTGCTGTTCCTCCAGTATTGACTGCCCTCTTATATACCTTTTCAGCTTCCTCTGTTGCCCCTGATTCCCAGCTCTCAAGAAACCTGACAGCTTTTACAAGGTTTCTGATGATGGTAAGTTTTTGTACAAATGTCCTGCTGATCCTTCTGATAAACCTTTTAAACTTTTGCCATCTACTAAACATCTTCCTTCAGATAAAGACAGGAGAGCCATAAAACATCTATGCAAAAAGGTATGTACTGCTGCCACCCTTGCTTTTAAGGTTATTAATTACCAGACTCATATTGCCAGGTATGTTTTAGCCCTTCTTAAGCTTTTGTGGCAATCTCTGACCTCTGGTTCAGAAGGGAAGGTCTTGCCCTTTCTTTAGTTTGTTCTTCCTTTCAAGTGGCTCGCCACTGTGTTAAATATAGTTATGATGCAGCTGATGCTTCCCCTATGACTGCTGCATTTGGTTCTGTTTTGAGATGTTACTCTTGGCTTCATCTTCAGCCTTTACCTGATATTAAAGCTAAATTGTTGGATGCCCCCTTTGATAATAAGAACCTTTTTGGGTGTTCTGCTGCTGAGCTTTTAACTCCCTACAGGACAAAGGTAAGGCCTTGCAGTAATTGAAGCATATTTTTGTTTCTGCTATCCCTTAAGTTAAGAGGAATTATCCATGCAAATCTACCTTTGTTCATAGACATTCACCCTCTATCCAAAGGTAAAATGGATTCTAGGCGTGTACCCCCTGCTAAGTCTACTCAGACTCCTACCTCTCAGAAGCCTCCTTTTCAAGACAAACAAGGTGCTATCTGACAATTGGCTCCCCCTTTCCCTAGGCCAGGTTCCTTTATTCCTTCATCTTTCTCTTTCCAGTTGTTTAAGGATCATTCAAGACTCTTGGGTTTTGTCCATCATCCACCAAGGATATGTGAAAATCCCCCCTCCCCCTTTTTGGGGCATCCTTCAACCTTCTCAGGAACAGCTTCCTTTCTTTCCAGAACTGAGTCAGGTTCTTTTGGATCAGGACACCATTCAGATTATGCCCCCTTCCCAGGAAGGGAAAGGTTTTTATTCAAGGATGTTCCTGGTTCCCAGGAAGGAGGCCACCTGGAGACCCATTCTGGACCTTTCCCAGCTCAACACCTTTCAAAGTTTCCTTCCTTACAGATGTTGTCCCTTCAAACTCTGTTCCCCTCTTCTTCTTCCCCAGGACGTTTTGGTATCCCTGGATCTTAAGGATGTCAGTCTTCACATCTCCATCCATCCCTTTTTTAGAATGTTTTTACATTTCTCTGTTTCTTCCTTGCATTTTCAGTTCTGTGTTTTACCCTTTGGCCTCTCTACTTTCCCAAGGGTGTTTACCAAATGCCTCACTCCTGTCATTGCCTTCTGCAGGATGAGAGGGGCCCAGATCTCTCCTTGTCTAGATGGCCTACTCATTCAGGCTTCATCCCCTGACACCTTGCTTTAGCACCTTCACTTTACTGTTTGTGTGTTACAGAGCCTGAGGTTCACCATACATTTTCAGACATCAGTCCTGGTTCCTTCTAAGGATCATTTTTATTCTTGGTTGCAGGATCCAGACCGTTCCTATGCTGGCATACTTGACTCCACTCATGACCCTGTCTCTGATCAACTTATTTCAATCATTTCTTCCTCCAGCTTCAGTCACATTCAGGGATTTTCTCAGGGCTCCAAGATTCATGGCTTCCACCATTCCTTTGCTGCCTCTAGCCAGGCTATGAAAAAACTACAGTGGTTCCTCATGCCGGTGTGGCATTAAAACTGCATCCAGTGGATTTCCTAGTTCCCTTTCTTCCATGTTTCAAACGCGAGCTCCAGTGGTAAATTCATCAGCTTTCTCTCAACCCAGAACTTCCTTTCCAACCTCGATTCCCATATCAGGAACTCTTTTCAGATACCTCAGATGGAGTGGTGGACCTCCTTCTGTTACCTCAAGGTCCAGGGTCTCTGTTCTCCCCATTAAAGGTCAGATCACATCACCATCAATTAGATGAGAGTTCTCCTTTTATCTCTTCAGGTTTTTCATTCTTACAGGCCTCTCAACGTTTTCACTGACAATACCACAGTGATGTGATATATAAATAATCAAGGGGGACATGGTCCTACTTTCTTTATAGACTCTCTCTTCAGGTCTGGGATTTAGCTGTCTAGTATCAAGTGACACTTTAGGCTATCTACACTCCTTCAGTGCAAAATGTAGTAGCAGACTCTTTGAGCAGGTCCAGTGCAGAGGCTCACGAGTGGATACATCACAGAGATGTCTTTCTGGACATTGTCCATTGGTGAGGTACTCCACGTGTAGATCTTTTTGCCTCCCCTCTGAACAGACAACTTTCTCTTCTTTGTGCCAGACTCCCAAGCCCTCTGGCTTGGAAGGTAGATGGGTCTATCTTTTCGGTCCAGACAGCATTTGGTCCCCCTTTTTCTTTTGGTGTGTGAAGGGCAATCATCACAATTTACCTCACCGGTTGGACCTTCTCACACAAGAAAAGGGGTCTCTCATCCATTGTCAGTTCACTCTTCAGCTGACTCTGTGGGTGAAAGAGTTTTGATCCCTTTTAGGCACCTGTTTTCTGAGGACGTGCTTAAGGTTCTGCAGGAGGCCAGGAAATCATATTTGTCCAAATGGAAAAGATTTTTTATTTGGTGCCTTTCTCGTAACCAAGGTCCCTTTGGTTCTGTATTATTTGTGTGAATTGCTCCATGCTGGGTTGGCATATTCTTCAGTTAAAGCTCACATGTAAGCTATTTATGATTGTCTACCCTTGACTCCTCCTTTAACCTGTAGGTTTGAGGTCAACTAGTTTCTTAAAGGTGTCCTTCATATCAGGCCTTCTAGGAAGCCTATTCCACCTTCCTGGGACCTCAGTTTTGTACTTGGAAAAATTGATTCTGGCTCCTTTTGAGCCTGCAGCTTCAGCTTCCTTGCAACATTGTACTTGGAAGACTGTTCTTCTTTTTCCCCTTATTTCAGCTAAGTATCTGAACTCCAGACTCGTATAGCTGTTCCTCCTTTCTTAGTTTTTCATAGGGACAGGGTCTCTCTTTGTACTAATCCTTCGTTTATGCCCAAGGTGGACAATGAGTTGTCTGTTAATCAGTTTATTAATTTGCTCTCCTTTTTTCCTTCTACTCAGTCTTCTAGTAAGGAGGTTCTTCGCACTTTGGATTTACATAGACAGCTCAGATATTATTTGGATAAGACTATGACCATTCACAAATCTGAGCAGCTTTTTGTTTCTTTTTATCCCAGGTATGTGGGTTTAGCAGTTCCTAAATAAACCATAGCCTCCTGGATATCTTAAGGCCATTTCTTTTTGTTATTCCTTTTGTGGTAAATGTCTTTCTACTGCTGTAAAGGCTCATTCTACCAGAACTATTACTTCATCTGGTGCCTTTTTCTAAGGACTGGACAGCAATTCCATCCTTTAGTCTACTACTTGGACTTCTGTCCATACTTTCACTAAACATTACAAGCCGGATGTTGTTTCCCGAACAAGAGCTGGCTTTGCCAGAGCTATCCTGCATGGGTTTCTAGAAGGCTCTTCTGTGCCTTCCTCCTCCCAAGTTTCCTGTTGCGATTTTGTACTTTCCCTTATGTAATCAGTACTGCAACAGTGATATGGAAGGACATAGTACAGTTGTAGAAAATCTTACCATAACGGTAGATGTCTTTCTGTTCAGTGTTGCAGTATTTGCTCCTTCACTCCTCCCACTTCTGCTCTGTCATATTTCTTTTGCCTTTCTGGCCAGGGGTTCTTTTCGTTTTTTCTCATCCTGGATGCATGTTCCTCCTAGTCTGTAGGAACAATTTGTTCTTCCTGGGGCTTTTCAGTTCTGAGATATGTACATCCATACATCACCTTTATGCCCAATGCCTTGTGTGGGGAGCATGTGTGTGATGTACAACATCTATAAATTCCAAAGGCTTGGGCAGGAGATCCCTTATGTAATGAATACTGCAACAGTGAAGAGGAGGACATCTACTAATATGGTAAGATTTACACAACTGTACTCTCTCTCTCCCTTCTTTTGGAAATGGCTGGGGCAATTACCACAAGCATCCTCACAGAACAGATCGTCTCACACAAGAACAGGAGTGTTTGATACAATCTGACATCAATCTTCTTCAGTTGACTGCCTGGATAGTAAAGTCTTTGTTCCTTTTATGCACCTGTTTTCTGAGGATGAGCAGCAGGTACTAATGGAGGCAAGAAAGCCTGCTACTAGAAAATCAAATATTAGCAAATGGAAAAGGTTTTCTAGTTGGTGCCAGCAACATAACCACCACCCATTCAGGGCTAGTTGTTTTCTGTTTTACAATATTTGTGTGAGTTACAATCCTATGACCTTTCTTATTCCTCTATCATAGATTAGTTCATAGGTTCATAGATTAGTACTAGGCTAACTGCCCATGTGTGCTATTATAAGCCTAAACAATTACCCCATGTAAGAATCAAACCCTGCACCTTGTGTCTATAAGGTAACACTTTAATCATTACGCCAAACTCCCACCACATTTCAGTATCAGCCATTTCAGCATGTTCTTGAAAGGGGTTTTTCATAGGAGGCCTCCAAGTAAACCAGTGGCATCTCCTTGGTATCTTAATTTTGTGTACGAGAAACTAACACTTGCTCCATGTGAACCAGATTATCTGGATGACTTGCTGTTCTTAACATGGAAAATAGTTTTATTAATTGTTATAATCTATGCAAGAAGGATATCTGAGCTGCAAGCTGTTATGTTGAGTCAACCCTTCCTCATTTTTCACAAGGACAAGGTTTCTTTGAGAACAGTTCTTTTCTTGTGAAGGTAAGAAGAAGGGGCAACTGGTGTCAAAACAGAATATTTCTAAATAGTTGTCTAAAGCTATTACCTTTTGTTATACTCACCATGACAGATTTATTATAGGCAGGGTCAAGCTTACTCCACAAGGACTTTGGCTTCTTCTATGGCTTTTTGGACAGGGTTGGATCATAGAAGTTGCACAGTAAGCTGGATTCTTTCTGTAGGTCTAGATCATGCTTTGCTAAGACCATTCTCCAGGGGCTTCTCTTTCCACCTCCCAAATATAGTTAGCTGTGGTAATCTCCCCATATAGCTATGGCTATCACAGCAATAATCAATATGAAGAACATAGTACAGTTGTGTAAGTTGAAATTACCGTAACAGTAGATGTTTGCATGATCACTACTACAGTTGCCACTCCATTCCCCTTGTTTTTTGGTGTTTTTTATGCCAGGATGTGGACTTTTATTTTTTGTTATTCCTAGCCTTGAATTTCAGCGCTCAGCCTTCCTCTCTCTGCTGGCAGGAAAGCTATGAAGGCCTTTTTGCCCAGACATGTCTTTTAGTCAGCTTAGCCAAAGCTGCTTTACAGTTTAGGTGCATGGAAGATGCCCTGAAGCTTTGGAGGCTGGCCAGCTGTTATATCCCTTGTCAGGATATAACCCATATAGCTAAGGCTACTGTAGCAGTGATCATTTAAACATCTGCTGTTATGGTAAGTTCAACTTGCACAACAGTCCTTTCTTTTGTTCACTGCTTCAAAATATAGCCAAATTGGAATGCTCCTCTTAATAAAAGTATTCTGATACAGATTGCTGCAGGGGCAGAAGGCATGCTCCTTATGTGTAGGCTGATTTGTTAAGCTCTGACTGAGTGTGCATTGACTGGTAAACCAGTTCCCAAATATTAAAGGCATCAGAGGCACATGGGATATATGCAAATGATCCTTATGTACATCAGGTGTTTCAGCTAATAGGCAATTCTGAATGCCCATTACTTGTTTCGTCATTTTAATGGACAATTTCAGGCCAATAAAACATTCTGCTTGTGCTGTGCTGATGAGGTCATAACAAGGCCGAAATATGCATATCCACAGCTAGTGGGGTTTGGCTTTATTGGCCTGAAATTGTCTATTCAAATGACAAAACTAGTCATGGGCATTCAGAATTGCCAATTAGCTGAAACACCTGATGTTCATAAGGATCATTTGCATATATCCCATGTGCCTTTGATACAAGATGTTTGGGAGGTCACTCAGTGGAAGTTCTAGCTTTTCTGGGGTTTTCATTTTGTTTTTACTGATTGTTTTTTCAGTGACCTTCTCACTCATTGTTTCAAATATTAAAGGCAGGAAAGCATCTGGATAATTTAGGAATCTAGTTTTATGGCAAGTATCTTGCGCACATGTGTTATATTTAAACCTTACTGTAATTCCATATTTTGAAGAATTTATCACTTAGCAGGGCAGCAACTCTTCCACTATTCCCTGTTTGTGACTTTTCCCTCCTTTTGTAGTCAGGGTAGGAACAGGTTTCCTTATTCCTTTGCTTCTTGCATGTTTTTTGGAATGTACAGAGGAGTTGAAGGGTCTGCACCTTCCCCACTGTACAGTCCTCTGACAATGACTGGAAAGCACCGAAAAAGATGCATTACTGCAGTGAGACTGAAGATTCTTTGCAGGCTTGTCAGCTTACTAGCAGAAATGTTCCAAGACTGCTGTTCTTATTTCATATGCCTCAGAGGATCTGGAGGAGTTGTAGCTGCAACATAACTACCATATTCACTCTTACATACTAATGACTGTATTCACTCTTACATACCAGTTCAGGGCCAGAAGCATGAATCAAAAACAAATTTAGTGAAAGAACGTATAGTGTAGACATTGTGGGAATTTAATGGTTGTGAAATGCATATGCACCATACATGATGCTGGTGAATTGTTTGCTTTTTGTGCTGTAAAAAAACATATGTTTGTTAGCCCTTCTGTTCCCTGTGTAAGTGATACCGTGTTCCCAGAATGCATTTTTGTGCATCACATTGTATAATTTTTAAATGAGACTCCCTAGTTACCAGTGCATACTCCAGCTTTTATTATCTTTATTATTATAGCTCATGTTTGTTTGTGGTACTGTGTGAGCAGTGTATTGTTGAGCTTCAGTTCCTTATCCCATAATCAGCTGTTTTATGCTTTCCCTGACTGTTTTTCAGGCTGTTACCTGCCTAGTAATCCAGAAGCAATAGTACTTGACATTGACTATAAATCTGGAACACCTATGCAAAGGTAAGTATTCTAGACTGGAATTTGTTCAATGAAAATATATCTCGAGACACAGTAGGCAGAAAATTTAAGGGAGTTTATTCTCTCAGGGTAATCATTTGCCCATCCTAATGTATGCTGCTTAAATGTCTCAGTACTGGAGGTACATGAGATCCACTCAGAAAAAAAATGTGAGTGCTGCTGTAATTATTCTTATTCAGAAACTGAGGGATCCTAGACTGGATTAAAAAACTTGTGATAAGAATACTTATTTGTTAGAGTTAGCTGTCAGGCATACTATCAAATCAGAAGCACCTGGGGATCTGTGGAGGGTAAACAATAAATCTTGGCGTGTTGGTATTCATTGTGTAATTCACTTGCAGGTTTACAACTAGATGTAGAGATGGTATCACTGACCATTGCAGGGTTGTTACCATGGGGTTCCCTATGTGTGTTTGAGGACCATAACTGCATTCCTTGGAGATGGCAGAGATTTAAGTGCAGTTAGTGGAAACTATATATGTACTGCAAAGTTGCTGCATGTCGGAGCATTCCCTCTTTTTTTGAGGTACAGCCATCTTGGTGCTAGAATATTTAAATATAAGAGTTTATAGGGTACAGCCTTCACACTGTGGGTACAGGTGGGCTTGACTACAGCAATAAAAGCTTTAATTGTGTAACAGCTTTCAAAGTTCAATGTTACTTGTGTTAAATCACCCTTAAATTTTCATAGTTTCAGGAGTTGCATTATTGAGTGTCAGCCTTTTGATAAAGAATCTTTACCATGGTGCATCTCTGCGGACATGGAAATAAGGAGGTGGAGAGGATTAACGTGTTAAAAAGAAGGATAAGAGTGGAGGGTGTGTTCAAGATCTAGACATCTGAGGTCTGTTCACCAGGAAAAACAGTAATATAGATGCAGATATTATTAAATCCCAGCTTTGAGGTGGGGAATGGGTATCGATTTAGATAAGTTGAAGTTCGTAGTCTCACTGCAGATAAGTAACCATGTGTATTGGTGTGCATTGGGAATGGTTGGGGGTGTAAGATAGGCATTTACTCCAAAGAGAGATTTATTTACTCAAACTGTAGTTCTGTCAAAGAATGTGCTGAGTTTATAGTGATAATTATGTATAGGGCAACCAGGATGAGTGGGGGCAAGTCTGAGGATTGTATAGGACACACTGGAGAGATTTTTTTCTCTGAACTGACCTGAGAATGCCTGGGTGTCCCACAGGGTGAGCAGGAGATGTTGCTGGAGATTAAGAAAGCCTGGTCTGTCCTGCTAAGCTTGCTGCTACTTCAGTGCTTAGCAAGACAAGTGATTTAGAAAGGGAATGATCATTTCAGTGACATTTAGTAAGGCATGCAAGTAGGTATAACCTTGTCTCGTTCATCCTTCCCCTGCTGCTAGGACTGTAACTTTGGCTCAGTGTCACATCAGCACTGATGCAGACTGTCTCATACTTCCTTTTTTCCCCTTTACTCACGATCTTCTGCTTTCCAGCTTCCTCACCAGGTTTTGCTCAACACTATTCACACTAGCATTACTTGCAAATGGTTCTATGCTCTTTGCTTTAGACTGGAGTTTTTTTGCAGTCCTTTTCTAATTTGTGGAACTACCCTTAGACTTTTCATCTCTAGACAAGTGATTTCTTAACATCTTCAGTGAAAAATATCCATTTTTTGACGTTAAGCTGCTTAGTCGTTGTGTAGCTGTTTTAAGCACAGTTTTGTTTATGTTACTGGAATTTGACTAGGCACATATTTCTCACATGGAGCACTGCTTTCTTTAGAGGCCTGTTTGGTGTAATTCTGGTCTTTTTTCTGTGTAAAATAACTTTATTATGTGTTTCATGTGACCATAAACTGCCACCTCAGGATTAACATGTGAAGTGTGTCATGTGCTTGGGAGCTTTCCATCTTTAGGAACCATGTTGCTTTTGTAGAAATGTTGATATAAGAGGCTTAATTGAGTGTAGAAATCAAATGATACTAAATTTCCAATGATCGGAGCCAAATTCCTTCTATCTCCATGACTTACCATAATGAGAGGCAAATGTTTTGTGAAAATTATAGACAAACATAAATCCGCCAAATGTAAGGGCCATGCAAGAGTTAAGGAATTTTCCTCTCCCTTTTCCCTTGTGAAGATCCCTCATAGGGAGGAGAGGCTGGGCTTTTGTAGAATCCACTATGTCCAAAATTGCGGTGATAGTTATAGATGAGTAACCCCACCCCACATCAGGCCCAAGGACTGGGTGGGGGTTCCTGAACATGACAGTAACTCTTCCCTGCTGGAGGCAGATCTTTCCCGGGATTCTCATTCTTGTCCCATCTGTTCTGGTCAGTCTCTTTTTCCATGTCCATCTTAAACACTGACTATGACAAACTCTCCCAGAATATGTTGCAATATCAGGTGGACTTCAGCCTCCTCCAATCCCCTTCTCATGTACAGCTGGATCAGGAACTGCCCTATCAGGATGATTTTTTCCTCTTTATTGGCATAGGCCCTGATGCCAACCATACGAATGTCATACAACTCCCTGTTGGTACTGACATGACTTGCTTCTTCTCAGTTGACTCCTCCTGTGGCTGTGGAGTTTGGGGTTGAGAGTAGTGTCCAGGACTGACCCCTTCAGTGTTAAGATCTTTGATTCCTTGGTGCTGAAAACTTTGACATTTGGGATCAGTATCAGTGGTATGCCATCTTCAACGCAGACCAGCACTGGCTTACTGGTGCCTCAGTTTTCAGCATCACCAGGATGCACTGGTGCTGCACTCTGTTCTGGTAATGTAGCCTCAGTTGCAGAAGCTATCCCTAGCACTAGTTTTAGAGGCAGTCTCTGCTTGGACCTCTAGTCCTTATGAATTATGCACCAGGGATAGCTTCTCATCACCAGGCCAGATGAATGCCTTGTGTGGGGTCCTTTATCCAAAGTCAGAGTCAGGGACATCCTTCTCTGGATCCCTCCAACCAAGTGGGCTAGCCAACAAAGTTGCAAGAGGTAGTGTCTGGACTCTGTGTGAGCCCCTGAAACCAGACTCAGATTTGTCCACTGAGTCTTATCCCCCTGTTTCTGCCTAGATTACCCCAAGTTCAGGGAATTCATTTTAAATACAGGATATAACCAGCATGTCACATGTGGACCATTTAAAGTCCTATCACTGCAATGGAATGGATTATCATAGATGTCATTAACAAGGACATTGGCAACCTCCAAACAGTTGATCCCACACAGTTTGGCTTCATTAAGCGGTGATCATGTCTGTTAAATTTGGTCGACTTCTTTGAGACAGTCACCAAAGCCATGGACGAGGGGAAGACGGTGCACACTGCCTACCTTGACCTGGCAAAAACCTTTGACATTATTCCCCACTTGGGCATAATAGATAAAATCTTTCAACTAGGCATCAATACATATATTACCATATGGGTAGCAAACTGGCTCATTGATAGAACTCAAACAATGACACAAGGTGAACCAATGATAAAGTGGAACCGACGAAAAAAAAGTCCAAAACACCAAAGCAAAAGCAAGTTCCACAGCATTGTATAAATTCTTATAATAAAACAAAGCTTTCAGACATAAACGTCCTTCTTCAGTGTTGAATAAAATTCATATTAAGACATCATATCCTTTATAGTTAAAATCCAAGAAAACACATGACACAGTCTACCTATCATAATCTAACACAATTAAGTAATTAAGAACAATTTGTAGAATATTTCACTGAAAAATCTTGAAGAAATATATTGCATTCCACTAAGCAAAACTTTGAAAAGAATGATTGCTAAAAGGAAAACATGACATTCCATTTGAAAATGCCTCAAAAGCATATTTACGTTTATATTTCACTAAAACAAAGAAAATACTTATATGGACATAGATACATGTAGTTTTAAGTATACATGCAAGTCATTTGTTATAGTAATGAATGTGGGGATACCTATTGTATTTGTTGCTGTTTTTTCTTCAAGATAAGTTTTAATGTAACCTGTTTGTTTAAACCAGGGTATATGTCCGCCTGCAAGCAGATAATCCACTCATACCCCTTGGTATCCAATCTATTTACCAAATCGCCACGTCTAATATTAGAAGTTAAAGTATCCATAACACAAAAAGAAAAATAATGTTATTCATCTGTTTCTTGTATATGTTGGGCTAGGGAGTTTGTAATTACCTTCCTTCTCATTTCTGACTTATGTTCTACAATCCTGTCTCTTAGCCTTCTTGTTGATTTACCACCCTAGAAGCACGGACATTGTTGACATAATGCTAGATAAATCACATTTGTTGTATTACTGGTAGCTGTACAACAAAATTTAAATTTCCTACCACTTTCTTTGTTTTAGTGAAATATAAACATAAATATGCTTTTGAGGCATTTTCAAATGGAATGTCATTTTTTTAGCAATCATTCATTTCAAAGTTTTGCTTAGTGGAATGTAATATAATTTCAGTGAGATATTGTTCTTAATTACTTAATTGTGTTAGATTATGATAGGCAGGCTGTGTCGTGTTATATTGGATTTTAACTATAAAGGATGTGATGTCTTAATATGAATTTTATTCAACACTGAAGAAGGGCGTTTATGTCTGAAAGCTTTGTTTTATTAAAAGAATTTATATAACGCTGTGGAACTTGCTTTTGCTTTGGTGCTTTGGACTTTTTGTTTGCCGGTTCCACTTTATCTATCATTGGTTCACCTTGTGTTTCATTGTTTGTTTTACTTTTTTGGTAAACTTTTGAGGGTTGTCTTTTCTCTACAAGATGATACAGCCTACTAATTTAAAATGGCTCTAGCTTAGTTAGTACTAATCTATGAACCTATGAACCTAATTTACAACAAGATGGTATTAAAACCTTGCAGAATCTGTTGGTGAGAGAGAATCCATTGCTGAACTGCATAGTTACAACGGTGGAAGGAACTACAAGGGTTACGAATGTAATATCCGAGAAAACTGAATTCCTGTCCTCACTAAAAACCTTAGAGAATACGGTAAAAATGTTTAAAAAGTTACAATGGCAAAGGTTTAGCTTTAATACATATTGGGAACTAGACATAGTTCCATGAGGGCTTTGCATTCTTAACATGCTTTCTTATGGTAATTTATATCCAGATCTTCTTAAAACATGGCAAGAACTGAATATTAATCTAAGTCTCAACTATATGCGGTTAATGAATGACTTTTTTTGTCAAAAGAAGATGAATTGTGTAAGGAAATAGAGGAAATGGAAAGAAATGTATCTAATTCATCTCTATTTCAAGAAAGTTTGGGGTAATTTGATGAAATGTTCAAAAGACTTATTGCCTTCGATAATCAGCTGGAAGGCACTAAATGTAAGAAAATTTATAGGGACATTTCTGACTTCAATAATGGCTGCATTTTTTCTTGGCCAAAACCTGCAGCAATTAAACAACCTAAAATTAATTGAAATTATAATAGCCGTGGCTCTATGTATGAGCTGGATGTTTTTACAGCTGATTTGAATCAACCGGCATCTGTAACGAACGCTGTATCCCAAAATGACATTGTGTTCAGCCAATCAAATGAGGAGGGAGGTACGGCTAGCGAGCCTTCTACGTCAGCACCCCTTGCCAAACATGTAGTTTGGAGGAAGGAGAAACCAGACCAATGGTTACCAACACCTAACAGTAGTGAAAACCAGAAATTAAATTTGAATTCCACTTTTTTAGAGGGGAACCAGTGAATTGTTATAAAATTACCAGAACAAGTGGCACAGAAGGATCGCAGTGTGTTCAGACATCGATCACAATCCAGGAGAAGAACCAGACAAGGTCCAACAACTCGCAGCCGCACAACAAACAATAACAGCGAATGGTGAGACCCTTAATAATAAGACTCTGGATACGAACTTTTTGAATGAACGTTTAGCTTATAATTATGTACAGCCTACCAACTTCTGTAGCCAAGAGCAACAGGAGGTAAGGACAAACTTGTTAAAAGAACAAGTGAATAGAATAGGGTTTTCTGGTACTATTAGTGTGCATAATTTGAGTTATGATGTTGAACGGGTAATAGGAATGGCATTGAATGTTACTAAACCTTTGAGTGAACAACAAATAATTTCTGGCAACATCTCCGGATAAATGTCTAATGTGAACTGTATATCTAGTAGGGACCAACAGAGGGTTACGGGTATCTCTGAAAGTAATACAGGTCCATTTAAACTTAATGTATTAAATGAGGTGCATGCACGATAGATGATAATTACTAATAAGCCAAGATGTTTGAATACTACGTGTGAACAAGTACCTTTTACTAGGGGTTTACAGTGTAAATGCTTCTGCTGTAAATAATGAATTGAGTAGATATGAACTAAGTCTTATGGACACTTGTCCTGCCCTGGATAATGCTGCTGAAATAAATAATGTTAAGTTGTCTATCTCGCCGTCATTCTTGCTGGTTCGGCTCCGACTCGGCCATCTACTAAAGCTCGAGAGCTATTTACTGGCTCGAGGCCTCCCCTTATCCCACAATGCTTGGCGCTAGATACCCAGATCTTGTTTGCTGCTTCAGCTTTTACTGGCTCAGGTCATATTAATCCTTTTTTTTTGGTATTACTAGCTAATATTTACCTTGTATTTTCCTTAGATATAGATTGTCTTTCCCTTGTAGTGTAGTTAGACTGTGTATCCCCTAGTTTGTCCCACTAAGGAAACTCATTTTCTGTTAGAGAGTTTCTACCCTTCCCCTTGTTTCTCTCTATTAGTGGCTAACCCCACCCTTGTTGTACCTATAGGAGTAGTGTTTAGCCTTGTAGTATTTGTATATTTTTATTAAGGATAGTTGTTAAGTGTGTGCGATAGTTTTTTGTGGTTATTATTGTTAGCTTAACTAGTGCGGGTGTGTGTTTCTGTGTGCCTTGTTTAAGCACTAGTTTAATTTTTCTCTCTTTAGTATCCCCGGGCCAGTATGTCCAAGGATACTAAAGTTTCAGGCTTCAAGAAGTTTGACTCGTGCTGTCAGAAGATGTCTCTGACAGACGGTCACACTTCTTGTGTTTATTGCTTGGGTTCCCTACACCTGCAGGACTCCTGCTCGGTCTGTCATGCCTTCAGCCCGAGAGTCCTGCAGGAGCGTAGGGATAAGCTTATTTTGAGAGGTTTACTTAAGCCAGAGGGATCCCCGGCGAAGCCTCAGTCGGGGAAATCCTCAAAGCCCACCAAGCCGTTGGCTCCCAGTTCGGAGCTGTCGCCGGGCAGAGCATCTGCCTCCTCTTCGGCTCCGGCTGGAGCCGACATCCCTAGACCTCAGTCGGCTCCAACTTTAGTGTCGGAACCGTCGTTGGGCCGAAAACATTCTAGGTCCCCTTCCCTAGAATCGGTTTGTGCGGCTCCGAGGTCACAGTTGCTTCAGTCGGAACGAAGCCATAGGTCCCACTACTCTCGGTCCTCCAGGTTATCCGATCATGACTTTGAGAGGGTGGTCAGTAGACTCCTTAAATCGCAGGCCGGGGCCAAAATGTTAACCAGCCCTTCTCAATAGACTGTGGCTGTCCCGGTGTCTTCAGCAGTTCCTCCTCTGACTCCCCTTTTGTGTTCGGAGCCAGAGCTGGTTGGGGCTCGAATCTTGGAAACGTCGGAGCCGATACCACATCGTTCAGCTCCTTCGTCGGCTCCGATCTCTTCATTGGTTCCTTCCTTGGAGGGATCTTGGTGCCGGGATTCCCTCGTCGGATCTGAGGGGGTGAGTGGCATCGGACCCTTGTCCCTGACCTCGTTCTCCCTCTCGGGGCTTCGGCGCAGATGAGCTCAGCCCCAACATCTGCCTCGGAGCCATCCTTCTCGGTGCTGGGAGGGGTTCACGTCTCTTCGGAGTGGGGACCCTCTGCTCTGCCTGATGGGGGCGCCTTCGAGGTCATGAGGAGTGTGCTGACTCTTGAGTCGGCTCCTCGATCGGTCCCTTCAGCTCCTCCCCCCATGGTGCCTGAATCGGTCTCTGTCCACCCTCCTGACCCCAAGCATGGAGAACAGACGCTCTAGGTCGCCCCATTGGGCATATCTTCCTCTTCCGAGGCCTCCCTTGATCATTCAGAGGAGCCCCCTCAGAAGAGAAAATGTAAGAGGAAACATGTCGACTCCCCCGAGTCAGTCACGTCTGATACAGACTTGGAGGATTCGGAAGGGTCACCAAGATCCCCCTCTGAGGATGTCTCTTTTTCAGACATCCTAGAGATCCTTAAGCAGAGGGGGAACTGGACTGCCCTTAACCCTTCCGAGGATGAGTCGGTATACTTGGACGCATTTGGTTCTTGCCCTTCCACCTCCTGGGTGTCTCCACCCTTCAACCCGCTCACGGAAGTAGTGGCTTGAAGGGCGTGGTCAGCCCCGGACACAGTGGAACCAACTCCCCGCAGGCCAACTAAGTTCATTACAGCCCCACCCAACAAACAATTTTTGACAAAAGATGTCCCCGTTGATGCCATGGTGGTGGCAGCAGCCACTAAGAAGGAGTTGGCTGACCCTTCGGTGCCTGTCCATCCACCTAATAAAGAGTCTAGGACGATGGACAGGTACAGGGAGCGAATGTTTTCCTCAGTGACCTTTTCCATGCGGTCGCTGAATTATCTGTGCCATTTCACCCGCCTTCAAAGGGATCTTCTCAAGGAACTGGGTGATACCCTTCAGGATCCATCAGCTGTGGGGGCTCAGGATAAGATTAACTCCCAGCTGGCGACCCTTAACTCTATCGTCAACTCCTCCATGTGGCTCATTTTTTATGCAGCCGATGGAGCGAGTAGGGCCGCAGGTACAGGCGTGGCTTTGAGAAGACATGCCTGGATTCGGTTATGTAACTTTGCTGACCCCTTTAAGGTGTCCTTCACCAATACTCCCTTTGATGGTTCGGCTCTGTTTAGACCACAGGTGAAGGATACCCTTACCAGGTGTGAGCAGGAAGGCAAGACACTCTCTGCCATGGGAGTCTGTTTTTCTACTCCCTCTAGACCATACCCTAAGGGTCAGAAGAGTGGGAAAATGTGGTTTCAGAAACCCCAGGGAGTCGTGCCTGACACACGTGGTGAGTTTCCCTCCAGGGGCAGGGGAGGGAACAATAATAGATGCTGCTCGGGGGGCAGAGGGGGTCCGCAAAATCAGGGTAGCAGAGGAACCTTCTCTGACAAACCCTTTCAGCACCCCTGAGGGGCTGCCCAACTATCCACCTTCAGAGGCAGTTGGGGGAAGATTGTCACTGTACCCAGAAGCCTGGCATCTCCTCACACAAGACAAATGGGTACGGTCCATCATATCCGATGGTTACAAAATTCCCTTTGTCCACACCCCTGTACAAACAACCAAGTCCCTTCCAGATGTTTCTGGATGGTCACACTTCAGTCCATTCTACCCTTTTTGGGTCAGGACAATTGGATGTGCTCCATAGACCTTCAGGATGCGTACTATCATATCAAAATGGACAGGCGCTCCAGAAGGTTTCTCCGCTTCCGGCTGGGAGCCAGTCACTGTCAATTCAGAGCCCTGCCCTTTGGTCTCACCACAGCCCCCAGGGTGTTAACCAAATGCATGGCAGTGGTTACGGCTCACCTGAGATGGCGAGGATTCCAGGTGTTTCCATATCTAGATGACTGGCTCCGTACTGCTTCCACCAGGCATCAGCTACTGCGAGCTAGGGATTATACCATCCAAACTTGCTCAGAGCTAGGTATCTCAATAAATTTCGAAAAGTCTGCATTGTCGCCTTGTCAGTCTATAACTTTTATAGGTGCAAGATTAAATACAAAAGAGCTGTCTGCAAAACTTCCTCTAGACAGAGTGTCAGACATTCGCTGACATGTGCAGGTCTTACTACAGTGCAAGAGGATTCAGGCCAACTTTGGGTCTCATGGCAGCAGCAATCATACTAGTTCCCCTGGCTTGTTTTCACATGCGGATTCTTCAGTGGATGCTCTTTACCCAATGGCCTTTTCAACAACTTCTGATGTCTCACAACATAGTAATCACTCAGTCATGCAAAGACCACCTGGCTTGGCGGATGGTCTCCCCCCTCTAGTACTCCAGGGCAGACCATTTGTTCTTCCTCCCCCTGTTGCCACGGTGACCATGGATACCTCCCTGATCGGGTGGGGGGGGCATTTTCAGGACAGGACTGTCCAAGGCACTTGGCAACCTCTAGAGTACCACCTGCACATAAATGTTTTGGAGATGAGAGCGGTGCTTTTAGCGTTGCAAGCTCTTCAGGACTCTCTACCCACCGGGACTATTGCAATTCAAACAGACAATATGTCTGTAGTGTGATACATCAACAAGCAGGGCGGAGCCAAGTCCTATCCCTTATGTCGAGAAGCACTCAGACTCCAGTAGTGGCCGATCTCCTCTCAACGGTTTCTGATAGCAACGCACATCCCCGGGAAGTGCAACGTCATAGTGGACAGGCAAAGCAGAGCTATTCTCATGCCTCACGAGTGGTCTCTCAATCAGTCAGTAGCGGACAAAATTTTCCGCAGATGGGGTCAACCTTGCTGCGACCTTTTCGCAACTCCTCTCAACAGCAAGTGCGACAATTTCTTCACTTTCATCCCCTTCCCTGGCCACTCCCCCAGAGACGCTCTAGTTCACGATTGGCCCCGGGGTCTTCTGTACGCATTTCCACCTTTTCCCCTAATTCCCAAACTAATTCAGAAGGTGACCGTATTGGGATCCAGGATGATCCTCATTGCCCCTTACTGGCCTCGACAAATTTGGTTCCCATTCCTGCATCGTTATCTGCTGAAGCAGCCTTGGAATCTGGACCCAGTGCCAGACCTCTTGGTCCATCAGTCGGGTGGGCTGCACCAACCCATTCAGTCTCTCAACCTCACAGCTTGGTTGCTCCACTTCCAACCTTAGCCAGGCTTTCACAGATTTCTCAGCCGGTGCATGAAATCATCCTTTCTTCGCACAAATCTACCACCAGGAAGACTTATGCTAGTAAGTGGAAATGCTTCTCTTTCTGGGCAGAGGCTTGGAATATAGACCCCTTTACAGCCCCTGTCCATCACGTTCTAGATTTTTTAGCAGAACTTTTTCAAGCTGGTTCCTCGTCTGCAACCATTAGGGTCCAATTAGCTGCTATCGCAAATTTCCATGCTGGCCTGTCAGAAACCAGCATCATGTCCCACAAACTTTGCAAGGCCTTTCTTAAAGGGACTATTTTGCTTAGGCCCCCGGTCAGAGATCCCCCGCCTCCGTGGGATTTAAACTTGATATTAGCTTCCTTGATTCTCCCTCCTTTTGAACCTGTGGCTTCCTTTTCCTTAAAATTACTCACCTGGAAGACTCTCTTTTTAGTAGCCATCACCCCAGCTAAGAGAGTTTCGGAACTTCAAGCCTTCTGTATTCGTCCTCCTTACCTTGTGTTTCACAAGGATAGAGTTTCACTCAGGACTAATCCTTTTTTTCTGCCCAAGATACCTTCTGAAGCAAACCTGAATCAGGCTATTGATCTACCTGTCTTTTTTCCTAACTGTTCGAACAAAGCTGAACAAAAGTTACACCAATTGGCATTTCATAGGCAATTACATTTTTATTTGGATAGGACTAAGCATACAAGAAAGTCAGACCAACTCTTCCTGTCCTATGCTGAGGGAAAACAGGGCCTGCCAGTTTCTAAAGTAACCTTATCCAGGTGGTTGTCCTCTATTTTACTTTGATTTATCAGCTGAGACATAAAGAACTCCCTACTAAATGTAAAGGTCATTCCACCAGAGCGTTAGCTACTTCGGTAGCTTTTCAAGCTAGACTACCAATGGAATCTATTTGTGCTGCAGCCACATGGGCCACTCCTCATACCTTCATTTCACATTATAAGTTGGATATGGCCTCTAGGATTTGAGCTGATTTTGGTTCCACCGTGCTCAAGAGTCTGTTCCGATGAGCCACCCAGGACTAAGGTGCTAGAGGCGCTGTCCCAACCAGGAAGAATGAAGGCGAGATAGACAACTTAACATTAAGAAGTTATGTACATATCATAACATTCCATGTTAGTTGTCTTCTTCTCGCCTTCTTTCTTGTGTCCCACCCTCCATCCCCCTAGCCTGGACAGACCGAAGAGAGTCCCTTTTTGTGGCCTTCTTCCTCTGGCTGAGTCTTATCTGGGTTACGTCCTATTCTGTTTTAGTACTGTAGGTAAACCTTGTAGTTTGGACAGGTGTCCTTAACATTTTTTCTATGGTGATAGCTCTGCCAAACAAGATCTGGGTATCTAGCGCCAAGCATTGTGGGATAAGGGGAGGCCTCGAGCCAGTAAATAGCTCTCGAGCTTTAGTAGATGGCCGAGTCGGAGCCGAGGATCGGCTCCGAACCCAACCAGCAAGAAAGAGGGCAAGAAGAAGACAACTAACATGGAACGTTATGGTAGGTACATAACTTCTTCTTATTGTTGCTGGGACAAATGCTTATGTTAACACTGAAAGGCTAAATAGGGATGAACAGGCTGCTAATGTTTTTCTACCTTTTGATAAAACAAATACCCATATTTCAAGCAAGTTAAGTAATGATGATTTTACTGTTATGAATACTGTTTCTAATTTGGGGAGTATTGTTGAAACAACGAATACCACTGCCTTGAATAGTTCTGTTGATTCTTGTATGTTAAATAGGGATGAATGAACAACTATGGAACATGGTGTTGTACAAAAAAATTCTGATGTGGCATCATACATAAATATACTATCTGATGCAATACAAAGGAAACCTGTGGTAAATCTATCTGACTACCAACTAACTGAAATTTAATTTTCTCTTCTTTCTAAAGGTCTTAAGTTTATACCAATGTCCACTGATTGACCAATTTAAAAATGTTTACACGGAATTTAAACTTGAAAAATATTTATAAGGATGTAAATTCTAGTGTAGACATTGGATGCAAAAGGAGAAGCACTTTTATACCCTTTAGTGACCCGATTGTCACTATTCAATCATGTATGTGAGAAACAGATTAAAGAAATTTATGAAAATAATTGTTATAAAAAAACATACAGTCTGACTAGGGAAGAAACTGCAGCACTAAAGGGTTTAGAAAATAATAAGGATTTGATAATTAAAGAAGCAGACAAAGGTGGCAGTGTAGTACTTATGAATACTGTAGATTATCTTGGGAGGCAATGAATGAGTTGGTCTCTGATATAGACACATTCAAATTGATATCAGATAGAGAAATTAATGAAATTATTACTAAAATTAATATGGCTATTTATGATTTACAATTAATGGATGATATAGATATTGACACCTTTAACTTGTTTACTGTTCCATTCCTGTAATACCTGTTGTTTATGGCCTCCCTAAAATACATAAATCAAGGGATAAACCACCATTGAGGCCCATTGCATCTGGCCGGGGATGGGCCACTGAACCCTTGTCTGTATATCTGGAAAAAAACTTAAAAGGCTTCCTGATTAATGTTCCTAGTTATATTAAGGACATGGGGGGGTTTCTTACACAGTTATATAAGTGGTATGATGAAAGTACAGAGAGAAATTTCCTGCTAGTAACCATAGATATTAAATCCCTCTCTACTGTAATTCCTAATGAATGTGGAATAGAAGAAATAAGAGAAATACTTTTGGGATATGGCCATCTCCCTGCCAGACTTATTGAGACAATATGTGAGATATTGGATTTAGTTCTACAAAATAACATATTTGTGTTCAATAAACAGCTGTACCAACAAATTTCTGGTATAGCTATGGGGACAGCAGTTGCTAATACTTATGCAAATTTAACTTTAATTAGATGGGAAGAAGAAAATATTTTTGGACAGGCCAGTAGAGATGCACACAAAATATTTTATAAGCGTTTTGTGGACGACATCTTTCTAGCATGGCATGGTACTAGTGATGAACTAAAAAATGTTCATTCCTACTTGAATAGTGTAAATGATTTCTTAAAATTTGAGATGAACTTTTCAGAGTTCAACATAAATTTTCTTGATGTTACTTTTTCTAAAGCTGGAACTAGATTAGATACTAGTATTTATAAAAAAGATATACAAGCAAATATCTACATAAAGCTTTCATGCATGCTAGACATGTATTCAAGGGCATACCTAGGGGGCAGTATCTACGTGTTAGTAGATTAAATACTCGAGATGAGATTTGCCATAAACAGAAGATGATGGACATGACAGATGAACTTCTAGAGAGATGTTATAATTCAAATGAACTAGATGTTAGGAATGAAATAGTATCTATGAGACAAACGAAAGCCAGGCCAGGCCATATTTTTTTCTAACCAGGATAGTACTACTTCCACACATTTGCTATCTGATAATACTTTGAGATATCTAATGACTTATTATAGGACAAGTAAAAGTGTTGAAGAAGTCATTAGAAACAATTGGTAAATACTTCTATGCCAGGATATGACACATGGATTCCGGATAAACCACACTTCAGTTACAGGAACTGTAATAGTTTAAAAAAATGTTTGTTATAAGGATTTCAGTTTGAATAGAACAGAACCCATGATTTATAATAAAAAAGGTATTTACCCCTGTTACAATTGTGTATGTTGTGCTAGTATAATTACAGTAACTGAATGTATACATCCACATAGTGGTAGGAAATGTAAATGTTGTTGTACAGCTACCTGTAATACCACAAACGTGATTTATCTAGCATTATGTCAACAATGCCCGTGCTTCTATGTTGGTAAATCAACAAGAAGGCTAAGAGACAGGATTGTAGAATATGTCAGAAATGAAAAGGAAGGTAATTACAAACTCCCTAGCCCAACATATACAAGAAACAGATGACTCACATTATTTTTCTTTTTGTGTTATGGATACTTTAACTTCTAATATTAGACGTGGGGATTTGGTAAATAGATTGGATACCAAGGAGTATGAGTGGATTATCTGCTTGCAGGCAGACACATACCCTGGTTTAAACAAACAGGTTGCATTAAAACCTATCTTGAAGAGAAAACTGCAACAAATACAATAGGTATCTCCACATTCATTACTATAACAACTAACTTGCATATATACTTAAAACTAAGTGCATATATGTCCATATAAGTATTTTCTTTGTTTTAGTGAAATATAAATGTAAATATGCTTTTGAGGCATTTTCAAATGGAATGTCATGTTTTTTTTTTTTTTAGCAATCATTCATTTCAAAGTTTTGCTTAGTGGATATTTCTAAGATTTTTCAGTGAGATATTCTACAAACTGTTCTTAATTACTTAATTGTGTGTTAGATTATGTTAGGCAGGCTGTGTCATGTGTTTTCTTGGATTTTAACTATAAAGGATGTGATGTCTTAATATGAATTTTATTCAACACTGAAGAAGGACGTTTATGTCTGAAAGCTTTGTTTTATTAAAAGAATTTATACAACGCTGTGGAACTTGCTTTTGCTTCATTGCTAGAACCAAACTAGTCAAAATAGAGGAAGCCACCTCAAGTGGTCGACCCATAACAAGTGGGGTACCTCAAGGTTCAGTCAAGGGGCCATGTTATTTGGTATATACTTTTCTGAGGTGCAGGCCAAACCAGTGGGCTATGGCTGACCATGTTTACAGATAACTGCAAGCTGGTGCCTGTCATCAATTCCCCTAGTGATGTGGACATCCTCACATATATTTGGGATATACTTTTCTGAGGTGCAGGCCAAAACCAATGGGCTATGGCTGACCATGTTTACAGATGACCAAGTTTGCAAGCTTGGTGCTGTCATCAATTCCTCTAGTGATGTGGACATCCTCCAAGAGGGTCTCACTCAGACAAATGACTGGTGCCAGAAGCATGGCCTCAAGCTGAATACCAAAAAATGCATCATCACCCCCTTTGGGGAGAGTGATATCCCCACAAATTATCACATTAATAACAACGTCCTAAGCATGCATTCAATCATGAGGGATTTAGGCACCCAGGTTGATAGCATCCTGACTTTTGACCACCATGTTGCTTCCATTGTATGGAAAGCCTTCTACATGGCCCACCTCATAAGTAAGGGTATCTCATCCAGGGACAAGGAGGTCATAACATTCCTGTATCCTTCCCTTATAAGGCCCATTATTGAGTACAGCGCCCCTTTCGGCATCTACCTCGCAAAGCACATGCAACAGCTGGAGAGACCACAGAGGTTCCTCACCAGGAGAATCCAGGGCCTCAGACATCTGCCATACACAGATAGGCTAAAAGCCCTATCCCTCTACTCAGTTTCATAAGACTCCTCAGAGGTGACCTCTGTCTGGCATACAAGTTGATCTCAGACCCCTCCTTGATGGGACTGCCGCATATCCGCAAGTCAAGCTCCACTTGAGTAACCTGCATGTGCGGCCTCAACCTTATGTATGACAGCAGCAGGACTTGTTGGTGGGACAGATTTGTGTCCCAGAGACTCCCTCTCCACGTCAAGCAGAGTACCTCTTTACCCCTTTTTAAGCGCAACCTGGATAACTGGATGGGAAACAGAAAATACACCCATGTCCCTGCTGGACAGTGGCATCAGGTGCTGACTTGTCTAAGCCAACTCTTGGCCAGGCTTATAAGGGCCTTAGGGCCAATAGCCAAATAACCTTTTATGATCACTGTATTGAGTTTCCTACCAATTACTGAGGGCTGATCTGTGCCTCACCTACAAGGCAATCTTTGACCTCTGCATGATGGAAATTTTGCATATTTGCAAAATTAACTGCACAAGGGTTACCTGCTACAAATATCTAAACCTGATCTCTGATGTGAATAGATCATGCTGGAGAGATAGATATGTGTTCTAGAGATTGCCCCTCCTCTGGAATAGAATTCCTGTTCACGTGAAGCAGAGCCCTTCCCAGACCATCTTCAGGTGCAGTCTGGACTGATGGATGGGAAATTGCAAATTCGCTCCTGGGGCTGCACCCATGTCCCTTGTTGACAGAGGCAGTCTGTAAAAACAATCATACCCCCTCTTTCTGACCTTTGTTATCTTCCCTAGGTATAGAAAATTGGATAAAATCTGGGTAAAACTGTCTTGGCTTGTAAGGGCTTGGAAGGGCTCTTGAGCCATTAGCCTGGTAATCTCCTATGAGCCAATATTGATGCAGATAAAAGGGGTGGCGTAAGCATACCCTGTCAGCATGAGAAAAGGTCCTGCACAAGGCCTTCTTAAACAACTTGATGATTTTTGCTGTTTTGGATGTCTGGAAAGAGCCAGATGTAGTGGGCACTGTGACAAAGAAGCCTGACAGAATCCCCCAAAGTACTGGCAATATTAGTTGAGACATTCAGCTGTGAGCTCAGTTGTCCTTAGTGCCCAGTAGGTTCTCCCCCCAGAAAGGAGACCAGGGAGTTGGCTCACTTTTGTAAAAGGTATTCACATTCCTAACATTTTTCTTAAAGGATGCCGCATTACCAGGCATAAATGCTATGTTTCCAAAAGACGATGTCTGGATTATAAGATCATAGGAAGTTACTAGTCTATCATCCCGGAGGTCATTTCAAGCCTAGCTGTGTCATCCTAATGTAATACTTTAGTAATTACCCAAGATTGTATTTAGTAATGACTGCTCGTGTCCAGAAGGGTTGTGGGAATTATCCCCGGTAAGGTTTTACAGTGCCCAATCCACTGTTCCAGGATCCTTTTGAACATTGTTATAGAGGTGCTCTGCTTCCCATGAATTGGCAGCCTGTTCCAAAAATGCAGCAGTCGCTGGGAGACAAATCTGTCCCTCCAGCACCACATATTCAAGTAACAGGCCATATTTAGGTCCCTGAAACGGGTAGCTCTAGTCCCGTTTGATTTACAGATGTGCAACAAATTCATTAGGTTTGGGTCAGAGATTGCCTGGTAGGTATAAGTCTCCCCTAAGAAGTCAATATGATACTGAGTATAGTAACAGGAACTTTAGTCAGTCTTTGTAAGGCATATGCTGGAGTCACTTGATCTTATTAGTTAGAAACTTCTAAGGCCTGTCCAATTGCTGCAGGTGCTTTATACGGTACATGCAGAAAGGGGCATTATACTCAATTATGGGCCAGATTAGTGATGAGTATAGAGGGGTTATAACCTCTAGAGACGATGTCTTTGCTAATCAAGTGTGCTGTGTAGAAATCCTTCCTTACTATGGTAGAGACATAGTGGTCAAAGCTGAAGGTCGCAGTCTACTTGTGATCCCAGATTTCTTACTACTTCATAGGTGCATAGGGTATTGTTAATTTGATAGTGTGAATGGACATTGTTTTTACTGAAGGGAATGATGGTGCATTTCTTTGCATTCAGTTTGAGACCATGACTAAGACACCAGTCGTTGGTCTGTGTAAGACCCTCCTGAAGTATACTGACATCATTTGGGGATTCAATAATTGTACCCAGTTTGCAGTTGTCCACAAACTTGGTCAGCCACAGCCCCTTAGTTTTGGCCTGAACTTCTGAGAGGTATATACCAAACAGTAGAGGTCCCAGCAGTGACCCTTATGGCACCCTGCTGGTGACAGGTCTGTTGGTTGATATGGAGTCACCCACGTAGATGGTGTTTGACTGGTTTGTGAGCCAGTTGGCAAACCATCTTACAACAAAGGGGTTTATGTTCAGTTTGGTAAGTTTATTGGTAATGCCTGAGTGTGGGATTATGTCAAAGGCCTTTGTCAAGTCGAGGTACACTGTGTGCACAGATTTGCCCTCTTCAATAGCCCTGGTCACATTTTTGAAGAAATCCATCAGGTTTAACAGGCAGGATCTGCCCTTGACGAGGCCGAATTGAGTCAGACCCATAGTTTGGAGGTCGCCTATGTCTCCGTTTGTGAGGTCCATGATGATATGTTCCATGGCTTTACAGATAAGGCTGGTCAGACTTATAGGTCTGTAATTCCCTGGATTTGCCACTAAGCCACCTTTGTGGAGGGGAATAACTTTGCTGTTCTCCATTCTGCAGGAACAAACCTGTGGTTAGGTTGTGATTGAATAGGGTACTTAATGGTGATGCTAGTTCTTGTTTTAGTTCATTTAGAAGACAGCCTGAGATGCCATCTGGTCCTATAGATGCTGTGTTTTTTTTCCTTAGACAAGGCTTTAATGACCTGCTCTTAGGATATGGGGGTGGGGGGGTTGGGGACAAGGTTTTTGCTAGGTTTGGAGGGGATAAGGAAGTGAAATTTTCACCAAATCTGCCCACTAGCAGGTTTGCTATCACTGCAGATCAGTGTGTGTGATACCTTTAATCACTAGATGGGCACATCCGTGGGTCCTACCTTTTAGGCTGTGTACATAGCTGTAAAAGGCCTTATGGTTATCCTTGGCTGTGATTGCTAAATTGTTCTCAAAGTTACCCTTAGATAATTTGACACTGAGTTGTGAAATAGACTGAAGACTCAGGGTTCCACCATGCCTACTTTGCCATTCCTCACTTTGAGGCTAGCCAGTAGAATACACAATGTTGCTGTAAGGGTGGCAGGCATTGGATTCACATTATGTTGTCATGCTTGGCTTTGCCTTTCAAATTTTCAGGTGAAGTTGTAGGTGTCCTTCATAAATGCCCTGTTTAATGATGCAGGTCTTTTTAGGTCAGAAAAGAAATCTAAGTTGGAGGACAGTGAGAAAACGTGAGAGACTGTGGCATTTATCAGTATATATTTATGGTTTTCTTTTCTATGATGCTGAAGAACCTGCACCAGATGTGGCTTCAGTATCGCCAGCAGCCCACAGGATCAGGAAATGGGAAGGAACCAACACTGGTGTGATGATGGCTACTTCTAAGTCAGATGTTAGCCCAATGGCAGAAGTTCCAGGAATGGGCAGGGATTCTGCACCCCCCCCACCAAAGTCCAGGGTCAGCAGTGATCTGCTTGAGGCTTTCCCCAACGGTCTTGCTGTGGAAGCAGTTGGGGGGCATCTACTTTACCACTGATATTTGTTAAAAGTTATCACATGAAATCAGTGGATTTTGTATGTACTAGCCAATGGCCGTATCATTCCTTTTTGACACCCTGAAGCAGCTGTCCCTTCCTTTTTCAGGCATCCAACCTTGTCAGTCAGAAAATGTATTTATTTATTGACACTGGATTACCAGGAAAGTCTAACTGGGTAGAAGCCCATTTTCAGCAGAGCCCCACAGAGAAAAACTCCCAAATTATTACAAAGCATTTTAAGAATAATAATTTTACAATCTGCAAAAATAAAACAAAAATATTTGCAGTTTAATAATACATTAGTGATAATATAAAAACATTAGTTAAGAATTGATACAAGTTGTATGAAAATCATTTAATATTTATAGAAATTTTAGACAGTTTGTATAGATGTTTAAGGTATATTAGTCTAATACAAACAGGAGTTGCAATATGAAGTGCAGGGAAAAAAGGCTTATGGTACATTTAGAGAGAACGTCAGGGAAGAGAATTTCATAGAAATAAGGAAGTAAGTGAAGAAAGGAGAGGAAGGAGGTATAATGAATGAAAAGGGACTTGTTCACATTTTGGGATATAGTTTATCCTAGTTTTGAGCAAGAAAAGTGATGGATTTTAGCTAGGAAGTCTTTCAGAGTGGTTTTGAAAGATGGGAGTGGAAGGGTATTGACCTCATGGATACAGGTAAGGAGTTCCAGGCCTTAGCAACTTTATACGAGTACAGACAGTGCCCTGCAGATTTGACGGGTTTGTAGACAGACAGGAGTTTTTGGTCACTGGATTGCAATGACCGACTGAGAATATAGTTGTGTAGAATGTTTTATAGTGCTTGACAGGCTAATGGATGCTGGATAATTGTATAGGTGGTAAGATGCTGTGTATATGTTAGTTGATGAGGCAGTTTTAATCATCCATCCTCAACCCCTTCTCCCATTTTAGGCTCTTTAGTGCTATACTGTGTTGAGTTCTGAAAGGGATATGTACTGCAAATTTGACACCTTTGCTATAGCATTGTTCAAGTTTTAATTTTTGTGAAGCCTGTAATTTAGTACAGATGGGAGCACCATAAAAATGTGTGGCGAGGAGATAAATAGTGGCAAGTGTAGTTTTAGCTGTGCTGGTGAGAAAGGTTTTGACTCTGTAAAGCATCCATAGTTTTTGATGATTTTGTCTTATACAATTTTGTATACAAAGGTTTCAGGTCAAATATAAGCTTATCATCCACTGTCACCCCTAATAATTTGCTATGAGAAGTGACTTCAATGGTTGTATTAACAAGAGAGAAGACTTCAAAAGTTTGTGTTTTTTTTTCATGAGAGAGGGATTTGGGGAAAAAAGTAGTAGTTTGGTCTTTTTGGGCTGAGCATGAGTTGTGAGTTGTGAAGTCATGTATCAGCGGCTGTTAAAGCTTCCTGAGTATTTTTTATTTGGAGGTGTACCATGTTGTCAGATGTGCAAATGAGAGTGGAATCATCTATCTATCATCTATCAGAGCTCTTGGACATGCTCCACTTAAAGAAATCCCATCCTTCCGAGCTACACTCTCTAGGGACCTAAACCTTGTCACCACAATAAACAGAACATGCTGAAGGGATAGATTCCTGTCCCAGAGACTTCCCATACACTGGAACAGACTACCTATCTATGTCAAACAGAGCTCCTCATTAGCACTCTTCAAGAAAAATCTTGATGATTGGATGGGTAATAGGAAATTCACCCTGGGGATCACTTCTGTGGTTCTGCTTGACAGGGGCACAGGAAAATAATTTTCTTGGGTGGCGAAAGCCATGGTACCTTTTTCGCTAGGCTTTTATAGGCCTTAGGGCCAATAGCCTAGTACCTACCTATGAACCTATGGCGTGGAGTGCCATTTTTCTGACAGATACCTTTTGGACGTGTGGCTTTTGAACCACAGAAGGGCAGGCTGAGAGAGACCTAGTGAGGACGTTTGAAGTAGAAGTTCACTGTGACAAACTTTATTGAAGGGTTTAGACAAGTCTAGAAATAAGGAAGAGACAAGTTTGCCGTTCTCTCTAGTTTTATCAACATTATCTTTATGAGTTAGATGGGCAATGTGCTACTACTATTGGATGGATGAAAGCCACATTGTGTAGGTGATAGGAGTTCTTCCTGCAGGGGATAGTCTGTCAGTTATTTTTGAAAACATTTTTCAAGTATTTTGGCAAGGGGAGATAAGATTGCTATAGGTTTAAAGTTATTAATGTCTGTTGACTTTCATTCTTTGTGCAGAGGGATAATACATGACTTTTTCCAGAGGGAGAGAATGTGAGATTCTTGGATTGAATTATTTATAAGGATTGAGACAGGATAGGCAATGCTATTAGCTACTATTTTTAGGTACTCACTTGAAAGGCAATCAGCTGAAGAGTATGGTTTAAGTTTGTTTAAGAGTAGTTTTATAAAGGATGTGGACACAGTTTGAAAGTGAATGTGGTGATATGCGACTGTTGGGCAGGGTTGGGATTAGATGTTGAGGAATCCTAGGTTAGAAATGCTATACTATCTATAAAATAAGAGTTGAACTGTATTGCAGTTTCCAGTGCTGAGTTATCAGGAGAGGGGCTTGGGTTGAATTTTTGGCCGGGGTGTAAGATTTCTTTAATGGGTGTTAAAAATGTTTTAGGGTTGTGTTTAGTATCATTCTGAAAATTATTACAGTATAATTTTTAGTCTTCATTTGTTTGCTTCTTTAGCAAGATTGTGAAGCATTCTAAAATGTTTCAAGATATTGAGGTGTTTTATATTTTTGCTATTCTTTTCATGCTTTTTCTCTGTCCTTCATTAACATTTTACTATTTTTTGGATAGCCAAACAGCAGTCGGAAAGACTGGCTGTTGCACAAGTGGCCAACATTCTAGAACAAAGAGATGTTCAGGAAATGCCTTCAGACCAGACAGGGTCCCGTTACTACTACAAATTCACTTTAGCACCAAAAAAGATTAAGTATCTCAAGCACATTTTAGAGCCAATTGGCTTAAGTAAAATAATCCCTAAACAGTAGTTCCGGATGGTCGTGGCATAGTCCATTCTCCCCTTCCCATGCAGAGAGAGATTGCATATGCTCTTTGGACCGCCAAGACTCGTACCTGCACATCAAATTTGTCAAGGAGTTGAAGAGGTTCATGCATTTCAGGGTGGGAACCATTCCTTTCAAATTTTGATTCCTTAATATTTTGTGTTGATCCACAGCCTCAAGGGTCTTCAGGGTGCATTGCTGTGATGGCAGAGTTCCAAAGGCTGCAAGGTTTGAAGGTCATGTACCTGCTTAAATAATTAGCTGCTTATGTTACCCTTGGATTCTCTAATTCTTCCCTTTCACTCCCTGGGAATAACAGTGAACCTTTCAGAGTCCCATTTGGATCCCTCTTAGTGTCTGAAGTTCATAGGTTGCATTTTTGCCACTCACTGTTGTTTATCCAGCCTACCTACTGAACCCCCCCCCCCCAATTGTTCATATTGTCTTAGAGATTCACTACTCATCTTCTTTGACAGAGGCCGCATGTCTCATGGTGATAGGGCTTATGGCTGCAACATTTTTTTCTCTTATTTCATGCATACAGTGTCACATGAGGGTTCTCCATTAAACCATGGAGACCCAGTGGAGTATGTTTTTGATCCTACCGTTTTGTTCATCAGAGACACCTTGTATGGTGGCCGTGCAGTGACAACCTATCTGGGCAGCCCTTTCCTTCTTCCTAAGCCCCTAGTGACAGTCACCACAGATGCTTCCACCTTAGGCTTAAGGTAAAATTTTTTGACATACTCTCCAAGATGTCTGGTCACAGCTGGAGGCCCGTCAGCACATAAATGTCCTAGAGGTGAAGATGATCCTTCTAATGATGCAGACTTCCCAGAATTCTCTTCTTCACAGAGTGATTGCCATTCACTGCAACAATGTCAGTAATATGGTACATCAGGGGTCCATCAACAGAGGTATTATTTATTGGGGTAACCTAGTTTGGTTGTTGAGATTTATATTTTAGGAGTATAGGTGGATTATGAACCAGACTGTGTCGGTTTAGAAAGTTATGTACTAGCTATAATGATTGCTCTCCATGGTTGTGGTTCATCCTCCATGTTACCCTAAGACATTCTCCCCATCTGGCAGAAGAGGAGTTAGAATGTGTATTTTGTGAGTGATGTTGCTGAGAGTGATATTCTATGATTTGTAGAAGAAGATAAAGAGCAGAGGGTTGTGAGAAAGAGTGGAGTCGTCGATGTTTTTGAAAGTTTGCCTTAGTGCCAAGGCAAGAGAAATAACGTCCAAGAAACCAAGGCAAATAAAATAAAAGATAATCCACAGACAGGAAGAACCGAACCAAAAAGCACAAAGTGCAGCTTTATTCAACAACAAACAGGTCAATAAATCAAGCGCTTTCGCCAGGCAAATACCTGGCTTTCTCAAGATAAAAAGTAGTGTGACTGAAAAGTTTAAATACTTAAGCATCTGATCACATGGTACTTAATTAGTTCAACAAACATCCACTTAAGAAGGCAGTTAATTAGTAACTGAATTCAGTGAGTGAAAACTATGCATATGAAAATGCAGAATAAAAGTTCAAATAGTGAAAACACTAAAAAATCATTTAAACATCATTTCATTCAATCATGCCAAGGCAACCATTTGATGAAGCTACAGACCTAACAGAAGATGAACCATGACCATGCAGATCTACTGTTAAGGCAAGCACATAACTTTCAAATATGATTTTTTCTGGAATTTGAAATCTGATGTTATCTTTTCTATCTGGCTTCAGCCTGTGGGTTATTGGATCCATTGCCAGCCATTCCAGTCTTCAGACCAAGAGTTTCACCTCCTCTACTCATAATACCCTGCTCTTCTAATCTCTTCCCATATCTTATTTGCTGTCATCAATTGAGTATTGTGGTCCTTCAAGCTCTGGTTTGTGTATCTTTTTGTGTGATAACAGCAGCCTGTTTTTGCGCATATCATGTACCTTAGTTTTGTTTGTGTTTTAGTTAGTTGTAGGTATTAGATTGGTAGGTGGGAGATAGCTAAGGATTTTTTTTTCCTTTGTGGTGGTCTTTCTTTTTAGGTATTCCCACCCTTTCCTTCCAACTCTAATATATATGGGTCTACTTCTAAATCCTGATGCCCATAAGACCGACATTCATTTACGTGAGACGAAAATAGAGAAAGGTAAAGTACTCGAATGCTGAAATTTTGCCAGGGTAAGTAATCACCTGCCCAAACGTAAACAAACACACATCAAGGTAAGTAAAACCCACCTAGGTGGGGGGCTGCACACTCCCAATGTGGGGAACTGCACCCCCACCCCAGCTATATATACCAGCTCCAGGATCGCACTACAGCAGAGAAAAGGGCATGTTGGGCAAGTGATTACTTACCCTGGCAAAATTTCAGCATTCAGGTATTCCACTGTCTGGATTTAGAAGTAGACCTATATATGTGGAATACCTGAATGCTAAAGAAACTAAACTGGCTTGAACTTCCAAACCTAATACTCCTTCAGCAACTAATCATCACCTTTAAAATTCTACATTACCCCGCCAACACACCCATACTAAATAAACTCATCACACCTTACAAAAATCTCACTACACTTAGATCAGCCAACAGGCTACTAGTTACTACTTTGAAATCTCATAATAAATCAGGTGATTCCTTATTTGCAAACACTGTTGGTTCTATTTGGAATAAACTTCCCCCAGAACTGACCTCCCTAAGTTCATGTTATCTTTTCAGAAAACAGATAAAAACTTACCTACTAACTCACTGGCTATGCCCTTGCTCCAACCCTGGCTGACCCAGTAAATTTTTCACTCTCCTAGTCCACTCCTTTGTACTTTTGCTCTTCTGTTCTTACTTAAACTGTCTCCACTGACCCATTTTTGTACCATCACTCTTTAGTTCTAACAACTGTTAGACTCCCCCTCTGACTATGCTGATACCCTGCCTCTTGCTTCTTCATTCTGTCCTCCCTTTATCCTACTACCTCCAGCATTTTACACTATCTTTGTCTTTTTCTTTTTTACCCCCCTTTACTTTACTCTTTCTACTATCTCCAATTTAGCCTTACTCAGTCCACTATATCACTACCTAACAGAAACTGTATCTCATTCAACAGTCTCTCTACTTCATTTCTGCCTTTCCTATACTCCAATTATATTTTATCTGTTACTCTACTAACCTGCTTATTAGACACATTAGATAAACCATTTTCAAGCATTCAGCCAATGCCTACTTGTTGTCAGGACTACCTACTACTTAAAATTTTAACATCTAATTAACTTTTATATGATACTGTAGCCTTTCTGCTTAGCCCTTGTCTGAATTTAGATTGTCATCTAATCAGTTTTGTATTAAGAAAAATGTATATGCATTGTTCTTGCCTTATTATATTAGTTTTATGTGTATAGTTAGTTTATCTAGTGACTACAAACTCTGTAATGTCTTAGTCTGATAGTGGAGCTTTTCTCCTCGGGCCTCTGCTGAAAATGGACATGTATCCAGCCAGACTAGCCCGGTTAACAAATGTAAAATAAAATAAAATAAATAAAATGTATATACACATGCATTTATATATGTGTGTGTATATATATATATATATATATATATATATATATATATATATATATATACACATACATATATATACACACACACATACATATATACACACACACACACACACACACACATACACACACACACACATTAAAATGTGTATTTTACGACGACCCCCCATTAATATTTCAAAACGTGCACACTGATTGGTCAATGTGCACGTTGTAAATCAGACTTATACTAATGGAAAAAGGTCCGGTCGCCCGGACTTTTTCCATTAGTATGTCTTTTTTTTTTTTTGTTGGACAGCAACGGAGAACGGAAGAGCTCCTTTGCTGTTATTTTGCTATGTTAAACGAGTTTAACATAGCGAGATATCGTAAAAAAAAGCAACTTTGATCTTCCTTTTTCCGTTGCTTTTTTTAAAGCTGTCTCGCTATGTTAAACTCGTTTAACATAGCGAGACAGCTTTAAAAAAAGCAACGGAGAAAGGAAAATCTCTGTTGTTTTTTTAAAGCTGTATTGCTATGTTAAACTCTTTTAACATAGCGAGACACGTTTTTAGAAGCAACAGAGATCTTCCTTTCTCCGTTGTTTCCACACACAGTTCTGATGTACTGCATAACCATACGTATGAGCAGTACATCAGTACTGCCGCAGAATACTTGACAGCTGCGGAAGGGCAGCAAGGAGGCATTATACAAAGCCATTATTTAAGAAAAGTAAGTATTTTTTTTCTTAAATAATGTCATTGTGTAATAGCAATAACCCACTTCTGGGTGTGGGTAATGCTGGATTTATCCACGGTTGTCTTTGTTTGGCCACTCGGGCTTTGCCCTCGTGACCAAACCACATCAGCCGTGGGTAAATCCAGTATTACCCACACCCAGGCGTGGGTTATTGCTAAAGTACTTTCCTACTATTAGGCGTGTGTGTGTGTATAAATGTATATTTTTATATGTGTATGTGTACACACACACACACAAACACACACCCACAGTGTGTGTGTTTAGGTAGCTGGATAACTAGGTGCAGTGTTTTAGAGATATTTGTGTGTTTTTGTTTTTGTGCTTATTGTGTTTAGAGTAGCTTGTAGCTGTGAAAAAAGGAGACGTCTGGGTTTAAAAAGTGTGTGGGCACAAATTTTCTTCACAAGAACTGTACAATCACTGTGTCTATTTTCCGGGTGCTGTTTATCTAAAGACTGCTCAGCCTGTTCTGCTTTTGGGTCCTGAGCAGTCAACAGATGTCTAACCAAACTCATGTAGAAAGGGATACTCCTGCCTTCTGCTGCCTCTTCATCTTCCCCTTCTCTCAGTACAAGGTGTGAGAAGAGGGAAAAGCAGTGGTCCTGGGACAAGGACCCAAATTCCTGTTCCAATGTGTGAGGAGGCTGCTTATGGTACTATCTACTGAGGATCAGCTGGAGATCCAGGTTCACAGATGGAAGGCATCCAAGTCTCTAATCCTCAACATCCCCAGCCCCTTCCTAGTGAAGGACTCTTTAGTGTCAGTGGGCAGGCTGCATACCTCTTTCTTGCTAATCACACTGGCAGAGTGTTCCCCCGAGTTATCCCCTTCCCTGCCCCAGATCTTAGTTTCCCCTGTTTTGATGCATTCCTGAGATCCGATTCCAGGAAGGAAGTCTTTCAAGCCGGCAAGGTGGCGTATTCTGCCTGGTCCACTAGATCAGTTTGGGAGCATTAAGCTGTCAGACATGGAACAGCTGATGTGCTCCTTTTTGCATTCCCAGATACACCTAAGAATCCTCCTAGCTTACTTTGCACCATTGTCTGAGGTCTCAGCTCCAACTGCTATTTTTTCTCCAACGGTCCTGTCAACTCCAGGAATTACAGGCTCATTTGTGCTCCCATCCCTCATCTTGGGTCTGACAGGTTGGCCATTTCAGTCACCAACTCCTTCTTTGGCAGTCTTGAAACCAGCATTGTCAGAGCTGAGCATGCCTTGGAGCCAAGAGCTTGGCTCCCCAGCACCAGGATTGGGGTCAGTTCTTAGGTTTCGGAATAGTCCTTGCCCCTGGGACCTTTGCCACTTAACAGTTTGGCTTCAGTCTTAGCATCAGAGGTGGTAGGATTGGTACCAGATACTGGTGCTTCTCTCTTGTCCTCACATCTGAAGAGTGCAAGGTCTGGTCATCTGGCTTTGACTTTGGCTTATAGTGCTGACGAGAAGATTTTCTGTCATTTAGTGAGAGGAGCTTTGACAACAGCATCAGATCCTTCTCTTTCTCATGCTTCTAGGCTTACAGATTTGGGTCAGCTGGATTCAGGACCCCCATTTCTTTTGGGTCCCCTCCCATTTCTCCAGTCAGGGAGACACAGTTAACAGCAAGTGTTAGGGGAAGCACTTGGGATTTCCCTGATGAATCCTTCACAGAAGACACTGACCTTGATGAAGAGCAGGGCTCTTCCATATACCCACATGGTGACACCACTTTTTGCAGTCTGTTGTAATTATCAAAACAGTGTGTGTGTGTGTGGGGGGTATATCACAGAGACCCCTTCCTCAGAGGAGTCAGTGTTTTGGAGGCCTTAGGTTCGGGCCCATCCACATCCTGTGTGACCCCCCCCCCGATGCCCTTATGGACCTGGTATCAGAGAGAGATTGGATGGAACTCATTGTAGTGGAACCAATACTCAGGAAACATAAGGACAGGCCCCATTGGAGTAAGGGTCCAGCAGCTGACAGTGTTGTGGTTGTGGCTGCCATGAAAAAGGATATCTGTGAAGAGAGTTTGTAATTCCATCAGTCTTAACAGAAAGTCTCAGGCTTTGGACTACTAGGGAAAGCATACATATTCTTCAGCAACCATTATGCTGCATGTGCTCAACTAGTACATCATCTTCGGCATATGGCAGCATCTGTCTGTCTCATTCCTGAAGTTAGGTTCCATATGAGAGTGTTATAGTGGACCCTAGCAGCTCAGTAGTCTTATCTCAAACACCACGTGGACTTCTGTGCTTCTGTCAAACGTAATGTTTTTCGTGTTTCACTGTTGCAGTCATTACATTTGGGTAATCTGCTGGCAGGTTGCCCTCAGTTGGCCTGAATTCCAAAGTCTTGGGTCCTGCATCTTTCTTGCTGTGCGGTGCCCAAAGCAGAAGCATTTCGCAAGGGCCAGTCGGCCGACTCCTGAAATATTCGAGGTTGAGTTTCAGAACCGAATCTTCACTAAAGCTAAGTACCCCGTTGGGGAAACTTTTGTCTTGCTCCATACTGATGTCAGAAAAAGTTAATAATTGTATTACTTGTGGAAAGCAAATACCTCAGAAGGATTTCCATTTATACTGTATTCTTTGCCTAGGCCCTGATCACAACTTGCCTGGCTGTCGGTTTTGTGCTAGATTTAACCAACTATTAAGCGTCGGTATATTTTTACCTCAAAGTATTTTGGGAACAGATTTAACTACCCAGAAATGTCGGATAGCAATCCGACTACCGGAGTACATAAAAAGCGCAAAGAAAAGGACAGAGAGAGACAGTCGAGGTCCAAAACCGACAACAAAGCTTCTCCTAAGCCAGTCGCCGGTTCGTCGGTACTCAGTGAGGCGCTTTCACAGCCCCTGATACTCGCTACTTTCGAGTTGCAGGCTCCTACGACACCCATGTGGAGTCTGGCATGCTGCGGGATACTCCAAGTATTGGACCCATGGATGTATCTCCCTCAGATGGGTCCGTAGCTGCTGAGCAGGCACCGGCTTATGAGGGTGTATTTAGACCTCAACATTTTTATATCAAACCGACGACAGCTGCAAAACCGAAGACAAAAGCAACTTCTAAAACTAAACAAATGACGCATGAGCCACGTGCACAGGCCTCTATGCCTAAAAAACAGATGATCAAAATGGCTGAAGACCTTATTACCTTGATCAGGGGTTCCCATCCCCCTCCAGCTAAGAGGCCAAAGCAATACACTGATTATGAATCTTCAGATCAGGTTTCTATTTCTTCTGATTTCTCTTCTGATCAGGAATTATCTATACCTCCCTATGAGGATTCTGATGCAGAGGAGTCTATACCATCTGCATCACCTCCTGAGGATTATTCATTTGGAGAAACCTTGCATACTTTGAGGGAGCATTTTCACTGGGAGAGTCAAGATTTCTCAGAATCAAAAGAGGCTCAGGGATTTCCTTCTTCTCCCTCAGCACAGGCCTTTAGCCATACCCCTGTTTTAGACTTTGTGGATGATGTGTTTTCGGAGTCAAGTTTGACCCCTGATTCCTTACCTCCGGCTCCCAGCAAGTCTGACAGATATTACAGGGTCCCTGACTCTCACAATTTTTATTTAGAAACCCTGCTGCTGATCCTAAAACTATTTCACAGGGTCCAAAGGGAGTTAAAGCCTCAACAGCAAAAAATCCTACCCCCTCTGACAGAGATTCAAGGGCACTGGATAAATGGGGAAAAAAGGTTTATACATCTAGAACCTTGGCAATTAGGGCCTTAAACTGCCAGTTTCATATGCTCAAGTATCAGCAACATGTTATGGGATTGCTGAAACAGAAAATGATGTTGATTTCTGAATGTGCAGAAAATAAAGAATTTCAGGAATTATTGCATGCAGCTGAACAGGTTGGAAAGCATACTTTGCAATGTGGTTTTGATTCCTTAGAGGCCTCCTGCAGGGCCGCAGTTACTGGATCTGTGATTAGGAGGCATGCCTGGTTAAAGGAACAAAATTTGCCTGATGATGTTAAAACTAAATTATTAGATGCACCTTTACAGCATGATACTCTGGTATTAAGGCAGAAGAGGTTTTAAAGAAAATGGAAGACGAAGCTAAGTCTATGCAAACTGTAAAAGACTTCTTACAAGTGCAGCCACCAAGATTCAGTCGACACTGGCCTACAAAAAATTGGTCCTTTCCTGTGTCAGACAGAGCTCGAATGGGGCAATTCCAGACGCCCTAAGGGTTCCAGATACTAGGCGCAAGATTCATACAGGTCAAAGCAATGGGGCACCTCTACCTCCAAATCTGGAGGAGATAAAGCGCAAACCTACAGAAAACAGTCCCAATGACTTCCCTCTGCCTTCACCAAGCACTTATCTTTTGGCAGCACCCCTAGGAGGGAAATTAGCACTTTTTGCTCAAAATTGGCAGTTAATAACCCAGGACAAGTGGGTGCTAAACATAATATCACAGGGGTACAGATTCCATTTCCATACTCTGCTAATGGCAAATGGTTGGCCAGATCTGCCAAAAAATCAATGGGCAGAGGCACAAAAACAGGTTACGTCCCTTATGGATATGGGGCCATTCAGCCAGTAACAGAACAGAAAAAAGGACAAGGTTTTTACTCAAGACTGTTCTTGGTACCCAGAAAGGACAAGGCCTGGTGGCCAATACTAGATTTATCGATTTTGAATACATACCTGGACATTCCAAAATTCAAAATGCTGACTTTGCAGCAGCTTCTGCCCATGCTGGGCAAGAATGCTTGGATGGTGACATTAGACCTAAAAGAGGCATACCTGCATGTCCCAATAAGGCAATTGTGCAAAAGATACCTCAGATTCAAGGCTGGCTTAATGCATTACCAATTCTCTGCACTGCCCTTTGACTTATCCACTGTGCCCAGGGTCTTTACAAAGTGCCTGGCACCAGTGATTGCGTTTTGCAGACAAAGAAGTATACAAATATATCCTTACTTGGACAACTGTCCCATTCAAGCAGAGAACAAGGACATTCTTCTTCAACACCTGGCATTTGTGAAAAGACTTCTAACATGCCTAGGGTACACAATAAACGAAAGTAAATCACAACTGGTACCCTCTCAAAAGATAACATTCCTGGGTGCAAGCATGATTACAACTGCCCAGATGGCTTACCTCACGCCAGACAAACAAAGGCAACTGACTACTTACTTCAAACTGATGGCAACAAAAACCCAGTTATCTGCAAGACAAATTCTGCAGGCTTTGGGCTTCATGGCATCCTGCATCCTACTGATTCCATATGCAAGACTGCATATGAGGAAACTTCAATGGTACCTAAAATGTTTATGGAGTCAACATTGTCACAGTCGGGAAACAATGATTCCTCTCATTCCCTGCCTACAACAGGAGCTTCTATGGTGGGCAAAGGCATGTCACCAAAACATGGGATGGCCCTTCACTCTACCCCCTGCCAGCCAAACCTTAACAGACGCATCAGATTATGCATGGGGGGCCCACATGGCAGGAAGATGCATTCAGGGCATATGGACCCCAAAACAAATGCATCTACATATCAACCAGAAAGAGATGCTAGCTGTTCAAAATGCCCTGACAGCCTTCAAGGACTTACTTCATCCAGGACAACTACTGATAAAAATGGACAACACCACAGTCATGTGGTACATAAACAAGCAGGGGGGCACACACTCATACCCCCTTTGCAGATTAGCCATGGCACTGTGGGACACAGCTTTGACTTACCAAATACATCTTCAAGCTTAATTCCTGTCAGGAAAACACAATACTCTGGCAGACGACTTAAGCAGAAACCTTATGGATCCTCATGAGTGGAAACTAGATCCACAAGTCTTCAGCATGATGACAAAGAAATGGGGGAGCCCAGACATAGATCTATTTGGCTCTCCTCGAAATTACCAATTGAAAAGATTCTGCACAAGGACTTATCGCAGACAAGCATGGAAAGTGGATGCCCTATCCTTCAGTTGGAAAAACCTGTCAGTTTATGCCTTTCCTCCTCTGCCTCTTCTTCCCAAGGTCCTCCTAAAAGTCAGACAAGAGAAACCAAAGATGAAACTAATTGCCCCGAACTGGCCCTGCCAATACTGGTACCCAATCCTAAGGAACTTGTCTCAATACCCAGCTTAGACCTTACCTCAAAGACCTCAACTGTTGTCCCAGCAAAACAATCAGATCCTGCACAGTCAACTCCAGACAATGCACCTGGCAGCATGGCTGATCATATAGTTATACAAACAACACCTGTCAGTAAAGCTGTGATGGATGTCATTTTGGAAGCCAGAAGGCCTAGTACTAGAAAATCTTATGCTGATAAATGGAAGAGATTCTGTGCTTGGAATCAAGTACAAGGAACTGATGCAGCAGAACCAAATATTCCTTAGATATTACAATACTTGACTGAGATGCTTGACAAAGGCCTATCTTTTGCATCAATTAAAATCCATGCCTCTGCCACTTCGGCTCATTATAATACAGAGCCACCAGTCTTTTCTCATCCTTTACTTAATCAGTATCTTAGAGGAGCCAAAAATTTAAGGCCTCCTAGAAGATCACCAATACCTGCATGGGACCTCAACCTTGCTCCATTTAAACCAGCTGCTACTGCTGATATAAAGTTCTTATCATGGAAAACAGCCCTGCTACTAGCAATTACTTCAGCAAGAAGAGTCTCAGAGCTACATGCCCTCATGGCTTGGACCCTTTTTTATCATATTTTACCCAGACAGGGTGTCTCTGAGGACAAATCCAACATTTATGCCTAAGGTGGTTTCCAGTGTGGCTCCTAACTAAACTATTCATCTGCCAACCTTTTATCCAAATCTGCAGAACAAGGGAGAGAGAATTCTGCATTCCTTGGATGTACACAGACAGTTAAGATTCTACTTGACCAGGACTAAAGCTCTAAGAAAAAATGAGCAATTGCTAGTGACATATGCTGCAGGATCAGAAGGAAAGGCTATTTCAAAGCAGACTATTTCAAAGTGGATAAGCCACTGTATTCGTTTCTGCTACTTACACCATGGTAAACCTGTGCCCAAGGGCATTAGGTCTCATTCCACCAGAGCTGCAGCTACTTCAGCAGCCTTTCTCAGAGGAGTTCCAACCAAAGACATTCTAGAGGCTGCTACTTGGAGTTCTGTTCACACCTTTACAAAGCATTATCATTTGCCTCTCTACTCTAAGTCCAGGGCAGGCTTTGCCACTGCAGTTCTGCAGGGCCTTATAGCCGCACCTAATGCTGTTTAACTCCAGCCTCCCAACCATAGCTTTGAGATTCTACCCAAATGTAATGACTGCAACAGTGAAACATGAAGAACATAGTACAGTTGTGTACACTTACCATAAATGTAGATGTTCGAGTGTATTCACTGTTGCAGTCCAGGTTACCCGTCCACCATCCCCTTTCATTCTGGAGTTTATCTTTCCTTCTCTATCTTCTACAACTTATGTGGTGTATTTGCTTGTAGATGAAGGTAAAGTTTATATTGATGCATGTATATATAGTTTATATATATAATATTTTTGCTACCTTTTTGGGAGCACCTGACATCTGGGGCAAGAAAAACTAAAGAAAATGGCATTGGCTGCTTTTTTTATATCCCTGACAACCCGACGTCATGGAAGAAGAGACAGCAACCGACGCAGGACCCAAGACTTTGGAATTGAGGCCGACTGAGGGCAACCTGCCAGCAGATTACCCAAATGTAATGACTGCAACAGTGAATACACTCGAACATCTACATTTATGGTAAGTGTACACAACTGTACTTTACTGCTACATTCAGTGGTGGTTGGACTTCCCTTTTGTCATGATGGGGGTAACCCTTTATTCTTCTTCAGCCCCAGGACACTGTCACAACACCTGTTTCACTTCTGGGGTAGGGTGGGGGCATTTTGAAAGGAAGACTTCCAGGGAACTTGGTCGAGGCCCAAGGCCATGCTTCACATCTGTCTCTTGGAGATGAGGGCTGTCCTCATTGCTTTGCAATCCTTTTAGGACCTCCACCCCAAGTGGACAACACCTCTGTGGTTTGTTATCTGAACAAGCAAGGAGGAATTTGTTCCTATCCCCTATGTCGAGATGCCTTGAGGGTTTGTCAGTGGACAAGTCCTGTCAGCGATTTCTGGTTGTAGGACACATCCCAGGGAAGTCCAGCATTCTGGTGAGCAGTTTGAGCAGGAACATCCTTCTGTTTCACAAGTGGTCCTTGAATCCAAAGCTAGAAGCTCAAATTTTCAGCTGCGGAGCACTTATTACTGTGATATTTTTGCCTGTTCCTCTAACATGAAGTGTAACAGTTTTTATTCCCTGATCTTTCCCATTAGCACTCTTCAAGAAAAATCTTGATGATTGGATGGGAGATAGGAAATTCACCCCGGGGATCACTTCTGTGACTCTGCTTGACAGGGGCACAGGAAAATAATTTTCTTGGGTGGCAAAAGCCAGGGACTCATTTGGCTAGGCTTCTATAGGCCCTAGGGCCAATAGCCTAGTACCTACCTATAAGTGACAGTCGCAAAGGGAGCTCTTCTGTATTCTTAACCCCCAGGGTGTCCTGTATGCCTATCCTCCTTGATGATTAAGTTTCTTCAGAAGGCAATCCATTGCAGAGCAATGGTTATCTTTATTGCCTCAACGTGTTTAGTTCCCCTTTCTTTGGCCTTACCTGTGTCACCCATCCTGGGTGCTGGATCCACTTCTGGATCTGATTTCCCATTCAGCAGAGATACCCCTTCTGAAACTCTGCTCTTTGTAAATGACTGCCTGTTTTTTTCCTATTCCAGTGATGGAAACAATTCTCTATTTGTCTTCTCTTAAGGCTTAGATCCCTTTTTGGGCCCTTTGGATGTTATCCTGGACTTCTTGGCTGATCTTTTTCATTCTGGTTTGAGTTGTTCCACCCTAAAGGTACAATTGGCTGCCATTTCCACTTTCTATATTGGCAGGGATAATGCACCTTCTGGTGGCCTTTAATTTATGTAAAGCCTTTTTGGGGATGTCTTTCTGTTGCAGCCCCCTATTCGAGATCTGGTACCTCTGTGAAATCTTCCTGTGATGCTAAAAGTGCTTGTAGGCCTTCCTTTGAATCTTCAGCTACAGTATCCTTAACGTTGTTGTCATAGAAGACTGTCTTTCTGATGACTGTTATTTCTGCCAGAAGGCTATCTGAGCTTCAAGCACTATCCTCTATACTACCTTACTTAATTTTTCAGAAGGATAGAGTTAATTTCAGGACAAATTCTTCCATTTTGCCATGGTGGCTTTGGAATCTACTTTGAATTAGTCTATTCACTTTTCAGTGTTCTTTCTTTCCAAGTTTCAGTAACAAGGGAGAATATTTGCTTCATTGTTTGGATATGCATAGACATCCTTGGTTCTATTTGGACACATTTTAGAAAATCTGACCAACTGTTTCCTTTCCTAAGACGAAATTTGGGAAGCCTGTCTCCAAAGTGACCCTATCTAAATGTCACAACAACTGTATCTCATTTGTGTACTGTTTGAAGGGAATGCTCTTACCAGTGAAGCCTAGAGGTCATTCATCTAGAGTAGTAGCTACTTTGACTGCCTTTTTCTTACAGGTCTCTGTTGATGTTTATGTGGTAGCTACCTGATCCATTACAAAATGAATGTTCAGTCTAGGTCATAAGCTTCATTTGGTTCCAGCATTTTGTGGAATGTTCTCTCCTAGGCCTCTCTGGAGTTTTCCCTGAATGAGGACTCTGTCCCACAGGTTGAAGCTAGATGGAAAAGACAACATTGAATACAAAAGTCAAGTACTTACCTTAACGATAGATGTGTGTTGTCTGTTTTTTCCCAGTTAAAGCATCATTCCCCCTTTACCTCCTCCAGATTGTCATTCTTAGTGAAATGCTCCTGATTGGCCTGATGACGTGGTTTGTAAGCTGCTGTTTATGAGTCCTTATCTGTCACCTCTTACACTTGTTGTCTTTCTTATTAACATGTTGTTTTCATGTGATATTTTAGGGGGGGGATTGCCAGAGGCAAACCCAATTTGAGGAGAGATGAGGAGAGCAGGGTATTATGAGTAGAGGAGGCAGAGCTCTTGGGTTGAAGACTCTGGAATGTTTGATGTCAGATCCGATAACCCACAAGTAGAACCAGACAGAAGACGACAACATGAATCTGTTGTTATAGTAAGTACATAACTAATTTTTTGACACTGTAGACTATAGTACTGTTGTAAACAATTATGACTGGATTTAAGATATCTTTTAGAGTGGGAAAGATCACAGCTATGCTTTTCTAGGTTAAGAGTGTGAGTTAGAGATGTTCATGGGCCATGGCAGCAGATGGAAAATGGAACGCATTCAGAAATTAGTGTTGGGCTTATGTGTAGTAAGCTGTATGTCAGTGATATATTGCCATAGAAGTTTGTCTGATATGTCAGGTGTACTGATGATATCTAGTTTGAATTGTGTAACCAGAAAAGTGCGGATTATTGATGCAGATAGTTTTGGTTTATAGGTTCATAAGTTCGGAGTTGATTTTTAGTCCTGCAGTTAATGACGATTGAGTGATCTAGCGGAAACATTCTAAAAGACTTGTAAGTGTATCAGCAATTTCATGAACTAGTCATTGAATTTGTTGGTTTTAAATGCTGGAGTAGGGTGCAGCAGTTTGAGTGTGCATGTCAGTAAATCTGCAGAATGATGAAACTAGGCCTGAGGAAGGGGGGAAACAATTTTGTAAGTAGGAGGTAGTTCATTACATGAGCTGCAAAGATTACATTGACTTTGGGATTAGTACTGATCATGCCTGATCTTCCAAATGCATAATGAGGCAATCTCATTATTTTCTAAACCACTTTTCCAGGTAAAGATCAAAGTAATAGCAAACTGAGCCAGGTAGAGTGGACTTCCTGTTCCCATCAGCAGTCTCTGTGTCATCCTGGTGTATCCCTAGGTATTCCATAGAAGCTGAGAAGTGTAATCCTTCCAGCATTTCCTGAGATTGCCCTGGGGCCCTCCTGCCAGTGGATTGGGTGTAGTAACCTCCCAGGAGGGACATCCAGAGGCCAACTTTATGAAGTGCTTAGGCAACCTCAACTGACTCCTTAATACGCAGGAGCAGTGGTTACTTCAAATTTCTGCTAGCTTCCTGAGCTCTTGACTCTGTCACAGACAGACTGTGTCTAGCTTTCCTACAGAGGAACCTCTTTGTTGCTGCTTGCATCTGTGACCTCCTCCATTCAGTCATTACCCAAAACTCATTGCAGTAAGTGAGGATGGAGATAAGCTGAATGGTGTATTGAGAACGTCTTCCACTTAACACAATAATACAAATTACTGACAACACTCTAATACACTCCCACTCTTTCCGAAGATGCTTCCTACAAAAATATTTCTTTTGCCCTCCCTCCCTACTTCCACTTCCTCCTCCTCGTACTTCATTGTCCGGACCTGAACATTTAATCTAATTATATCCACATTTATAATATCCTCTTTAGTAATGACCCTCCCTCAAACTTACATAGGACCTCATCTTCACTTACCTAATGTTAATTCTGTCACCTGTCTTCTAGTAGGTGCCAGAAATATACAAAACAAGCTGGATCATATCAGCATGCTTCTAGCCTCCCACTCCTAACGGTATTACTTGTTATAGATTCTTGGTTTAAAACTGATCACAGCCACATTCACCATTTTTCACCATTTTGCCTCAGGCTGCAACTATAAGTTTGACTCCCTCCCTGGAACAAGGAATGGTGGTGGTGTAATGCTACTACGTAAAAAACACTCATCCTATTAGAAGTCACCCATGCCAACTCGTGTATGTTCAGTGTGTTTACAAAATACCTCTAGTCACCATTGGTAACTGCCATGACCCTTCCAATATCTCTGCAAGGATAAAGATTAGATCCATTGTTCTACGCAGAGGATGGTATCCATATTACCTCTCCTGAGTAAGAGGGCTGTCTGTTGGCAGTGTCTTTTTTCCAGCATCCTAGCATAAGCTTCCATTAGGAGGCTAAGTAGTGTGATCTTTATATAATTAGAACACTCTCTCCTGTCCCTCTTTTTAAAAATGGGGACTACTGTTACTCTTTGCCAACACAGAGGTACTGTCCCAGCCTTCCACACAACACTGTAAAGGCCTACTAGCCATGGCAGCCTAACAATATCCAGCTTCTTCAGCATTTCCAGACCGATCTCTTCCACGCCTGCAGAGAAGCTGTAGTGACCACTTCTCCTGTTCTGCTGAAATGGCCCAATTTCCACATCATCCTCTAGCAGTGCCTCTTAATGTGTTTTGTCAGTCTTTCTGCTACCTCTCAGCAGTGCCCCTACTTAAAGACTGAATTACTCCACACTTCCTGACAGCATCTTGGGTAATATCCTGCCTCCCTCTAATGAGTCACTGAATGTTTTTTTAGAACCTGTCTGAGGTTTCCAAAGTCATCGCACATTTTGTATTACCACAGCTACTGGCTTCTTAGCTTGTCAGTAACCTTCAATTATATCTGCCCCCACTTGTACTGCATATCTTTCTTTAATTGCAGATTTCTCGCTGCCTAAATCTACCATGAGGTTCTAGGCTTACCGTCAAAACAAACACTAACCACCTTAAAGCGATAGATCTTGACTATTTCCTAAGCTGTTAAGGTTCTTAGAGGTTCCATTAAGACTCCCACGTCTCATTTGTGTGCAAGTAGCTTTTCTGCAACTAGGAGTTGAACTCTTCCCACACAAAAGCATCAACTCAGAGTTCCAGCAGTGTCATCAGTGTCTGTCAGATGCTACAAAGACATCTGACTCAGCTAAGCATCAAATAGTGATCAGCTGACAAATCATCATCTAATTTGATTGTGCTGTGGTCCCAAGTACACTTATGAGCATCCTTGTGTATAAACATGGTGTTTATTATGGAAGTCCAACAGTGACACAGAAGTCCAGAAATAATTTACTCCTGGTGCACAAGTTTCTGTGCTGTTTATCTTTAGAGCTATGTTTTCTTGAGCTTTATGCTCCTAGAAGATCATATTGGTCTGACAGGAGGTGTAGCTCAGTTAAATTGTTAAACTACCTTACTTGGAACAGATATACTAGGACCCACCCCTAGACTCTGCCTTAGGGGTGGTGTTGACTATCAAGTGATTGGTGCCTAGGTGACCTATGTAGTCTGGTTGAGCTCAGCCTAAATAAGCTGCCATATGGACTCATCACCTACAAGATGACGAATAGAGGCAAGATGCAGTTCCAGATGTGATTCCAATCAAATGGTAGTCAAGAATGTGAAAATGTTTTAAGAGGCATACTGGAGATTTAACATTGGGTACCCTCTTTGATGTGTCTTGTGAATGGAGTTCATCCTGTCCACAAGTCACACTTCAACATTTTTTCATATCATCTTGCAGTCAGTACCACCACATGATGCAGTGTTGCATACCAACTGCATAAGCTCTCCTAGTCCCTTAGCCCACCAGTTTTTCCCAACCAATTGCACAGTTTGGATTGCAGTCCTTATTTCTATCGGTGAAAAGTTCCTGTTTATGCTGCATAGATATAAAGCCCCAAAAGTGTTCCTGAGGTTGTAAAACTGCTAGTCAGTACCTATGCCAGCATTGTCTTTAGCTCCTTGGGGGGAGGTGCAGGATGTGGAACAAAGCCACAGTTAATGTCAGTTTAGTTTTGCCATCTGCAGAACCCAGACAAAGAAGTTCCTGGCCCACCTTGTTACCAAGTGAATGGCAGTGGTTGAAAGCTCCTCTTGTCCAACGAGTAATGAGAGGCTCCATACGCAACCCCAGGTGTCGGGGAAGGCACTGTAACAAGAGTACCATCTTGGAGGTATAGCTTTTCTTCAGGTTCTTAAACTGTCCTTGGGAAGTTAGGTCTTGCCAGTCCTCTGCTTAACAGACTGAGAGATGCCTGGAAGAAGCATAACTCTGGCACCCATCCTGGGAGTGTAGGCGCCACTCGGCTCCTATTTCAGTGGCTGAAGGCCGAGACCAACCAGTCTGATTCTAGGGAGTTAAATCAGTTGCATTTGGAGTTGCATAGCTCTAGGTTTGAGGTAGTCAAGACCGATACCCCCCCCCCTCACCAGCCTTGCTGGGGCTGTGAATCATCTAGGGCCAAAGTTTGTGGCTGAAGGTCAAGACATCGGACAAATGTTTGGTAAGAGTTTGAGACATAAGTACTAGATCACACGCTTAGGTAATATGGCCTGATGCTAATATTGGTGCTGCTTTAGGCCTATGTCATGCTTTGCCCTTCAGCAGGAGCACTGCCATGCCCTGATTCCTTCCTACCTGATGACTGGTACTTGACACTTGCACATTTGTTTGTGAGCAAGATTGTTTATAAGTTTATGCCAGAGCTTATTGGAAACATGAGAAAATCCCTCTCAGGCTTGTATGAAGATTGAGAAGGCTGGAAGGGTGTTATCCCTGAGACCAACAAGTCCTCCCACTGTCCAGGTTTTCCATGAATGTTCCCTTCTTTGGAGAAATCTTGAGGCTTATTTGCTGACCTTTGCTTATATTTCTCCCCTAAATAAATTCTGAGGAAGAAGGCAGCGGCGCCTTGGGTCATTTCACCCATGTAGATTGTTCTGAGGAATTAAATTTTTAGTAGTCACTAAGCATACTTTATCTTCTTCTGCAGCAAAGGCAAGAGTTAGGTGGGATACGTTGATTTGATGAAGGTTTTTAATTCTGTGGATGAAAGCACTCATCACATTAACCTTTGAGTAAATGACAGTTAAATTACAGCCTGTGCCAGGGGAAAGTAAGGCAGTACATGTGTACATATGCCAGCATAGCTAGCTGGAGTTTTGTAAATAACTTTGCGTTATTTGACTGTCACACTGATTTGTACAGATGTTTAAGTTAAAAATATATTTGTAAAGTTACTTGTGTTAAACATGCATCAACAGTAGTTCCTGCTGGACAGAAAGAATGTATACATGTATATTGGGTTGTATTGTAGTAACTGATTAAATGTGTATGTTTTATCAGAGAACCTTGGAAGGGTCGAAAGTTTGAAATTGTGTTATAGCTTTCAGATGCTGCCACAGATCTTAGCAAAGCCCTGTGTGTGTATTGTACCAGAGTCCGGTGACATTATCCACTAACCATTACCATTATCTGGTTTCTTTGGAACCCTTACAGCAGCACTTTAGAATATGAAAGGAAAGATTTCTGACAGGATATATATCTCACACATCCACACAGACAGAGGCAAACATCATCTTGCTTTTGCTGTGGTAAGACACTCAGCACACATCAGCTTGCCTTTGTTTAGTAAGTAGTCAGGGAACAGTAATACTTTAGTTAGTCAGGGACATTTAGTGAGAATAGTTTAGTATTGTTTTCTGCATTGGTGAGAAACTGTCCAACTGTATTATTTTTATGTCTGTGTGATTGAAAATCTATTGTTTATTGTATTCAGTATTCTCCTGTTTTCTGTTTTATTTTTTATCATTAAATATTTTCATTCCTTTAGAGAATACTTTTAACATCTTGAGAGTACTATGCTTGTTTTAGTGACACTATGGCCGATGTTCGTGTTTCACTGTTGCAGTCATTACAATTGGTTTATCCTGCTGTCAGGCTACCCTCAGTCGGCCTGAATTCCAAAGTCTAGGTCCGGCGTCTGTTGCTGTCGCCTCTTCCCTGATTTCAGTGCGCCAGGGGTATAAAAGATGCAGCCGACGCCATTTTCTTTCCTGCCGCGCGGTGCCAGAAGCAATAGCAGTTCGCAAGTGCCGATCGGCCGACTCCATAATTTCCATTAAGGCTAAGTACCCCATTGGGGAAACTTTTTTCTTGCTCCAGACCGATGTCAGAAAAAGTTAATAATTGTATTTCTTGTGGGAAGCAAATACCTCATAAGGATTTTCATTCTTACTGTATTCCTTGCCTAGGCCCTGACCATAACATTGCTAGTTGTCGGTTTTGTGCTAGATTTAACCAACGCACTATTAAGCGTCGGTATGATTTTGCATTCCATTACTTTGGCAGACAATTTAATTATATAATGCCGTCAGAACAGCCGACTACCAGAGTTTATAAAAAGCGCAAAGAAAAAGAAAAGGACAGGCATCTGAGATCCAAAACCGACGACGGGGCTTCTGCTAGGCCTGTCGCCGGTTTGCCGGTTCTCAGTGAGGTGCTTTCACAGCCCCTGACGCCCACTACCTCAGAGCCACAGGCTGCTTCTGACTCCCACATGGAGCCGACAAGGCCGCTGGAAACTCAAGGTATTGGACACTCAGAAACTATTCCCTCAGATGGGTCTGGAGCCGCTGAGCAGGCATCGGCTTCTGAGGGTGTTTTCAGGCCTACACAGTTATATGTGAAACCTACTTCAGCTTCACAGGCAAAGACTAAAGCAACTCTAAAGACAAAGAAACAAGTGCAGCATTCTCCTGGACAGGCCTAAATGCCTAAAAAACAGATGCTTAAAATGTCCGAAGACCTAATTACTTTGATCAGGGGTTCCCATCCCCCTCCTGATAAGAGCCCTAGGCAAGAGTCAAAATACGAATCTTCAGACCAGGTTTCCATTTCCTCTGATTCCTCCTCTGAACAGGAATATTCTCTTCCTCCCTATGAGGATTCTGATGCTGAAGAATCTATCCCTTCAGCCTCTCCTCCCGAGGATTATTCTTTTGGGGAGACACTGCATACTATGAGGGAGCATTTCCACTGGGAGAGCCAAGATTACTCAGAATCCAAGAAAAGGCTCAGAGACTTCCTTTTACTGCCTCAGCACAGGCCCCTTGCTATCCCGCCTGTTTTAGACATTGTTGATGATGTATTTTCAGAGTCCAGTCTATCTCCAGACTCTTTACCCCCAGCTCCTGTTAAGCCAGACAGATACTATAGGGTTCCTGATTCACATAAATTTCTTTATAAAAGCCCTGCTACTGACCCAGAAACTATCTCTCAGGGTCCCAAAGATGTCAAGGCTTCTACTGCAAAAAAACCCCTATCCCCTCTGATAGGGATTCTAGGGCCCTAGACAGATGGGGTAAAAAGATTTATACTTCTGCTACCTTGGCTGTTAGAGCCTTAAATTGCTAATTTCATATACTTAAATATCAGCAATAGCTTATGTCATTGCTTAAACAGAAAATGTCAGCAAATTCAGAATGTGCAGACAACAAAGAAATGCAGGATTTATTGCGTGCAGCTGAAGCAGTTGGAAAGCATACTTTGCAATGTGGTTTTGATTCTCTAGAGGCCTCCTGCAGGACCGCTGTTACAGGTTCTTTCATTAGGAGGCATGCTTGGTTAAAAGAACAGAATCTGCCTGATCATGTTAAAGCAAAACTATTAGATGCTCCATTACAGCATGATACTTTGTTTGGTGTTAAAGCTGAAGAGGTGTTGAAGAAAATGGAGGATAAAGCTAAATCTTTGCAAACAGTCAAGGATTTCTAGCAGGTACAGCTTCCCAGATTTAGCAGGAACTGGCCTACAAAGAATTGGTCCTTTCCAGTATCCGATAGGCCACAAAGAGGCAGATACAGACAACCCCAGAGGCAGATCACAGCCCCAAGGTGCATACAGTCCTAAACAATGGGGTGCTTCTACCTCCAAGAGTGGAGAGGAAAAATCACAGCCATACAGGAAACAGTCTCAATGACTTTCCCCTTCCAGCACCAAGCACTTAAATTTTGGCAGACCTTTTGGGGGGAAAACTAGCACTTTTTTCACAAAATTGGCACATGATCACCCAGGGCAAATGGGTTCTAAATATAGTATCACAAGGCTACAGGTTCCACTTTCACACCCTGCCAAGGCCAAACGGTATGCCAGACCTGCCATGCAATCAATGGGCAGAGGCACAAAAACAAGTTTCATCCCTCATGGACATGAGGGCCATTCAACAAGTAACAGAGCAAGATCAGGGACAAGGATTCTATTCAAGACTGTTCTTGGTACCCAGAAAGGACAAAGCCTGGAGACCAATACTGGACCTATCTATTCTAAACACATATCTGGATATTCCAAAATTCAAATTGTTGACTCTACAGCAGCTTCTGCCCATGTTGGGCAAGAAGGCTTGGCTTGTGACTTTAGATCAAAAAGAGTCATACCTGCATGTCCCAGTCAGACAAACATGCAGAAGATACCTCAGATTCAAAGCTGGCTCAATGCACTACCAATTCTCTGCACTGCCCTTTGGCTTATCTACTGTGCCCAGGGTCTTCACAAAGTGCCTGGCACCAGTAATTGCATACTGCAGACAAAGAGGAATACAAATATATCCTTACTTGGACGACTGCCTCATTCAAGCAGAGAACAAGGACATTCTACTACAGCATCTGGCATTTGTAAAGAGATTACTATCATGCCTAGGGTACACAGTCAATGAACAGAAATCAAAACTAGTATCTTCTCAAGAGATAATATTCCTGGGTGCAAGCTTAAATACAACTGCCCAGATGGCTTATCTCACACCAGACAAACGAAGACAACTGACTACCTATTTCAAACTTTTGGCAACAAAGGCCCAGTTATCTGCAAGAAAAATTCTGCAGGCTTTGGGCTTCATGGCATCCTGCATTCTACTAATTCCATATGCAAGACTGCATATGAGGAAACTTCAATGGTACCTAAAAAGTGTTTGGACTCAACATTGCCACAGCCTGGAAACAATAGTCACTCTCATTCCCTGCTTGCAAGAGGAGTTTTGATGGTGGGCAAAGGCCTGTCACCAGAACAAGGGACAGCCATTCACTCTACCCCCAGCCACACAGACATTAACAACGGATGTATCGGATTATGCCTGGGGAGCCCGCATGGCAGGAAGATGTATTCAAGGTACATGGTCCACAACTGACTACCTATTTCAAACTGTTGGCAACAAAGGCCCAGTTATCTGCAAGAAAAATTCTGCAGGCTTTGGGCTTCATGGCATCCTGCATTCTACTAATTCCATATGCAAGACTGCATATGAGGAAACTTCAGTGGTACCTAAAACGTGTTTGGACTCAAAATTGCCACAGCCTGGAGACAATAGTCACTCTCATTCCCTGCCTGCAACAGGAGTTTCGATGGTGGGTGAAGGCCTGTCACCAGAACAAGGGACAGCCATTCACTCTACCCCCAGCCACACAGACATTAACAATGGATGCATCGGATTATGCCTGGGGAGCCCACATGGCAGGAAGATGTATTCAAGGCACATGGTCCACAAACCAAATGCATCTACATATCAACCAAAAAGAGATGCTAGCTGTTCAAAATGCCCTGACAGCCTTCAAGGACCTTCTTCATCCGGGACAACTACTGATAAAGACAGAGACAATACCACGGTCATGTGGTACATAAACAAGCAGGGAGGCACTCATTCCTACCCCCTTTGCAGACTAGCCATGACTTTGTGGGACACAGCATTGACTTACCAGGTACATTTGCAGGCACAATTCCTGCCAGAAAAGATAAATACTCTGGCAGACGAACTAAGCAGAAACATCATGGATCCCCACGAGTGGAAATTGGATCCACAAGTCTTCAGCATGATAACAAGGAAATGGGGATTCCCGGACATATATCTATTTGCCTCACCTCACAACTGCCAACTAAAGAGATTCTGCACAAGGACTTATCACAGAGAAGCATGGAAAGTGGATGCCCTATCTTTCAGGTGGAAAAACTTAACAGTATATGCCTTTCCTCCTCTGCCTCTCCTCCCCAAGGTACTCCTAAAGATCAGACAGGAGAAGCCAAAAATGATTCTGATTGCCCCAGACTGGCCACGGCAGTACTGGTATCCAATCCTAAGGAACTTGTCTCAATGCCCAGCCTGGACCTTACCTCAAATACCTCATCTACTGTCCCAGCAGAACAATCAGATCCTGCACAACCAACTCAAGACCTTAAATCTGGCAGCATGCGGATAATGTAGTCATAGAAAACACACCTCTCACTAAAGCAGTGATGGCTGTCATTTTGGAGGCCAGGAGGCCTAGTACTAGAAAATCGTATGTTGGAAAATGGAAGAGATTCTGTGCTTGGAACCAGGCAGAAGGAATTGACACAGTTGCACCAAACTTTCCTCAGATTTTGCAATACTTGACTGAGATGCTGGACAAAGGCCTATCTTTTTCATCTATAAAAATTCATGCCTCTGCTGTTTCGGCTCATTACAATACAGAGCCACCAATCTTTTCTCATCCTTTCTTAAGGCAGTACCTCAGAGGGGCCAAAAATTTAAGGCCTCCAAGGAGATCACCAGTACCTGCATGTGACCTCAATTATGTCTTGGAAAACCTCACCCTACCTCCTTTTGAGCCAGCTGCTGCAGCTGACATAAAGTTTTTATCTTGGAAAACAGCTCTGCTCCTAGCAATAACTTCTGCAAGATGAGTCTCAGAGCTACAGGCACTCATGGCTGTGAAACCTTTTATCATTTTTTATCCAGACAGGGTTTCTCTGAGGACAAACCCGACATTTATGCCTGAGGTAGTGTCCAGTGTGGCCCTTAACCAAACTATTCATCTGCCTACCTTTTATCCAAACCCACAGAATAAGGGTGAGAGAATTCTGCATTGTTTGGACATACACAGACAGCTACGCTTCTATTTGAACAGAACCAAAGCTTTCAGAAAGACAGAGCAATTACTAGTGGCATATGCTGCAGGATCACAAGGAAAGGCTATTTCAAAGCAGACTATTCCAAAGTGGATAGGCCACTGCATTCCTTTTTGCTATTCTCAACATGGCAAGCCAGTACCTAAAGGCATTAGGCCACATTCAACCAGAGCAGCAGCCACTTCAGCAGCCTTGCTCAGGGGAGTACCAACCAAAGACATTTTAGAGGCTGCTACTTGGAGTTCAGTGCACACCTTCACAAAGCACTATCACTTACCATTTTACTCTAAATCCAGGGCAGGCTTTGCCACTGCAGTTCTGCAGGGCCTAATAGCCACCCCTAATGCTATTTAGCTCCAGCCTCCCAACCTTAGCTTTGGGATTCAACCCAATTGTAATGACTGCAACAGTAAAACACGAAGAACATAGTACAGTTGTGTACACTTACCATAAATTTAGATGTTCGAGTGTATTCACTGTTGCAGTCCAGGTTACCCACCAGCCATCCCCCATTTCTTTGCTGGAACTTATCTGTGCTTCTCTATTCTATACAACCTATGTGGTGTATTTGCTTGTACCCTTTTGGGGGCACCTGACATCTGGGGCAAGAAAAACTGAAGAAAATAGCGTCTGCTGCATCTTTTATACCCCTGGCGCACTGACGTCAGGGAAGAGGCGACAGCAACCATCGCCGGACCTAGACTTTGGAATTCAGGCCGACTGAGGGTAGCCTGCCAGAAGGATAACCCATTTATAATGACTGCAACAGTGAATACACTCGAACATCTACATTTATGTTAAGTGTACACAACTGTACTTTTCTGAAAGCCTTGCTGCTTTGATCACACCTTAACATTTGTATTAATGTTAATTTTACACAGTAAAATTGGGTACCCTTTGCAAGAGCCTTAGGGAAGCTGACTGGTGGCAGTGTGATTACCTCAGAGTCTTGGGCAGAAAGAGGCACGAGTGTGAAATGGAAATACCCAAGTGTGTGTGTCAGCTACTGGGACCAGGGACACAGAGCTCCAAAGTGGTCAGTGTGGAGTTTGTATGGGCCTGGAGGTGTGATAGAGAAGAAAGAGGTAACTGGGAGTGTATGTTTTGGGAATGTAATGAGTTGGCAGATTTTAAAATTCCCTACAGCGTGCTCTATCAGAAATATTGGGTGAGCAAATGGCTGTAAGTAAAGAATGATTCTTTTGAGCTGCAATACAGGATCTGAATTGCCTAGACGTACTACTGCATTATTAGGTTTAATTCTGTTGGCTGCCAAAAAAGTAAATACTAGAAAATGGGAATCAAAGTCGACACCAACTGTATTTATGTATTGAATATTATAAAAGACAAAAAGACTGGAAGAGTGATCTTTAGAAAATGAATAGAACAAGTTACATAGAAGTAAATGGAAATTGTGGGAACAGTACATGCATATAATGTTCAGGAACATGAGGAGTAAGGTTTAAAGGGAATACAGGAATTTTTTTTTATGTTGGACTGATGATAGTAACAAAGAAAATGCATGTCATGTATATTGTAATTAAATGTTCTCTTTCTGTTAATGTATGCTTGCCTATGTCTTAAGTGATTATTTAATAAAGGTGTTTAAAAAACTCTACTTCCATAACCCTCAAGAAGGCAGATCCCTGTACAAGCCCTGACTGAATGGGGCATGTCCATAACCTAGGCATCCTTGACCCTACTTCTGTTTGATCTCTTCGGTTCAGCTTGGGTCCTTAACATAACAATATTTTGTTACCCTGCTACAAGACATAGTGTTGCCACCTGTCCGATTTTTTTTCAGACCATGCAGAAATCAAACCGATTGGCTGGTAGTCCAGAAAACACTATACAAACTCCAGTATACTGTTGAAAAAAAAAAAAGAAACAGACTGTCGGAGTTTGTTAAATTGGCGTGTATACTATGCTTTTTACAGGAAATGCATAGGAAATCAGCCAAAAAGTAATCTCTAATGGAAAAGAGGGCATTCCTCCTCACTTGATGTGATATTGTTGTCAGGAAATGGATGGAAAGTGAAATGTGGCAACACTAACCAGACATAATGGAAAGACAGTGTACGTCACTGTCATGCTGGAGTTTGGAACCGTCACCTCACTTGTCTAAATTTCACTTTTTACCAGCAGATCAGGTACTTGAAGAAAGAGAAAATATATATAAATAAATGTGTGTGTGTGTGTGTGTGTGTGTGTGTGTGTGTGTGTGTGTGTGTGTGTGTGTGTATATATATATATATATATATATATATATATATATATATATATATATATATATATATATATATGTATGTATATATTTTTTATTTCCTTATGTTTAACAGGATTTATGTAGAACCCCTTTATCAGGCCGAAAAGCTCCACATTTAGGTTCATAGTAGGTGAAATGCATAATTGCAAAGTACAGTAGCAGAGGAGTAATGCAGAGTAAGTACAATTAAAAGACTCAGTAGGGGGATAATATTAGAAAGGACAGTAGCATATAAGTGAGGATGCATAAATGCATAATATAAAAGTATAAGACATGAAAGTATGTGCTACAGAAAAAGTAAAAAAAAAAAATATATATATATATATAATTTCAAGTGTATTAGCTGAGAAGTGTAGGGCAATGGTTTCAGAAGGAAAAAGAAAAAAGTTAGTCATAAATGAGGGATGGGGATGACAGGGAAAGTCTGAGACACGGAGAAATTTATAGGGTTTTTGGTATTTGATTATAAGTATCTATCTGTAGTTAGTGGATTGTATCTTAGTGAGGTATTGTGTATGGTAGGTGTTATCTAGGCAGTTGTAAAAGGCTTGTGAACCTCCTCGATTCTGAATTCATGGGGGAAAGACTTAATTAAGATTATGTACAGCTTTTGAGGTAGGCTTTCATGTAACCTGATATTTTGATTGTGTTGATACTATGGCCAAGCTCAGCTGTTTGCTGGTAGGGGATGGAATAGCTAGAGTTCTTCTCCCTCTAAGAAGAAATCAGAAACAGCATTCTGGATCTCCACTTTAAGGAAAAACTGCTCTTTGCAGGTTACATAAGATCTGATGGATGACTTGTTGTGGGAGTAATGATGCACTGTGAGGGATTTATGATAACCACACATCCCTGTTCTCTTCCTATGCCAGACTTAGCTGAATCCACTCCAAGAAGAGCAAGTCTTGGTACTTCTGGAATAGTTCTGTTCTCTTCTTTTCTGGCTAGTTTTGCCAGCAGAACATTTCTGTAAACTTAGCCCCCACAGGTACTGACTGTAGCATGGGGTTGTCATTAGGAGTTATTCTCCGGGTTCATTCTGGCTTGCAAATTATTCAGAAAGGGGCACACTGAGAAGACTGTACCCTGTCAGTGAATCTTTTGGAACAAACCCAGACTGTACTCTTGAAAGAAGTGTTAGAGATACCTGCGTTCAAAACAAGATCAGAAATTCTTCTTCCACCTTTCCTTGACCTCAGAGAGGGCAGGTGTATTCTTCTCGATTGATGGTTGCCTTCTGGCACATCACTGTTTTGATTTCACAGTTGTAGGCCCAGGATGATCATTACTTCCTGTGCAGTGTGTTGGAGGATATTGACCGTAGCAGCCAAAGCCTTGCAGAAGAAGGTTCTGTATGTGTGATTTCCCCTGGACAGTTGATGTTTGGTACCCCAACTCAGGGAATCCTTGGAAGAGTTCTTGCAGTAGCTGCTTCCCTGGGTTCAGTCATTAAAGATTCATAAGGTGTGAGAAGTCCTTTCTGACTCTTTCACAGAGGACTGGCGTTGTACTTGTAAAGCTAAACACACTCTAGTGCTGATCATTGCTGCTGTAGTAGCAGGTCTAGGAAGTCTTGAATTTGCAGTCATAATGTGGATGCAGATCAACATCCAAGTGTGGATCATACTGGTCTGGTTTTTGATGGTGACTTTGAATCTTCATGGCATTATTTATGTGCCTTAGGGTATAGAAAATGTGTATCAGTGGCTGCAGTGTCTCAAAGTGCCGTTGGATCTTCTCTTAGTCTCAAGTCTGTTATCTGGTTGTCAGATGGGTGTCTATTTACACCAATCTTCTTGGGGCATCCAGTTATTGCAACTGAGCATTTCTCTCTTCCTAATGATTGCTGCTTCTCTACCAGGCTAAGAGGTCCACCCTATCTCCCTTACAGTTCAAAGGTCATGGTCCACAATGGAAAAGAGGTTTTGATATTGGCCATTTGGACCAGTGAGTGGACTTTCTGACCTTGAAGGATTGAAGACAAAGCTCCTTCTAAGGCTTCTCCTCATTTGGTCGAGGAACCAGTGCATCTTGTAGTATGTCATCTACCAAGGGGCCAGATAGGTACATCCCCTGTAGAGAGAGCTGTTGCATGCTTGGCAGTGGACAGATGATAGTGCAACACTTTATGAGTGGTTCACATCCTGGGAAAGTTACTGAGATGTCTCACTGTTCCTGTAGTTGTACTGTAGATATGATGACTGTGCCTAGTCTGTAATGAAGCACTACAGAGACTGATCTATTTTCCAGTCAGGAAAACATGGTCTTGACAAGGCAGATGTTGCAATGGATTCATTCTTCATTTTGCGGATTGAGAGACTTGCATACACCTTCTCACCCTTCCCACTAATTCCATGCTGCATTGCAAAGTTCTGGGAAGAAAGCCCAAACCTTTTTTTTGTCAGCCCTTTGTGGCCACATTGTTTCAGATACTTAAGTCCCTGATGGTATGGGAAGATCCCCAGTGGAAGGATTGACAATTGGCTCTATCCCAGGGTTAACTCCTAATGTAACCCCTTTGATCTCATTATTTGTTTTACTTGGATGCTCAGAGACGATTGTGGCTGTTAGGAAGCCTTCCATTCTGCAAACGTGTGTGTCCCTTTTGTAACAGTTCTCCATCTGAGTGCAGGGTTACCCTTTTTCACTCCATTTATTTACTTTGCAGGTGATCTGCACTTGGGTCCCAGCCCCTGCCTTTAGGCTGGTGATGATGGAGCTTCCATAGGAAGTTAGCGAGCCTAGGAGCCACCACCACTGCATAAGATTATGGTCACTCTCTTCTGTTTGCTGGCATAATGTCAGCGGTTATTGCAAGCTATGAGGTATTGTTGCTGGATGCTGCCTTTGCGCCAGACTTAAGGACAAATATGCCCTAAGAGCCACCTGCTTACTCAACCAGGATATCATTCTCCACCAAAGCTAGACGATCTGTCCAGCCCCATCCCCATGTCTTCCCTCATTCTTCCTCCTGAAGAAGGTGAACAGACTTAGCATTGCTATTCCTTCACTTTCTCCTGCCAGTTACAATAGAAGTCCTTCTAGCTTTGGGTGACTTAGGTCATAGGCCATTCTTCCTCTGTGCCACAGGGCTGGCTTACCTTGTTACATTAGTGTTTGGGGTTTAACCCATTTGTAGGCTCTATCAAGGAAGGGTCCCCATTATTAGATTTACTAATAGATGTGTTGTTCTTATCAGTGTATTTATAGAGTCCCTCCTTCATATATCACAAATTCCCTTCTGCTTTCCACCTAAGAGTGGATGACCCTTTCATCCAACCTCAGTCTTTGATATTCCCTGCAAATTGGCAGGTATATACTTTTATATTTCTTGATAGCAGTCTGTATATCAAATTTCCATTATTTCTTGATTTGCAGTGTGTGCTCGCCAGTAGTTGGTGGTGAACTTGTGGGCTTAAAGAAAAGGTGCTGTTTTGTAGTTAGCTTATGACGTCACATGATGTCACTCAGGATTAAAATATCTGAGTACTATATCTTTTGAGAGAGATGCTGAATTGTGATTGGTAGAGGGGACAATCACAATTATAGGACCTATCAAGGGGTGTCCTTATAATCAAGTGGTATTGTAAAAACATGTCTGATATATTGAGATACTTTATTAAATTTGTAAAGTCTGGTCCAGCATGCATAATGCCTCCTGTTTATTTCATTTGGAGTACATTCACTGTGGCACAGAAGAGTTGTGGATTTGTTTGTGGCTTGGTGGGCCTTGTATAATGAATTCCTGTTTCCCTGTATTGGATAGTTGTGATTATAAGTGAGGTAAAAAAATCTACAAGGTGACTTTTGGTTTGCTGAGATTGTGGTCTTTCTGCTTAGTAGGCTAGCAGTTATCATAAAGGAGCAAAGAATTTGGTCAATTTTGAAATGCTTATAGATGCCCATATGGGAATCTGAGTGCTTAAACAGCAGTAAGCATTTGGCGTAGTGTATATAAATTGTAAATGACCACATACTGTCATATTATACTTTATTTTTACAATGAAAAACTGGCCTTGGTAAGATTTTTACCTGAGACTTTGATTATTCTGTACCCGCATAATGAAAACAGGAGGACTGTGCAAAGAGACCTGAAAAGCAGAAAACATTTACCTTTTCTCTCTCTCCAAGATTCTGCCTTGGAAGCACAGGAGTCTTGTAGATGTAATGGATTATGTGCTCACGTAAAGAAAGGAGTACACAATGTTACTGTATCCATCCAGGAACTAGTCCATGCTTATGGATGTGTATTTTTTCATATTATATAATACTTTTTTTGTGTGCAAATTACTTCTCTTGACAGAAAACACTGTCTCTTCTTCCACGGAGAAGTTGGATTAAAGGGAACAGTATTAGTAGTATTTTATTGATGTTTAAACACAGTGATTGACTTAGTTTCTATGGTATTTTTAGGATCTGTACAGATTGTTACTGCAGTTTGGCTTGTGCTTTTTTTTCCTGGTTCTCTTTGCCATCAAAATAAACTGCACTATTATTATCACTAAATGTGATCTCCTTCTGTTTATTCTTGCCTCTTGCAGTGCTGCTAAAGCTCCCTACCTGGCTAAGTTTAAGGTGAAACGATGTGGAGTCAGTGAACTCGAAAAGGAAGGTAAGTCCAACTTTAAACACTCAGGTGCAAACAGCAGCATCAGTTAGCTTGGGTTCCTGCCTTGGGACACATTTTTGTACCCAAAGGAATCGTCATTACTCTTTTTAATAGTTTATAATAATTGAGAATAATTTTATAATAATAATATTATTTCTGTGTCAAAACTCTGACTTGTGGACAGACCATCTTTTTCCAAAGCAAGAATGTCCATAGTTGGACTATTTCCTACTGTTTATACACCAGTTGTATTCTGTTTGTTTGTTAGGTCTGCGCTGCAGGTCAGATTCTATCGATGAGAGTGCTGAGGCAGAGAACAATGACAAAGTTTGTTGGCAGGCAGCCATCTTTAAAGTGGGTGATGACTGCAGACAGGTAAGCCATGCCAACTTCATTGTTAAGATGCTTTGGGGATGAGTGTGCGCAGAATTGAAGTCAGATGGTTGTTATGCTGCTGGCAGCCTTTACTAATGTTCATTCTTTTTGTTGACTTTTAGGATATGCTTGCCTTGCAAATCATTGGGCTGTTTAAGAACATCTTTCAACTAGTGGGCCTGGACCTGTTTGTGTTTCCCTACAGGGTGGTGGCTACAGCTCCAGGGGTAAGTGATGCACAGTAAGCATACAGACATCCCAGCCTGCAAAGTCAGCTGGTATGATTAAATGTAGTTTAGCTGATGTCTTAACTACATGTTGAAAGATAGAAATTAGGACATCAGAACTATGAACTTAAGCAGAATGATCTTCTTTACATAGTGTAAGAAAATGGTTTTATTTAAAGAAGTAATTTAGAAAGATTTTCTAATTGTGGCATTCACACACTTTTTGCCTATGTAACAGGTGCATGATTTACTTAAGAGCATTTATTAACTGATCTTATTTCTGTGTATGCAAATGTGTTTTATGGTTTGAAATTGATTTTAGTGAAAGTTACATTTATTCAACAGACTTTTGGAAGTGTGGTCGCTGTTTTGTGATATGTAATTGGTACCTGAAAATCCAGTCTTTAACATTTAATGTTAACATGTAGACTAGGACAACAACCAGGAGGTGATACTGGAGGGTGGGTGAGGTTTATGTCAACCCTTTGTGGAAGTGAGGGGCAGTTCAGGGCTGCTGCCCATTCCATGTCTCACCATTAGGATTTCTATGTATGTGCAGAGGCAGGGAAAATAGGAGTAAAACACTGCCCGTCCACGGTGTGACACTGTCTCAGAGTCCTCGATCTCCCCAGAGGCCCTTGACATGGGTCAGGTGTAGCCGAGGGAAGGCTATAACACCTGGCTGGTGGATGAGGAATGGGACTGGAGGTAGCTGATGCGCAGCTATGGACAGCCAAAAGTAGAGATCAGGAAAGTATGTAAGGCATTATTTAATTAGAATTTCATGTTATTGTGGGGATGGGGGCTCGATGTTTGAGATGTGAATGGGGAAGTGCTGCAGATTAGCTATGATTATGCCAGTATGTAGCCACTGTGGGCTATATACTGGGATTCAACATAGGAGATTGCAGATATTGTGGCAACCATAACTCAGACTTCCACAAGTGTTGTACTTATTGGATTATTCTAGTAAACAATTTGGTTATAGTGCATTTTTTTCTTGATACTAGCAAAAGAATAATTGAAAAAGAGTGCAGTGAGATAGTGTTGCTTTACTACCTTGCTGCTTTTAATCCAAGGAAGGGCCACATATTTGTCTTTTCATCTTTTCCAACTGTCAGCACTTTGAGATGATTTTTTTTGTTTGTTTGTTGCAGTTATTGCCTTTTTGTGACAACACATATGCTGACATCTCCAGGAGCAGTAGCATGTTGATTTTTGTTCCTCTGTTTTTAACCTCTAACCAGGAGCATAAGTGTGTTCACATCTTATAGGTTGCTGTTGTGAGGTTGACTTTCTGTAAATGATGGAGGAACGGTGCTCTTTCTCAGTGAGAGATTAATTAAAATTTGCGGCCATACGTCAAGTGCATTGTTTGTTGTGGTTGGTGCCTTGCTTTGTGAATCATGATAGCATCTCATTTGCTTACCCTGGACATCCTTTACCAAACTTCCAGTGGTTGTTAGAGGAACAACCTTGAAAGTTTAGCATTGTTAATTGTTTCATAGTGCAGTCTGGTACATGAAGACTCAATGGGGAAAGTTAACTCGATGGCAATTTCATATGCTAGCAGTATGATGTACTTGTTAAGATGACTAGCTGTAAAGAGACTAAGTTTGATAATCCTTGGTTTGATCCCCACTCCCTCTTCTTTTGTTCTGGTTAGAGTAGATTACTTAAACTAGATCAGAATTCCTAAGTCAACACTGAAAACCACAAATTATTTTTACTAGATTTTCTTCAGTTAACAAAGACTACATCCAACATTAGTGATTGAATTTTCTCTGTCTCCCAAATGGCTTTATTTCAGTGTGGAGTTATTGAGTGCATTCCTGACTGCAAATCCCGAGACCAGCTAGGCAGACAGACGGATTTTGGAATGTATGAATACTTTCGAAACCAGTATGGAGACGAGTCAACCCTTGCATTTCAAAAGGCAAGTATAGCATACTTTAGAAGTCAGATAGTGTTGAGCATTTACATTATTCATTTATTTGCTTACTTAATCACATATCAAGTTGTTTAAATTTTGTGTACTTTGCTGAGCAGTGGATAAAGATTAAGAGAAATAAATTTCATCAGATATTAAGCATCAGAAAGCTTTTTGCTTTTCAGATATCAAAGTGCTGTAAATATGCAGTAAGGAAAAGCCAGGAGAAGTTTGAAGGAGCAGATTTAGAATACTGAACCGTCTGATGTTGAATTCTCAATATGTTTAGACACTTAGGACTGTATAGTGTTGCTATTTGTCAGTGTTCACATGGCTGCAGTCTCTTAATTTTGGTAATATGCATTTTCCTGATGACTGCATTTGATAAAATGAGCTTACTGCTGAGGTTTGCCTTTGTGTGGATGTGTGGTGACTTTGGAGTTGATTATATTTAGCTCAAGTGAAGAGAAACAAACTCCTCTGCATGGGGGAGTAGGATTTGGTTTCAGAGAAAGTCTGTCTTAGGAAACCAACAGTAATCACTTTTTTTCTTTCAATATGGTTTTTGAGATGGTATTCAATTTGGGTATCTGCTGTAAAACTGAGTGTGATTAAGTTGAACACCTATGTTGCTGACCTCTGAAACTGATTTGACTATAAATGTGACTTGTGTTAACTGCAAATGTGATTGTAAAAATGTGGAATGACTGTAAATAGGTTCATAGGTTCATGTTAGTACTAAGCTAACTGCCCTTGTGAACCATTTTAAGTCTAGCCAATTATCCCTTGTGAGACTCGAACCCTGCACTTTGTGTTTGTAAAGGAAACACCGTAACCATTAGGCCACCTTCCCAACCAAAATGTGATTAATGAGTATGCTGTGATTTCAAAAATGATAAAGAACTGAATTCTGTAGTAACTAAGGAAGTGCAATATTATATCTGGACATAGACAGCACATGCAGCATTGGGTATATACAGAAGAATGGCAAAACAAGGAGAAGTATGTGGTATAGAACTGCAAATCTAGTTATAAACGTGTGCATAAAAAATTTGTATTTTTCAAAGGCAGCCATCTTTGAACTTCTGATGTACCCTCAAGAGTAGCATTACTCTAGCTATCCCTTCCACACATATCGTGTATGTGTACCAACCCTGCTGAATTGAAGAACTTCAGACTTTTCTTATTGGGTAATGCTGCAAAAACTCCACATCTTTTGTACCCCCCCCCCCAATCAAGTTCTGGATATGCTCCTCCCTCGGCTGTTATTGACATCTTTTAAGGTGATGTTTAATGATAGTGATTAATTCACAATCATTGAGATCATGGATTCCCATCTTGCTCATCCCTGGTCTTCAGTAAAAGCTAATGGACACTGGATCTGACCTCAGTATGAACTGCAAATGATGCCAAGATTCCTCTTGGTTTTGAGATTGTGACAGACCAAGCAGACCAAAAAAGTAGCCCAATTAAAAGGCAGGACAGCAGATGAGTGGCTGTTTTCTGTTCTGTTTTTTTTAATTATTCCACCTTCCTTCATACCACATAAGCCCAGAGATGTACATTCCTTATCAGAATAAACAAGTTGGCCTTTGAAACGTTTAGGGAATATGTCCTTCAAGTCATCAGAAGCCTTCACTATGCCACAAGTTGTTAGCACAGCAATACAAATGGAGGATCCCTCCCATACAAAGTGGCCAGCTTTTGCCGTTTGATTTTCACCAAATCTTTTGACCAGATAGAAGTGACAGCCATGTTGTTAGGAAGTCATGGATGAGAGGAAGACAGTGCACACCACATACCTTGACCTGGCCAAAGCCTTTGACACTATTCACCACTTCGGCATAATAGATAAACTCTTTCAACTAGGCATCAACCCATATGTTACCAGATGGGTAGCCAGCTGGCTCACTGATAGAACCCACGTAGTCAAAATAGGGGACGCCACCTCAAGCAGTAGACCTGTATCGAGTGTCATATCCCAGGGTTTGGTCTTGGGGCCTCTGTTATTTGGGTTATACTTTTCTGAGGTACAGGTGAAAACCAGTGGGCTATGGCTGACCAAGTTTGCAGATGACTGCAAGTTTGGAGCGGTCATCAATTCCCCCTAGTGACATGGACATCCTCCAAGAGGGTCTCACCCAAACAAATGACTGGTGCCAGAAACATGGCCTCAAGCTGAATATAAAAAATGCATTATAGGTTCATAGGTTCATAGGTTCGTACTAGGCTATCTGCCCTAGGGCATTTATAAGCCTAGCCAGAGTGTATGTGTACCACCACCACCCCTTAGGTGACAGATGAGATCCTCCTTTTAGGTTTAGTTTACTATGCCTCTAGTAGTTCTATTTATTTCTGTGTTGAGGTTTAAAGTCACTGTTCTCGGTGGCTCTGATGATTTGATTTTTCTGTGGAGCATGTCCATTTAATTCAGGATGATTTTCAGTCGGGGGCAGCATATGATATATTTAACCCTTTATTTATCCTCTGAGGAGGAACTTTTGGTCTTTTTTGCTGCAGGTGTCGGGTGAGAGTGAGATACATCCCAAATGGGGTGTACTCAATCATTGGCCTGATAAGAAGAGAAGAGTACAATGACCTCTTTGATCTCTGATCACCCCTGAAACCCCTCTCCAGGTGGGTGGGCAATATAGAAGGTCTTCCTAACCACTTTGGCAAATGTGAGTGTTGAGTCAACCTGGTCCCTAGGTCCCTGATTCCCTCCATCCCTACTTCCGCATTTTACCCATTATACCGCCTATGTACTTTTTTTTTTTTTTGTTTTAGGGTATGACTATAGAACTTTGTCAGCCACAATCCTCCTATGTTTGCCTGTACCCTGAAAAAAAAATGATGCGAACAAGGGGTCCCAGGACTATGAGCTGTGGGACACCGCCTGGACTGGCTTAGAGTCTGACATAGCTCCAGCAACTCTGACCCTGTGGGTTCTGTCCTGAGTCAGTTTTTGCAACCCATCTTGTGACATATTACATTACATTGGTGAGTTTGTCTATGATGCCGCTAAGATTAAACAGCAGCCTTATGTGTGCTTTAGTCCCTCTTGAAGTCTAGCACACAGCAGTCCGGGGACCCCATCCCCCCATTGATGCTGTGTTTTTAGCTTTAGAGAGGGCGGCCTCTTCTGGGCATCTGGAGGGTTAGAGGTTACTGGGAGTAGTTATTCTTCCTTTGAGGGGGAGGAATTGCACCGAACCTGCTGCTGTGTTGGCAATGTGTCAGTGGGTTCAGTGTATCTTGTGTCATTTTGACTAACTTAACTCTATTCTGAGCTGGACTTTCAGGTTTACCCAGGTTTAGTTGATAGCTGATTGTCTGTTGTGTCTGTTGGCATTTTCTTTGGCGTTTTGGCCTTGATTTTTTTAGGATGATCGAGTTTTGAGATCTTTTACTTTTCATCGATGCCTTTTGCTGTGGGATTTTTTTTTGTCATGTAGCTCTCTGCTGTAGTTCTTCCTTCGTCTGTTGCAAAGTTTGTTTATGGCTGGGGTCACCGGTTGGCTCATGGGTCTTGGGGAATGGGTCTTGGTTTTATTTGGGATTGCATGATCCATGTGCAACTGAAGGTGCCCAGAAGGCATTTGCAAGGGATCTAGCAGTGGGTTGGGGTTTCCACTGGCCCAGGGGGTCTTTGAAAGATACCCAGTTGCTGAGAAAGTGTGAAGTTGTCTTGGGTGGGTGGGGATTTGTTTGCAGTGAGGGAAATTTATGGGATTTCCTTACCAAAATTTATGCTATGATCTCTTTATTTTGGAGGTACTTTTGTGATGTGGGAGTTTTGTCCCCATGTTTGTGATGTGGGAATGGGTATATTATGTTCCATTGCATTTGGGTTTATGGTTGTCTTGTCCATTGCATTTTGAGTTATGGGGCTTGAGTTTTAGAGTGCTAGAATGTTGGGGCTTGAGTCCTCAGTCTATGTATGTTATTTGGTTAGACATCTGTAATTATGGTATTTGGAGAGATCTGTGTGGGTTCCTGAGTTCCAGAGGGTGGGTGGTAGGATGCCTGAGTTTGAGAGGGTCTGTAGGTTGCTACAAAGCACCTGGCAGTTTTGCCTATGGTTATGCACACCTAATAGTCTCCGGGTTGCTTTGATGAAACCTCATAACCTGGAGTTTTGGTATCTTTGATGAAATGGATACCCTCTTTGCATGATATTCAAGTTTGTTGATAGTGTGGGGGTGCTCTCAGGAGCCTTAAACCAGGTTTCAGTCACTGCACAGAGCCTTAAGTTCTCCATTATCCCCTTTAGGGAGACAGATGTCCCCACAAATTATCACATTAATAAGGTTCTAAGCATGCAGTCAGTCGTAAGAGATCTGGGCACCCAGATTGATAGCAGCCTGACTTTTGACCACCATGTTGCTTCAGTTGTATGGAAAGCTTTCTACATGGCCCACCTCATAAGTAAGGATATCTCATCCAGGGACAAGGAAGTCATAACATCCCTGTATTCTTCCCCTGTAAGGCCCATTATTGAGTACACTGTCTCATTTGGCATGTACCTCGCAAAGCACATGCAGCAGCTGGAGAGGCCACAGAGGTTCCTCACTAGTAGAATCTAGGTCCTCAAAAATCTACCATACACAGATAGGCTAAAAGCCCTAGCCCTCTACTCTTTTTCATACAGACTCCTCAGAGGTGACCTCTGTCTGGCATACAAGGCGATCTCAGACCATGCCTTGATGGGACTGCTGTATATCCGCAAGTCAAACTCAACTTGAGTAACCCGCACACACGACCTCTACCTGGTCTGTGATATCAATAGGACTTGCTGGCGGGACAGATTTGTGTCCCAGAGACTTCTCCATCTATGGAATAGACTCCCTCTCCACGTCAAGCAGAGTACCTCTTTAGCACTTTTTAAGCACAGTCTGGATAACTGGATGGGAAATAGAAAATACATCTCTGGGATTCCACGCGTGTCCCTCCTGGACAGGGGCATCAGGTGCTGATTTGTCTGTGCTTGGGCTAAACTGTGCTTGGGCTTATAAGGGCCAATAGCCTAGTAACTTCCTATGATCCTAACTATATTTTGACTCTGTTTGTGGCTGGTGCCCTTAGTTTCTGATTAATCGGGATGTAGCATCAGCCAAGTTGTTAAATAGGTGGTCATATCCTTCCTTCTGCTTGGAGGACATAAGGGCATATGACAATGGCAATGTTTTTTTTTTATCTCACTACATATACCCATATAGCTGTGCACTGAACAGAGCTGCAGGTGTATGCATCTTGGCATCTGAAATGTGCCCATGGCATGCACATGGAAATGGTGTAGTTTCTTCAAGTTCTTGGCTGTTTTGAAGAGCAACATGATATACCTGTCTGTCATTTTTGGCATGCACCTTATGCATGACCTCACCTTCCATGTGTGCTAAGTACTTGAGACAACATTTCTCACTTGTAGAATGGTGTTACAGCTTATTGGTTATGTCTGACCCTAGTGACAACCTTTGCAAGAGGCATATAAGATGGCAGTGACTGTGACTCCTCACACACCCCCTGTGCCATTACATTGTCCTCCAGCCATGTGATAATGGCCACTGCAAGCTTCTCTAGCTGTGGTGAGTGATTGTGAAATGCTAGATCATAACTAATTTCTCTTGTTCCATGGCTTCTGTTATTACACCTGTGTATGTCTTCACAGCATTGTCCAGTTTTCTGAATACAAGCTTAGTATGTGATACTTTG